>NW_027397099.1:9414034-9505097 GCF_003265705.2 Callorhinus ursinus
CTTTCTTTCTTTCTTTCTTTCTTTCTTTCTTTCTTTCTTTCTTTCTTCCTTTCTTCCTTTCTTCCTTTCTTCCTTTCTTCCTTTCTTCCTTTCTTTTTTTCTTTCTTTCTTTCTTTCTTCCTTCCTTCCTTCCTTCCTTCCTTTCTTTTCTTTCTTTTCTTTCTTTTCTTTCTTTTCTTTCTTTTCTTTGGTTGCTGCTTATAGACCAAATATGTCTTTGGGACTTACTACATTTGGCAAAACATCGCAACAAGTGTTATTGAAAATTCAAAAGAAGAATTTTGCTCTCAAGGGGTTCTTTTTTTTGACATGAGGTTTTTTTTTTAATTATATTCTATTCTGTTAGTCACCATCCAGTACATCATTAGTTTATTTTTTATTGTTATGTTAATCACCATATATTACATCATTAGTTTTTGATGTAGTGTACCATGATTCATTGTTTGTGCTTAACACCCAGTGCTCCATGCAGAATGTGCCCTCTTTAATATCCATCACCAGGCTAACCCATCCCCCACACTCCTCCCCTCTAGAACCCTCAGTGTGTTTTTCAGAGTCCATCGTCTCCCATGGTTCGTCTCCCCCTCTGAATTACTCCCCTTCATTCTTCCCCTCCTCCTATCTTCTTCTTTTTCTTTTTTCTTAACATATATTGCATTATTTGTTTCAGAGGTACAGATCTGTGATTCAACAGTCTAGCACAATTCACAGCACTCACCATAGCACATACCCTACCCAATGTCTATCACCCAGCCACCCCATTTCACCCACCCCCCACCACTCTAGCAACACTCACTTTGTTTCCTGAGATTAAGAATTCCTCATATCAGTGAGGTCACATGATACATGTCTTTCTCTGATTGACTTATTTCACTCAGCATAACACCCTCCAGTTCCATCCACGTCATTGCAAATGGCAAGATCTCATTCCTTTTCATGGCTGCATTGTATTCCATTGTGTATATATACCACATCTTTTTATCCATTCATCGCTCAATGGACATATTGGCTCTTTCCACAGTTTGGCTACTGTGGACATGGCTGCTATAAACATTGGGGTGCACGTACCCCTTCGGGTCCCTACATTTGTATCTTTGGGGTAAATACCCAGTAGTGCAATTGCTGGATCGAATGGTAGCTCTATTTTCAACATTTTGAGGAACCTCCATACTGTTTTCCAGAGTGGTTGCACCAGCTTGCATTCCCACCAACAGTGTAGGAGGGTTCCCCTTTCTCCGCATCCCCACCAACATCTGTCGTTTCCTGACTTGTTAATTTTAGCCATTCTGACTGGTGTGAGGTGGTATCTCATGGAGGTTTTGATTTGGATTTCCCTGATGCCGAGCGATGTTGAGCACTTTTTCATGTGTCTGTTGGCCATTTGTCTGTCTTCTTTGGAAAAATGACTGTTCATGTCTTCTGCCCATTTCTTGATTGGATTATTTGTTCTTTGGGTGTTGAGTTTGAGAAGTTCTTTATAGATTTTGGATACTAGCCCTTTATCTGATATGTCGTTTGCAAATATTTTCTCCCATTCTGTCGGTTGTCTTTTGGTTTTGTGGACTGTTTCTTTTGCTGTGCAAAAGCTTTTTATCTTGATGAAATCCCAATAGTTCATTTTTGCCCTTGCTTCCCTTGCCTTTGGCGATATTTCTAAGAAAAAGTTGCTGTGGCTGAGGTCGAAGAGGTTGCTGCCTGTGTTCTCCTTTAGGATTCTGATGGTCTCCTGTCTCACGTTTAGGTCTTTAAACCATTTGGAGTCTATTTTTGTGTGTGGTGTAAGGAAATGGTCCAGTTTCATTCTTCTGCATGTGGCTGTCCACTTTTCCCAACACCATTTCTTGAAGAGACTGTCTTTTTTCATTGGACATTCATTCCTGCTTTGTCAAAGATAAGTTGACCATAGAGTTCAGAGTCCATTTCTGGGCTCTTTATTCTGTTCCACTGATCTATGTGTCTGTTTTTGTGCCAGTACCATACTGTCTTGATGATGACAGCTTTGTAATAGACCTGGAAGTCCAGAATTGTGATGCCGCCAGCTTTGCTTTTCTTTTTCAACATTCCTCTGGCTATTCGGGGTCAATTCTGGTTCCATACAAATTTTAGGATTATTTGTTCCATTTCTTTGAAAAAAGTGGATGGTATTTTGATGGGGATTGCATTGAATGTGTACATTGCTCTAGGTAGCATTGACATCTTCACACTGTTGTTTCTCCCAATCCATGAGCATGGAACGTTTTTCCATTTCTTTGTGTCTTCTTCAATTTCTTTCATGAATATTTTATAGTTTTCTGAGTACAGATCCTTTACATCTTTGGTTAGATTTGTTCCTGGGTATCTTATGGTTTTGGGTGCAATTGTAAATAGGATCGACTCCTTGATTTGTCTCTCTTCTGTCTTGTTGTTGGTGTATAGGAATTCCACTGATTTCTGTACATTGATTTTATATCCTGCCACTTTACTGAATTCCTGTATGAGTTCTAGCAGTTTTGGGGTGGAGTCTTTTGGGTTTTCCACATGCAGTATCATATCTTCTGCAAAGAGTGAGAGTTTGACTTCCTCTTTGCTGATTCGGATCTTTGATTTCTTTTTGTTGTCTGATTGCTGTGGCTAGGACTTCTAATACTCTGTTGAATAGCAGTGGTGATAGTGGACATCCCTGCCACGTTCCTGACCTTGGTGAAAAGCTCTCAGTTTTTCCCCATTGAGAATGATATTCGATGTAGGTTTTTCATAAATGGCTTTTCTGATATTGACGTATGTACCCTCTATCCCTATACTCTGAAGAGTTTTGATCAAGAAAGGATGCTGTACTTTGTCAAATGCTTTTTCTGCATCTATTGAGAGGATCATATGATTCTTGTTCTTTCTTTTGTTAATGTATTGTATCACGTTGATTGATTTGCAGATGTTGAACCAACCTTGCAGCCCAGGGATAAATCCCACTTGGTCGTGGTGAATAATCCTTTGAATGTACTGTTGGATCCTATTGGCTACAATTTTGGTCAGAATTTTTGCATCCATGTTCATAAAGGATATTGGTCTGTAATTCTCCTTTTTGATGGGGTCTTTGTCTGGTTGGGGGATCAAGGTAATACTGGCCTCATAAAATGAGTTTGGAAGTTTTCCTTCCATTTCTATTTTTGGAACAGTTTCAGGAGAATAGGTATTAATTCTTCTTTAAAGGTCTGATAGAATTCTCCTGGGAAGCCATCTGGCCCTGGGCTTTTGTTTGTTGGGAGATTTTTGATGACTGCTTCAATTTCCTTAGTGGTTATAGGTCTGTTCAGGTTTTCTATTTCTTCCTGGTTCAGTTTTGGGAGTTGATACATCTCTAGGAATGCACCCATTTCTTCCAGGTTATCTAATTTGCTGCCATAGAGTTGCTCATAATATGTTCTTAGAATTGTTTGTATTTCTTTGGTGTTGGTTGTGATCTCTCCTCTTTCATTCATGATTTTCTTGATTTGGGTCATTTCTCTTTTCTTTTGGATAAGTCTGGCCAGGGGTTTATCAATCTTTTTAATTCTTTCAAAGAACCAGCTCCTAGTTTCGTTGATCTGTTCTACTGTTCTTTTGGTTTCTAGTTCATTGATTTCTGCTTTGATCTTTATTATTTCTCTTCTCCTGCTGGGTTTAGGCTTTATTTGCTGTTCTTTCTCCAGCTCCTTTAGGTGTAGGCTTAGGTTGTGTATTTGAGACCTTTCTCATTTCTTGAGTAAGGCTTGTATTGCTATATACTTTCCTCTCAGGACTGCCTTTGCTATATCCCAAAGATTTTGAACAGTTGTGTTTTCATTTTCATTGGTTTCCATGAATATTTTTAGTTCTTCTTTAATTTCCTGGTTGACCCATTCATTCTTTAGTAGGATGCTCTTTAGCCTCCATGATTTGAGTTCTTTCCGACTTTCCTCTTGTGATTGAGTTCTAGTTTCAAAGCATTGTGGTCTGAAAATATGCAGGGAATCATCCCAATCTTTTGGTATCAGTTGAGACCTGATTTGTGACCTAGGATGTAATCAATTCTGGAGAATGTTCCATGGGCACTAGAGAAGAATGTGTATTCCGTTGCTTTGGGATGGAATGTTCTGAATATGTCTGTGAAGTCCATTTGGTCCAGTGTGTCATTTAAAGTCTTTATTTCCTTGTTGATCTTTTGCTTAGATGATCTGTCCATTTCAGTCAGGGGATGTTGAAGTCCTCCACTATTATTGTATTGTTGTCAATGTGTTTCTTTGCTTTTGTTATTAATTGCCTTATATAATTGGCTGCTCCCATGTTAGGGGCATAGATATTTACAATTGTTAGATCTTCTTGTTGGATAGACCCTTTAAGTAGGATATAGTGTCCTTCCTCATCTCTTATTACAGTCTTTGTTTTAAAATCTAGTTTGTCTGATATAAGGATTGCCACCCCAGCTTTCTTTTGGTGTCCATTAGCATGGTAAATGGTTTTCCACCCCCTCACTTTCAATCTGGGGGTGTCTTTGGGTCTAAAATGAGTCTCTTGCAGACAGCATATGGATGGGTCTTGTTTTTTAATCCAATCTGATAGCCTGTGTCTTTTGATTGGGGCATTGAGCCCATTTACATTCAGGGTAACTATTGAAAGGTATGAATTTAGTGCTATTGTATGGCCTGTAAGGTGACTGTGACTGTATATTGTCTGTGTTCCTCTCTGATCTGTGCTGCTTTTAGACTCTCTTTGCTTAGAGGACCCCTTTCAATATTTCTTGTAGGGCTGGTTTCGTGTTTCCAAATTCCTTTAGTTTTTGTTTGTCCTGGAAGCTTTTTATCTCTCCTTCTATTTTCAATGATAGCCTAGCTGGATATAGTATTCTTGGCTGCATATTTTTCTCATTTAGTGCTCTGAAGATATCTTGCCAGTCCTTTCTGGCCTGCCAGGTCTCTGTGGATAGGTCTGTTGCCAATCTAATATTTCTACCATTGTAGGTTAAAAATCTCTTCTCCCGAGCTGCTTTCAGGATTTTCTCTTTGTCTCTGAGACTCGTAAGTTTTACTATTAGATGTCGGGGTGTTGACCTATTTTTATTGATTTTGAGAGGGGTTCTCTGTGCCTCCTGGATTTTGATGCCTGTTTCCTTCCTCACATTAGGGAAGTTCTCTGCTATTATTTGCTCCAATATACCTTCTGCCCCTCTCTTTCTTTCTTCTTCTTCTGGATCCCAATTATTCTAATGTTGTTTCGTCTTATCGTATCGCTTATCTCTCGAATTCTGCCCTTGTGATCCTGTAGTTTCTCTCTCTTTTTCTCAGCCTCTTTGTTTTCCATCATTTGGTCTTCTATATCACTGATTCTCTCTTCTGCCCCATTTATGCACGCAGTTAGTGCCCTCATTTTTTATTGCACCTCATCAATACCGTTTTTGATTTCGACTTGGTTAGATTTTAGTTCTTTTATTTCTCCAGAAAGCGTTTCTCTAATAACTTCCACGCTTTTTTCAAGCCCAGCTAGTATCTTTAAAGTCATGATTCTGAACTCTAGGTCCGACATCGTACTAATGTCCGTATTGAGTAGGTCCCTGGCTGACGGTACTACCTCTTGTTCTTTTTGCTGAGGTGATTTTTTTCATCTTGTCATTTTGTCCAGAGGAGAATAGATAAATGAGAGAACAAAATGCTAACAGGTTAACAACGTCCCCAGCAAATATATTGTATACAAATCAGAAAGGACCTGAAACCAGGGGAAAAGAAAGGGAAAGAAAGAAAAAGAAAGAGAAAAAAAAGATAAAAACAAAAACAGAACAATACAAAAAAAGCAGAATATGATCCAATATGATCAGGCTAGTGCATAGATCAGTGCCACACACTAGATTTTGGGTGTATTTTGGTCTGTTAGAAAAAAGTGCCTCCTAAAATTTTAAAGGAAGAAAGACACATATGTACAAAATAAGGGTTGATACAATGAAGGGATGGAAGATGACTGTAAATATGAAAATTTTAAAAGATTTTATAAAAGAATTGATAAGATAAGTTGTTTGAAAAAGAAAGAAGATTTAAAAAAAAAAAGAAAGAAAAAAGCGAGAGAATGTGATTAGGCAGGAGACTAGAACAAAGCCATACACTAGTGATTTAGGGTATATTTTGATCTGTTAGAAGAAACTGTATCTCAAAATTTTAAAGAGAGAACAACTTATATATATATATGCCAAAAGTAAGGGTAACTACTATGAAGGGATAAAATATGACTCTAAAAATGAAAAATAAAAAATGTTTTTTTTTAAAAAGGGATTGATAAGATGTTGGTTGAAAAAGGGAAAAAGAAAAATAAAAAAAAGTTAAAAAAATTAACTTTGAATAACTAATGTATCATGGTAAAAAAAAAAAAAGCCATGAATTCTATGTGCAGTATTCCCCTAGCGCTGGAGTTCTCCCGTTCTCCTTGATCGGTAAACTTGGTCTTGGCTTGCTGGCTGTTTGTGCTGATCTTCTGGGGGAGGGGCCTGTTGCTGTGGTTTCCAAATGTCTTTGCCGGAGGCTGAATTGCCCCGCCCTTGTCGGTCCGGGCTAAGCAAGCTGCTCGGGTTTGCTCTCAGGAGCTTTTGTTCCCTGCAAGCTCTCCGTACAGCTTTGGAGGACCAGGGCGAAAATGGTGGCTTCCCAATCTCCACCCGGAGGAGCTGAGAACTCAGGGCCCCGCTCCTCAGTGTGCCCCCAGAGAAAAGCAGTCATTCCTATCTCCCTGGTCTCCGGCCGCACTCCGTGCTCACCCGGCCTGTGACTGAGCGTTTGTATCTCTAGCACCCAACCCCGGGTGGAGTCTCCAAACCCAGCAGATCCCTGCGGTGCGTTCCTGCACCACTCCTCCTGGGGGAGAAATGGGAGTCTCCCCGGCTCTGCCGCTTGTTGGGTCCTTGCTGGAGGAGCAGTGGCCCACCTGGGCCGCGGATCACAATTTATGGCAACCCCGAGCTGAGAGGCCGCGCCTAGGCTCCGTCTCTGCAGCCAGCTTCCCCAATCCGATACTTGGGAGCTCTGCCGCACTCAGGCACCACCGGTCTTTCTGTGACCCAAGGGTCCTGCGACCGCACTTTCCCGGTAGGATTCCACCCCCCGCTTAGCCACTGGAGTGACGTCCCTCAGCGGCACCGACTTCTAAAAGTTCTGATTTTGTGCTCCCTGGCTCTAGCACTTGCCAGAAGCGGCCGACGGAGGCCCCCTCCCCTGCCATCTATCCTCCCCAATATCGCCTCGGATTCACTTCTCCGCACGTCCTACCTTCCAGAAAGTGGTCACTCTTCTGTTCAGAGAGTTGTTGCTACTCTCCTCTTCAATCTCCTGTTGTGTTCGTAGGTGTTTCGAATGGTTTGATCCCTATTCAGCTGAATTTCTGAGACCAGACGTAAACTAGGTCTTCTACTCCTCTGCCATCTTGCTCCAACCACCTCAAGCAGTTTTTATTCTCACAGTAAAGACAAGAGTGCACATAAATTAACAGAAGATAAAGAAAACAAAAATGCAGAACTTTTAACCAGACAATGAATTTAATGAATTTCTAATATAGGCTAGTTTGTATCAAAATAGCCAAATATGTATGCTTTAGATGGCCTTGTAAATAGGTTGAACCCTTGAAATAGTGACTGGAGGTAAATAATGCTCAATTATTGATTGTTATTTGAATACTTTAATATATGCATAAAACTTTTTGGAAGGCATTGTGGAGGTTCATGTCCGAAAGGCTCAAATATAAACTATATATTTTGGTCAATGGTAGACCCCCCACAAAAAAAATCTATACACACAAACACAACCTATACATTTACCATATAAATTTTTTAATGATTTTATTTATTTACTTAGAACACACATGTGCATAAGCAGTAGGGGAGAAGGACAGAGGGAGAACGAGAAGCAGACTCTCTGCCTGCCACGGGGCTGATCCCAGGACCTTGACATCATGACCTGAGCAGAAGGCAGATGCTTAACCAACAGAGCAACCCACACACCTCCCCATATAAAATTTTTGCGGGAAAGTTAAATGCCCAGTAATGATTACATCATAATGTATTCACCAATAACATCATTATTCAGATGTTAACATGGTAATTATATGTTTGAAGCAACTGGGAAATACTCTCTGATAAAATTTGCATCTCTTATTTTTCCTTGAACTTGATACTCTATTTCTGCTTCTATTTGAATATTATCCTGTTGTGTATTTCTCTGTAGCAGCCAGAAATTCTTTAGGAAATCAGTAGGCATTAATCTAGATAAAAAATTAAATCTGTAGTGTCACTTTTTTTAGATGCTGTTTATATATCTGTTTTTTTCATTTATTTTAAATATTCTGTAGTTTATCTTAGAACATGTAAATTATAGGTATTTTATATCAGTGATTACACAGGTTATATTTTTTCAGCAGCCCTGCAAAAGATACTAACGGGGCAGACTATGTCCCACATGTGTATAACTAAAAAACTAGAGAGAATTTAAGTAAGTCTCTGAAGGTTCCCAGCAGAGCCCAAAATTTTGTCTACAGCAAAACTCTATCAATGCATTTCTCCAACCTATACTTTTTCCTTTAACTACCAATTGCAGGCAAACACCCAAAATGCAGAATTTTGTTTGTGGCTAAAAATATGGGTTTTATGTAAGACAAATCATGAAAGGGACAATGAATTCATTAACTCACTTGCATTCCGAAGCATTAGATATTTTCTTATAAAATGTTGTGATATAGTGCTTTCAAGTGTTTATTAATAATGATGGAATGAATAATCCCTTACATTAACACAGTACTTTATGGATTACAAGGCACACTAACATCTTTTATTTCATTTAATTCTCTTAAACACCTTGTATAGGAGGCAGCATTAATTTGATTACACTTATTTTATTAGGAAGCAAATTGAAATCCAGTGAGGTTAAGCTAATGCCAAAACTTTCATAGAAACGAGGGGTTGACGCTTAATTTTGAATTCTAAATTTCAGAGCAGTAACTCTTTTTTTCTACTATAATGTTTCTCAAATTGTGAAACTTTATCAAAGGCAAAAAAATATGTGGTCTGTCATTATTTCCATATGGTTAAGATATGCATTCACATAAACTAGTTAGCTTGCATAAAATTACAAAACCAAAAATCATGCATAAGATACTAAATTGGAAAAATCTCTATGTGTCCAACACAATTCAAACTAAAAAAAAAAAGGTTTATAAATCGCTGGAATAAATTGTTGTTCAGAATGTGAAAATAGCATTAACTGCTAAGTATAGGGTTCTTTTTGGATTTGTATAGCATGTATTACTGTGTATGCCATGTCAAAACTTAGTGCTTCTTGGGACGCCTGGGTGGATCAGTCAGTTAAGTGTCTGCCTTCGGCTCAGGTCATGATCCCAGGGTCCTGGGGTTGAGTCCCACATTGGATTTCCTGCTCAGCGGGGAGCCTGCTTCTCCCTCTGCCTGCTGTTCTCTCTCTCTCTCACAAATATTAAATAAAATCTTTAAAAAAAAAAAGACAATGCTTCTTGAAATTTCCTGTTTAGAAATAATGAAGAAACCTTTATTTGATTCAGCTCACTATGCACTGGTTCTGGCTTTACTTGGCATGATTGTCACCAATTCATTAAGCTTACTTCTGCTCTTTGTTCATTAAGCAAGTAGTACCATTGATATTAATGTGGTCATAAATCCAAATGCAGATATAGACACTGAATTCTGGAGATGATACTCAGTTACAAAGTGGTCATTTGCAGAACTCAAATATGTTTATATGTTTATCAATTGCAATCAAAGTGAGCAAAACATACTTGTAGCATAAAAACAACTTGAAGCAAACCTTTTCACTCTAGAAAACATTTGGCAAAACATTTAGAGATTAATGGATATGTTCAGGAACTTTTTACTATACAGAATTCCCTTGGTATGGAACAAGTACTCAGTATTTTCTTATGTCAGTCATCATAATTTGTACCAATGTTCTTGGAAAACTTCCATGGAATATGTATTATCTGAACTTTTTCTTTTTTAAGATTTATTTATCAGAGAGAGAGAGAGTACACATAAGTGTGAGGGGAGGGGCAGAAGGGGACAGAGAATCTTAAGCAGGCTTCCCGCTAAGCATGTAGCCTGAGATCAAGCCGTGTGTCATGAGATCATGACCTGAGCTGAAATCTAGAGTCTGAGGCTTAACCAACTGAGCCACCCAGGAGCCCCTATTATCTAAACACTACTAGTAGATGGAGTGAGGTCAGGAAATGACAATATGCTCAAGGTTACTGGAATGAAACAGATCCTGGAACCAGGCTGTTGACCCAGATCTTTTTGAATATTGATCCTACTTTCTTTTACCCATGCTGCTCTACAAGTGGGAGCAATTTGTTTCATTGACCTAGAACAATCCTGATTTTAACCAAAATCCAACAAAACATTCTTAATATGCAGGGAAAAGCAAATTAAAAAAAAGGAAACAAGCCAAAACAAAACAGAAAGCCCAACAAACAACTACTGATTCCATGCTAGTGTAGTAGTACGTGGGTAAACTATAGACTTTATGTAAACCTCAAGACAACTAGACTAAGAGACATGGATTTCAAGTAAAATAAAGATCAGTATTTATTGTTTAGGAACTATGTTTCTTTGAAACAAATAATTGTCTTCATTTTGCTTGCTGTAATATTTATTTCTATATTTGAAGATATAACTAATGCAACATCCTGAAAATGATTAAAAAAAAAAAATGCACCAGGGCACCTGGGTAGCTCAGATGGTTAAGCGTCTTCCTTCAGTTCAGGTCATGATCTCCAGGTCTTGGGATTGAGCCCCACTTTGGGCTCTCCACTCGGCTTCTCCCTCTCCCTTTGCCTCTCCACCGGCTCATGCTCTTTCTCTGTCTGTATCTTTCTGCTCAGATAAATAAATAAAATCTTTTTTAAAAAGTGCACCTTTTAGATTTAGAAATCTATAGTTATTAAAACAGAAAACTTCCAAGTTCAATGTAATGAATATACCAATACATTTACAAGCATAGGTAGATTGAAAGATGAATAGAAAACCATACAGTTCAATGTTTCCGTGTATGACTGATAATTTTTGGTCAAAACTTTAAAATAGCATAAGAATTCTATATACAGATCTAAGACTACCTATGAAAATTCTTAACTTAATATTTGTGTTAAGAAAATAAGGAAACTGGGTCACTAACATACAATAGAATCTTTTTGTGCAAAATAAATCACTAAGTTTTCTGGTTAATTTTCATTTAAAGTCTCTTGATTACTGTAAACATTTCTGATTCTCATTACCTTTTAAGTAAAATGAATTTGCACATTTGTTTTTCTTTTATCACATAATATCCATATTACAGGGATTTTGTTTGGTTTTGGTGTTTTTGTTTGTTCTTACTGATCAGATATTGACATAAGGCCAGAAACACAAGAAAACATGGTACCCTCTGTTAACTTAGTGTAGATGAAGAGACATTTTTTTCATCCTTTCTCCAGCAATCAAATACTCTAGTCATTCCTGGACAACTTTTCATAAGCTAATCCTGTTAGTGTTGTTCATACACATTTCAGCTTTCTTCCTCCAAACTGTGATGAAAGGGTGATTTGAAGGTTCATTTCCTCAGACTGTATTGCAAATATATTTACCCTAAGTCTGTTTTTCTATACTTAATTTTCCAGTTTCTAACTTCGACTTCTTTTTTGTTTATTATTTCGAAATAAATACTATGCTATTTTCTCTTAATGACATCAAAGATCTTTTCATATAAATGGGAATTTGAGGTAGAAGTAACTATGTGTCAGTAAATGATGATTTTATAGATAGTAGGACATTCAGTTGCTGGATTGGAAATCCCACTAGTGATAATTTGTTAATGTATACATTTTCCCACTTGATTGTGAAATTAATATAATCAGGTACTATGCCTATGGTGTTGAAAACATGGTGTTTGAAACATACTTGGTATTCTGTAAATTTTATTTTGACAGGTATAAATGGCTATTTATTCTTTATTTACTTATTCATTTGTTTAATTCCATCAAAACTATTCATCAAAGCTTATTTCTGTGTTTTTTTTTTTGAGTTACACTGTTTTACTTCCATTTTTTCTGGTTAGATTATGCTGTCAGAAAGCATTTACTATATAGTCTAAGGCATTTTTTTCAATGAACATATATCGTGATTTTTTATTTGCCAATTTGCCTGTTGTTTTAGTTAAAAAGAAAGGAAGCAACTTATTTTGGGTAGTATCTATCTAAGGAGTAGTTAACTAAATAATAGTGAAATTTTACAAAGTGGGGTCTTCCTTTATCCTGGTAGGTGTAACACTTGCTGTAGGAGGGAAAGGTTCTTTGACTTAGGTGTTCAGTAAAATGATTTTATTTTATTTTTTTATTATGTTAATCACCATACATTACATCATTAGTTTTTTTTAACCTGACCATCCCTTACTTTTTAATAAAGTTAATCTTTTAGAATATTTTTAGATTTATAGAAAAATTGCAAAGTTAGTACAAAGAATTCCCATATACTCTTGTACCAAGTTTCTGACATCTTACATTAACATAGTACATTTGCTAAAATTAATGAACCAATATTGATTCCTATTATTAACTTACACTCCATAGTTCATTCAGATTTCCTTAGTTTTTTTGTTATTGTTATGTTAATCACTGTACATTACATCATTAGTTTTTGATGTAGTGTTCCATGATTCGTTGTTTGGGTATGACACGCAGTGCTCCATGCAGAACGTGCCCTCTTTAATACCTCACCAGGCTAACCCATCCCCCCACCACCCTCCCCTCTGAAACCCTCAGTTTCTTTCTCAGAATCCATTGTCTCTCATGGTTCATCCCCCCCTCCAATATGCCCCTCTTCATTTTTCCCTTCCTGCTATCTTCTTTTTTTTTCTTTTTTAACATATAATCTATTCTGTTTCAGAGGTACAGATCTGTAATTCAACAGTCTTCCACAATTCACAGCGCTCACCATAGCACATACCCTCCCCAATGTCTATCACCCAGCCACCCCATCCCTCCCACCCCCAACCACTCCAGCAACCCTCAGTTTGTTCTTGAGATTAAGAATTCCTCGTATCAGTGAGATCATATGATACATGTCTTTCTCTGATTGACTTATTTGACTCAGCATAACACTCACCAGTTCCATTCATGTCATTGCAAATGGCAAGATTTCATTCCTTTTGATGGCTGCATAATATTCCATTGTGTATATATACCACATCTTCTTTATCCATTCATCTGTCAGTGGACATCTTGGCTCTTTCCATAGTTTGGCTATTGTGGACATTGCTGCTATAAACATCAGGGTGCACGTACCCCTTCAGATCCCTACATTAGTATCTTTGGGGTAAATACCGAGTGGTGCAATTGCTGGGTCATAGGGCAGCTCTATTTCAACTTTTTTAGGAACCTCCATTCTGTTTTCCAGAGTGGTTGCACCAGCTTGCATTCCCACCAACCATGTAGGAGGGTTCCCCATTCTCTGCATCCCCGCCAACATCTGTCTTTCCTGACTTATTAATTTTAGCCATTCTGACTGGTATGAGGTGATATCTCATGGAGGTTTTGATTTGGATTTCCCTGATGCCGAACAATGTTGAGCACTTTTTCATGTGTCTGTTGGCCATTTGGATGTCTTCTTTGGAAAAATGTCTGTTCATGTCTTCTGCCCATTTCTTGATTGGATCATTTGTTCTTTGGGTGTTGAGTTTGATAAGTTCTTTATAGATTTTGGATACTAGCCCGTTATCTGATATGTCATTTGCAAATATCTTCTCCCATTCTGTCGGTTGTCTTTTGGTTATGTGACTGTTTCTTTTGCTGTGCAAAAACTTTTTATCTTGATGAAATCCCAATAGTTCACTGATGCCCTTGCTTCGCTTGCCTTTGGCGAGGTTTCTAGGAAGAAGTTGCTGCAGCTGAGGTCGGAAAGGTTGCTGCCTGTGTTCTCCTTTAGGATGTTGATGGATTCCTGTCTCACATTTAGGTCTTTCAACCATTTGGAGTCTATTTTTGTGTGTGGTGTAAAGAAATGGTCCAGTTTCATTCTTCTGCATGTGGCTGTCCACTTTTCCCAACACCATTTCTTGAAGAGACTGTCTTTTTTCCATTGGACATTCTTTCCTGCTTTTTCAAAGATTAGTTGACCATAGAGTTGAGGGTCCATTTCTGGGCTCTCTATTCTGTTCCATTGATCTATGTGTCTGTTTCTGTGCCAGTACCATACTGTCTTGATGATGACAGCTTTATAGTAGAGCTGGAAGTCTGGAATTGTAATGCCACCAGCTTTGCTTTGCTTTTTCAACATTCCTCTGGCTATGCAGGGTCTTTTCTGGTTCCCTACAAATTTTAGGATTATTTGTTCCATTTCTTTGAAAAAGTGGATGGTATTTTGATGGGGATTGCATTGAATGTGTAGATTGCTCTAGGTAGCATTGACATCTTCACAGTGTTTGTTCTTCCAATCCATGAGCATGGAACGTTTTTCCATTTCTTTGTGTCTTCCTCAATTTCTTTCATGAGTATTTTATAGTTTTTCTGAGTACAGATCCTTTGCCTCTTTGGTTAGATTTATTCCTGGGTATCTTATGGTTTTGGGTGCAATTGTAAATGGGATTGACTCCTTAATTTCTCTTTCTTCTGTCTTGTTGTTGGTGTATAGTAATGCCACTGATTTCTGTGCATTGATTTTATATCCTGCCACTTTACTGAATTCCTAAATGAGTTCTAGCAGTTTTGGGGTGGAGTCTTTTGGGTTTTCCACATAAAGTATCATATCATCTGCAGAGTGAGAGTTTGACTTCTTTACTGATTCGGATACCTTCTATTTCTATTTGTTGTCTGATTGCTGTGGCTAGGACTTCTAATAATGTGTTGAATAGCCGTGGTGATAGTGGACATCCCTGCTGCATTCCTGACGTTAGGGGGAAAGCTCTCAGGTTTTCCCCATTGAGAATGATATTTGGTGTGGGTTTTTCATAGATGGCTTTTCTGATATTCAGGTATGTACCCTCTATCTCTATACTCTGAAGAGTTTTGATCAAGAAAGGATGTTGTACTTTGTCAAATGCTTTTTCTGCATCTTTTGAGAGGATCATATGGTTCCTGTTTTTCTATTATTAATGTATTGTATCACATTGATTTGCAGATGTTGAACCAACCTCACTGCCCACGGATAAATCCCACTTTGTCATGGTGAATAATCCTTTGAATGTACTGTTGGATCCTCTTGGCTAGTATTTTGGTGAGAATTTTTGCATCCATGTTCATCAAGGATATTGGTCTGTAATTCTTTTTGATGGGGTCTTTGGTTTGGGGATCAAGGTAATGGTGGCCTCATAAAATGACTTTGGAAGTTTTCATTCCATTTCTATTTTTTAGAACATTTTCAGAAGTATAGGTATTAATTCTTCTTTAAATGTTTGGTAGAATTCCCCTGGGAAGCCATCTGGCCCTGGGCTTTTGTTTGTTGGGAAATTTTTGATGACTGCTTCAATTTCCTTAGTGGTTATGGGTCTGTTCAGGTTTTCTATTTCTTTCTGGTTCAGTTTTGATACTTTATACATCTCTAGGAATACATCCATTTCTTTCAGATTATCTAATTTGCTGGAATTTGGTTGCACATAATATGTTCTTATAATTGTTTGTATTTCTTTGGTGTTGGTTGTGATCTCTCCTCTTTCATTCATGATTTTGTTGATTTGGGTCATTTCTCTTTTCTTTTTGGTAAGTCTGGCCAGGGGTTTATCAATCTTGTTAATTCTTTCAAAGAACCAGCTCCTAGTTTCGTTGATCTGTTCTACTGTTCTTTTGGTTTCTAGTTCATTGATTTCTGCTCTGATCTTTATTATTTCTCTTCTCCTACTGGGTTTAGGCTTTATTTACTGTTCTGTCTCCAGCTCCTTTAGGTGTAGGGTTAGGTTGTGTATTTGAGACCTTTCTCATTTCTTGAGTAAGGCTTGTATTGCTATATACTTTCCTCTTAGGACCGCCTTTGCTGCATCCCAAAGATTTTGAACAGTTGTGTTTTCATTTTCATTAGTTTCCATGAATTTTTTAAATTCTTCTTTAATTTCCTGCTTGACCCATTCATTCTTTAGTAGGATACTCTTTAGTCTCCATGTATTTGAGTTTTTCTGACTTTCCTCTTGTGATTGAGTTCTAGTTTCAAAGCATCACGGTCTGAAATATGCAGGGAATGATCCCAATCTTTTTGTACCGGTTAAGACCTGATTTGTGACCTAGGATGTGATCTCTTCTGGAGAATGTTCCATGGGCACTAGAGAAGAATGTGTATTCCGTTGCTTTGGGATGGAATGTTCTGAATATATCTGTGAAGTCCATTTTTTCCGGTGTGTCATTTAAAGTCTTTATTTCCTTGTTGATCTTTTGTTTAGATGATCTGTCCATTTGAATTAAGGGCATGTTAAAGTCCCCTACTAGTATTGTATTGTTTTCGATGTGTTTCTTCGCTTTTGTTATTAATTGCCTTATATAATTGGCTGCTCCCATGTTAGAGGCATAGATATTTACAATTGTTAGATCTTCTTGTTGGATAGACCCTAAAAGTAAGATACAGTGTCCTTATCTCTTATTATAGTCTTTGGTTTAAAGTCTAATTTGTCTGATATAAGGATTGCCACCCCAGCTTTCTTTTGGTGTCCATTAGCATGGTAAATGGTTTTCCACCCCCTCACTTTAAATCTGGAGGTGTCTTTGAGTCTAAAATGCGTCTCTTTCACACAACATATCGATGGGTCTTGTTCTTTTATCCAATCTGATAGCCTGTGTCTTTTGATTGGGGCATTTATCCCATTTATATTCAGGGTAACTATTGAAAGATAGGAATTTAGTGCCATTGTATTGCCTGTAAGGTGACTGTTACTGTATATTGTCTGTGTTCCTTTCTGGTCTATGTTACTTTTAGGCCCTCTCTTTCGTTAGAGGACCCCTTTCAATATTTCTTGTAGGGCTGGTTTCATGTTTGCAAATTCCTTTAGTTTTTTTTTTCCTGGAAGCTTTTTATCTCTCCTTCTATTTTCAATGGCAACCTAGCTGGATATAATATTCTTGGCTCTACATTTTTCTCATTTAATGCTCTGAAGATATCATGCCAGTCTTTTCTGACCTGCCAGGTCTCTGTGGATAGGTCTGTTCCCAATCTAATGTTTCTACCATTTTAGGTTACATATCTCTCCTCCCGAGCTGCTCTCAGGATTTTTTCTTCATCTCTGAGACTCATAAGTTTTACTATTAGGTGTCGGGGTGTTGACCTATTTTTATTGATTTTGAGGGGTATTCTCTGTGCCTCTTGGATTTTGATGCCTGTTTCCTTCCTCAAATTAGGGAAGTTCTCTGCTATAATTTGCTCCAATATACCTTCTGCCCCTCTCCTTCTTTCTTCTTCTTCTGGGATCCCAATTATTCCAATATTGTTTTGTCTTATGGTATCACTTATCTCTCACAATCTGCCCTCATGATCCAGTACTTGTTTATCTGTCTTTTTCTCAGCTTCTTTATTCTCCATCATTTGGTCTTCTATATCACTAATTCTCTCTTCTGCCTCATTTATCCTAGCAGTTAGAGCCTCCATTTTTGATTGCATCTCATTAATAGCCTTTTTGATTTTGACTTTGTTAGATTTTAGTTCTTTTATTTCCCCAGAGAGGGTTTCTCTAATATCTTCCATGCCTTTTTCAAGCCCAGCTAGTATCTTTAAAATCGTCATTCTGAACTCTAGTTCTGACATCTTACTAATGTCTGTATTGATTAGGTCCCTGGCAGTCGGTACTGCCTCTTGTTCTTTTTCTTGAGGTGAGTTTTTCCATCTTGTTATTTTGTCCAGAGTACAACAGATGAATGAGAGAACAAAATGCTAACAGGATAACAATGACCCCAGAGAAATATATGCTAAACAATTCTGAAGAGACCTGAAACCAGGGGAAAGAAAGGAAAAGAAAGAAAAAAGAAAAAGAAAAAGATGAAAAAAATATGATCAAATATGATCAGATTGGTGCATAGATCAGTGCCACACACTAGATTTTGGGTGTATTTTGGTCTGTTAGAAGAAAGTGCCTCCCAAAGTTTTAAAGAAAGAAAAACTTATACATGTACAAAAATAAGGGTAAATACAATGAGAAGATGGAATATGACTGCAAAGATGAAAATCATAAAAGGTTTTATAAAAGAAATTGATAAGTTGGTTGAAAAAACAAAGAAGAGGAATTAAAAAGAAAAAAGCTGAGGGGGAGAGAATGTGATCAGGAGGAGACTAGAACAAAGCCATACACTAGAGATTTAGGGTATATTTTGGTCTGTTAGAAGAAACTGTATCCCAAAATTTTAAAGGGAGAACAACTTACATATATATTCCCAAAACAAGGATAATTGCTATGAAGGGATAGAATATGACTCTAAAAATGAAAAGTAAAAAAGATTTTTAAAAAAGGGATTAATAAGATGTTGGTTGAAATAGGGAAAATTAAAAATTAAGAAAAAGAAAATTTAAAAAAATAACTTCAAATGCCTATAGAATCCGGGGGGAAAATGCCATGAATTCTATGTGCTGTATTCCCCTAGTGCTGGCGTTCTGCCTTTCTCATTTACCGGTAAACTTGGTCTTGGCTGGCTGTTCTTGCTGATCTTCTGGGGGAGGGTCCTGTTGCTGTGGTTCTCAAATGTCTTTCCCGAGACGGAATTGCTCCGCCCTTGCCAGGGCCAGCTAAGTCATCTGCTCAGGTTTGCTCTCAGGAGCTTTAGTTCCCTGGAAGCTTTCCCTACAGCTTTGGAGGATGAGAGTGAAAATGGCGGCCTCCCAATCTCCACCTGGAGGAGCCGAGAACTCAGGGCCCCACTCCTTAGTGAGCCCCCAGAGAAAAGCAGTCAGTCACTCCCGTCTCCCCGGTCTCTGGCAGTACTCCGGGCTCACTAGGCCTGTGATCAAACGTTTCTATCTCTGGCACCCAACCCCATTTGGAGTCTCCAAACCCAGCAGATCCCTGCAGTGCGCTCCTGTGCCACTCCTTCCAGAGGAGGAACGGGAGTCTCCTCAGATCTGCCGCCTGTTGGGCCCCTGCTGGAAGAGCAGTGGCCTGACTTTGCCGTGGATCACAGTTTATGGCGACTCCAAGCTGAGAGCCCACTCCTTGGCCCCGTCTGTGCAGCTGGCTTCCCCACTCCGATACCTGGGAGCTCTGCCACACTCAGGCATCCCTGGTCTTTCTGTGACCCCGAGGGTCCTGAGACCACACTGTCCCAGCGAGGGTTGCACCCCTGCTTAGCCACTGGAGCGACGTTCCTCAGTGGAGCCAACTTCTAAAAAGTTCTGATTTTGTGCTCCGTTGCTCTGTCACTTGCCGGTAGCCATCTAATGGAGGCTCCCTCCCCCTGCCATCTATCTTCCCAAATATCACCTCGGATTCACTTCACCGCAAGTCCTACCTGCCAGAAAGTGGTTGCTTTTCTGTTCAGAGAGTTGCTGCTATTCTTTTCTTTCATCTCCTGTCGAGTTCGTAGGTGTTCAGAATGGTTTGATTCCTATCTAGCTGATTTCCTGGGACCAGACGAAATTTAAGTCTCCTACTCCTCCACCATCTTGCTCCTCCCCCCCATGATGCTCTACATTCATACCCTTTCCAAAATTATTTTAGTTTATATCCCAGGTGTTGAGTGGAAGGTGGGAATATAATGAAAAACAAGTCCCTGAATTCTTGGCAGGTGATATTCTCAAGCATACAAGTCAGTGTATAATTACTAAGATAAGTATGATGAAGTAAAAGTATGTTGTTCTGTGATAATACATAAGTTAATCAGTCATATAATGAGGATTTGGGAAATCTTCCCTTGAGAAAGCAACATTTTATCTGGCACCCAAAAGATGAGGAGGAGTTAACTAGACAAAGGTGGGTTGTCCTTTACAAAGAAGCGTGTCAGAGAAAAGATGTTGGAAAAAGCTGCTGAGTCAAGCAAGATGTCTATGCATGGTATCAAAAGTAAAGGACGGGGACCAGTGGGTTGGTAGAACTAAAGTTCTAGGAGTCCACAAGAGACAATGAAAGGATTAACAGACCATGTTAAGAAGTTGAGGATTTACCTAAAGAACAATGGAAAGATATTGAATAGGTTTGCACATCGGAGTGGAACACTGGGATTTGCATTTTGAACAGATAATCAGTAGGAAAGTGGAGTGTGGTGGAGGAGTAGAAATTTAGGGTGATGGTTAGATGTAGATATTCAGGAAATAATTCATCTTATGTTGGACTAAGATGGTGATGAATGGGAGAAATGGCAAAAGTACATACAGATTTTAGATTGTTTTGTGTTTTTCACAGAACTGGAAACACTTTGGGATAAAGAATACACCTGTGAACATAAAACAGCTGATCTCATGCACAAATTGAGCAACCTGGTGGTTACCACACATTATATGTGTGTGTATATATGTGTGCATGTATATATACACACATGCATATATAATATATGTATTATATAATTATACACATATATACATATATGTATACTTGGCCCTATACCTTGAAAATCCCTGACAGCCTTGATAATCATCTCAAAGTCTGCAGAACCTTAAACATGAAAATTTTGCAGTGTGTTCAACACAAATAAGAAGTTAATACTGGGCGCCTGGGTGGCTCAGTTGGTTAAACAACTGCCTTCGGCTCAGGTCATGATCCTGGAGTCCCGGGATCGAGTCCCACATCAGGCTCCCTGCTCAGTGGGGAGTCTGCTTCTCCCTCTGACCCTCTTCCCTCTTGTGCTCTCTATCTCTCATTCTCTCTCTCTAATAAATAAATAAAATCTTTAAAAAAAAAAAAAAGTTAATACTGTCAGTTAATTAATCAGGCCTGCCGCATGTCAAGTTCTGTCAAGAGCAGAAAAGACTATCACTTCCTCTTTCACTGCTTAAACAAGCTTAATTTGGAATTTTAAAAGCACAAAGATAAGTTACCTTGATTAGAAACAATAATTGAATTGTTCCTATAAATGATTAAGGCATTGGGAAACAAAAGGGAAATAACTGTAGAATTCTATAAGCACATTTGGATGAAATGGAAGTTTATTTTTTGCACCCCCCAATTGATAACATTATATCCTCCAAAATATTAATAAGTGCTGGCATGTAACAATAGTTTGCTCTATGCCAGGCCCTGGAGTAATGTCTTTAGATGCATTATCTTAACTTAATGCTCAGAACAATCCAGTGAGGTTATTTTTCAAACCTATTTTTTTTCAGAGGAAGAAAGAAATTAAATGATTTGCTTATGGTTAAAAGGTCTGTAAGTGATAAAACCAGTATTTAAATAACATTAAAAGCCCATATTTTCACACTTATACAATACTGTTTTCTACTCTGTGGCTCAGGAGTTCTTGACAACTGTCCAAATGGAAGTGAGCAGTTTCCAAGAAGGGGTGTGGACTATATATTTGTGGTATTCATTCATTCAACAGGAACTATTTTTACCATGTTATTTTCTGGGAATTTAGCAGCAAGTGTGATAAACACAAAGTCTGCCATGCCACAATTTGTAGACAAGTAGGAAAGACAGAAAATTTAACAAGGGTTAGTAATAAAATATGATAAAAATTATCAAAACAAAAGGACAGTGTACCCTTGAAATTTATAGCTGAACAAAACATCCTAGTTATTTTAGGAGGAATAAAAAAGAAACATTTGTACAGACACTAAATGGATAACCAGGTGTCAAGCAAAGATGAGGGAGGCAGAAAGGAGTTTGCACAGCCTTTAAGGTGAAAGTGAATATGTCATGTTTTAGGAAACAAATCAGTACATTGCGGCTAGGGATTCAGTGAGAAAGAAAACATAGACATTGGGGAGTGTATGTGCTATGGTGAGCGCTGTGAATTGTGCAAGACTGTTGAATCACAGATCTGTACCTCTGAAACAAATAATACATTATATGTTAAAAAAAAAAAAAAGAAGAAGATAGCAGGAGGGGAAGAATGAAGGGGGGAATCAGAGGAGGAGATGAACGGTGAGAGATGATGGACTCTGAAAAACAAACTGAGGGTTCTAGAGAGGAAGGGGTTGGGAGGATGGGTTAGGCTGGTGATGGGTATTAAAGAGGGCATGTTCTTCATGGAGCACTGGGTGTTATATGCAAACAATGAATCATGGAACACTACATCAAAAACTAATGAAATAATATATGGTGATTAACATAACATAATAATAAAAAAATGACTTGGTCAGTAAACTAATTCACTGTAAAAGACAATGTAAGTCATATTAAGAATAGACAATATCCCAGAATAGTGAGAAGCTATGGAAGAGAGAATAATAGGATTAGAAATACAAGGCTCAAATTGGGTGTAGTATGCCCAGTGAATGACTTCAAGGAGCATAGAGACTGGAGCAAGTTAATCAGTTATGTGGTTGTTATTGACAAAAATATAGTGATCTGAGCCAAGGACTGATAATTAGGCTGGAGATAAAGAGTACTTGAAAGATATTTAGCAGGAGAGATGAATGATTTTATGGTGGAGTAAATGTGGGCTAAGGGAAAGATATACAGATCTCTGCATTTGTGTAAATCACTGGATGGTGGAGTTGTGCACCAGGATGAAAAATGACAAGTATGAAGAAAATGATTACTAATTTATTTTTGGAAAAATTTAAAGTAATGGAAGTATGCCCAATGTCATATAGTTCCAATAGGCATTGGACAAATAAGTTTGGTGGTAAAAAAAAAACATGTTTCTGTCCTACCAGGAATGGGAGATACTAATGAAACAGATCACAAATCATGACTGGGACCAGGACTGTGCAAGTTAACTAGATATCTTAGAATCAAGCAAGGTTGTGGTTTCTGGTTTCCCTCAAAGAAAACAGATGACAAGGAAGTTAACTTTCTGGAAAAAGTATAGGGCAGGCTTTAGTTACAAAGAAGAATATTACAAAATAGGAAGGGGAAATGCTAGCAAATCTGACAGAAATCTAGTCTTGTGGATTGATCCAATGTGTGGAGAGAAAAAGAAGAAATATGTTAAAAGGTCAACTTTGGGAACCCAAATGGTTTGACCCCAAAGGATGCTTGGTAAACAGTTTAGTAGGAATCTGAATAATGTTTACTTGGTCACTACATTTCAAATTTGGAGAAACATACTAATCCTTGGATGGGGAACATATTAGTCCTTTGAGTATGAACAGAATTAGAAGACATACTTATTCTATGTATGATTTAATATTTTAGAGATTAGTGAAGAACTAAGTTTTCAGGTTGAGAGCTCATTGAATTTAGATGTGAAAAGGCTAGATATGGCAGAGGGGAGGTTTTTATCCAGGAACTTGTCTTTAGGTGGTTATTATCTGCTAGTCACATTGGTAGTCTCATTTAATATTCACAAATGAGAAAGTTGATGCCCTGAGAGGTCAAGTAACTTGGTCTAAATTATACTGCTCATGAGGTACAGAACCAGTATTTGGGCTTAGGTGGAAAATGGGACCCAATACTGGCAATAGTTAAAGCCTGACTTCTAGGACAAATCAGGAAATAAGATTTGCTTGGAAAGATTCTTCTCCCTCAACCAGGTAGACTTCTTTGAAAACTTACATTATGTTTCCTATAGCTACATCTTTCCATATTCAGGAAGAATTCCCCAAAACATGATATATATATATTTTTTATAAGTTACTTATTTCAAGTCATGTTTTGAGCCTCATTCTATGGTATTTTGTCAAGGTTTGTCCTTTACATCTTCATCTAGGTTAGGGTATTAACAATAATAGACAGGAGAAAAAAATATTCTCCTAGATAAAAAGAAAAGTAGGAATTCTAACTAAAATAATGAAGACTAATTTTTTTTGAGATAATTTTATCTGTCAAAGTTTTAGCTGACTGACAGGCCTTATATTTTACTATTTGACAGATGAAGATACTGAAGTTCATAGATATAATTTGTTCTATTTATTTTTACAAATAAAGTGTTCTTTTTATTTGCACATGTGATAGAAAAATAAAATTTTACCATTTAGAGGCTTTATTTGGGGTGCTTCACCTAATATGTCACTGAGAGACAGATCCTAACTTTACTAGAAGTATGGCTAGAGGGAATTATGTAGCTGCTGGATAGAGATTTTATACTTGTTCATGGCTCACCAGTTATCAGTGTTCATTTTCTACCTTCCCATGCAGTTGGATTAGGGCCATGCAACCAGTTCTGAATTACATAACTGTAATCTGAAATAGTACCAGTCACTTTGGGGCAAAAGACTGTTTCAAGGAACCTTGCCTCCTGCATCTTTCTTCCTCTGTCTTGGTAACTTTGGAAGCTCTGTGTTATAGAATGCATAAGTACAAGATGGAGGTAGCCCAGATACCTGAATAAACAGTTGAGAATGACAAGAGAGCATATTCCCATTCTGGAAAAAAATACTGTGTAATAGTGCAATTCAATGTTATACTTATCAGCGACAGAGATTTGGGGATTCTTTGTTATGCAACGTAGTCTATCCTGTCTTGACATAAACTTTAGCTGCACAGCAACTCAACTTGAGATATGTTAGGAAGCCACAGTAAGTGACAAGGCAGAGAGGCACACTGTGTGCTTTCAGACAGGATAGACAGAAGAAAGTTACAGCTGCTTCAGATAAGAGCCTCATTGTCACAGTTACAAAATAAGGCAAGAAGAATGATAGATATCGTACATTTGGATTCTCTAAGAACCCAACTCCTATGTGGCTATTTTAATGCAATAAGTTTATTGGGGTGTGCTTTCAGGATTAGCATTATTGAAGAAGTAAATAAAGTAGGATTGAACAAAGGGAGATGTTGCACTGCGATGCAGTCACAGCATGTTTCTGCCATTTTAAACAAGGTACTCTGGAGCTGGAATAGATTTTCAGAGATTCTTGAATCAGAGCCAGGGGGCCAGGTTTTTATACCCCACATAGACCAGTAAATTAATGGAGGGTACCCTCAAGGAATGGGATGTGACTTTGGTCAAGGCAACTCATTTCAACATATCCCCAGAAGAGAATTAGCTGAGATTTGTCAACCCATGGAACTCTACTGCTTCAGGTCCACTGCATGGTAGACCATGGAACTGAACACAGTATGTATTCATGTGAGATTAGGCCTCTCATGTGGACACTCTGAATAGCCAGGAGAGTTGAGATGCGAAGATACCTAATAAGTCTCAAGTTTTTTGTTTGTGTGTATATGTGTTTTTTTTTTTAAATATAGACTAAACATTTGGATTTTGTAGTATCTCCTTAAGCTTCTAGTGATTTGATATATGTTTGAGGACTTTCTTGCCCAATATAGTCAATCATTTGGAAACCATATAGATTTTTTATTTAATTCCATCATACAGTTAAACACGACCTTCTACATGTAAGTTTTTGGTGTATTAGAGAAAGTAGGCTCAGCAGGTTTTCCTTAATGAAGCTTTCTCTTCAGTTCCTCATTCTAACTGCTGACACAGATCACCATCCCTACCTTTTACCATCTCTTTAGGATAATAAATCTCTCTTTCTCTTTGAGAAAAGTATTAATATTTAATTGCAAAAACTCTTAAAATGTTAGGAAAATATTAAACCAAGCACTGAATAATGCCCAGGAGAGTAGGCAGCTTGATTTGTGCAATGAAGTTTAGTTGTTCATTTGCATTTTTTTCTAATAACAGTGACCTACTAAGTGGATCTTTTTCATGTTCCTTTTTAGAAGTAAAGTTCTATTGAGTAAGGAAATAAGTCACAAAAGGGGATGTCAGTTTACATTTCTGTTCCAAAGTACTTTTTGAAACAGTGCTTATTTGAACACATTAAATTTGTTCCAAAAGTATTCAGGTCATGCATAATTAAATATGTAGCTTTTAGCAATTTAAGTACTTCCAAGATATGTTATATACTACACAATTCATACTTTTGAGTGAATATTACTGTTTCATGCTTCCAGATGTCTCTGTAACTTGCTATTCAAAGGTTAATGTTATGCAAATATTGAAGGTCAAGATTTAGTGGAATTTTAAATGATAAAATGTATGTGTTTCAACACATTCAATTGTGAAAAATTTTTGGCAAATATGTATTCAGAGGAGGGTTCAAGATTAAGGAGGTTTAAGGGCTATTTTAGCATATGAAATCCAATGTATTTTATTGATGATTCTGAATTATTTATATTATCTAGGTTATAAGTGAGAGGAAAAGCATAAGTTTGGAGGTCAGTCAGTGTGCACAGACAGTAGATTTTCTTCACATCCACACAGAGGTTACTCCCATGTTTCATCAAGGATTTTTGGTGTATATGGTGATATTTTTAACCTATAAAAATCCCGGAATAGGATATGCAATACAAGAAAACTCCCTACATTACTAATAACAACAGAAAGAGCAATGACAAACAGTTAACAGTGCATACTATGTTCAGGCAATATTTACAGTATGTTCACACACTTGTATCCCTTTCCTCTTTGCAAAACAATAACTGATTTTCGTTTTATCCTCATTTCGTGCATGAAAAATCTCAGGCACATACAGAGTCCATAAGTTGCCTGAGGTTGAGTGCCTTGTAGAAGGCATCATAGGGTTTTTAAGCCAGGCACATTGGTTTTAAAACTTGGTGTCATCAAGAATGTGATATACTACCTCTTGAAATATGGATTTACATATTTTATATGCATAAATTTTATTTCTCACAAAGAATGATCTTCAGTTTAGGACATCTTAATAATTTATAGCCCCCTGCCTCCCAAACACAGCATAGCAGCCTCATTCTTTTATGACCTTTCTTCTCTTATACAATCATGATAGTCACTAGAGACCCGTAAGAATCATAGAAAGCAGATTGGGTATTAGAGATGAATTGGCATGATGTGAGGTATTTCTGGCAGATAATACCACATGGTACTAGTAATTTGCTATTTTAATTTTTATGTTTTGAAGATAAGGAAACAATTTTTAAAAGTATCTCCAAAATTGAACAGAGCCTTGATTTATGGCATCACAATAAATATAACTTTCTTGAAGTACCATCACTCTTAAAATCTTCTTTATTTCCCAATTTGGGATATCACAAATTTGCACTGAGACTTAACAAGGGAAAGGAAGAAGACTCAGCAAGGGAATGCTTAGCAAGAGAAGAAGATAATGTAAGGATGGGCCAAATTCTGATATATGGACTACATTTACCCCTTTGCCACTGCCAAATTAGAGAACCTACACAAATGAAAACTCCCGTGAAATCAAGTGGCATGAAGCAAAGCCACCAATCATATCTTTAAATAAACAGATGAATAAGCACATGTGCACATGCATGTACACACACACACACACACACACCCTCAATGTGTTTTTTTATAAAGTAGAAGAAGATACTATTGCATGAACCAATTATGAGTGGTAAAGGATCCACATACTTTCAACAATATTGGGAACAATATTGTTTCACTTTTGAAAGCTAAAACCAAACATAATCAAAAGATATTTCACCCTGGGAAAAATATGGATTTATTACAAAAGAGGTCAGAGGAAATTCACAGTACCCAATAAAGGCACCCTCTTTCTCAATAGCTCTTGACTTTCAACCATTGTTTGAGAATCAAATTGATTAGAGATCAGGGTGTCCTGTGATTTGGAGCTCATGACCACCAGCATGAGATCACTTGTTGAAGAAATGTGGATCAGTACCAAATCCATTAGTGTTCATTGGACCTAAGTTATTCACAGCATCTATTCTCTCTGTAGTGCATACTTAGGTAATGTTTCAGACGGATAAGATTTTCCTGCTTCAGAGGACTTTACCTTTCACAGTTAGATCTATGACACTAATTATTTGGATTCTTTTTATTTCTCTTTTAAAATGATTTTTTTTTTAGGGGGCGCCTGAGTAGCTCAGTTGGTTAAGTGTCTGCCTTCAGCTCAGGTCATGATCCTGGGTCCTGGGATCAAGCCCTGCATCAGGCTCTCTGCTCAGCGGGGAGTCTACTTCTCCCTTTCCCTCTGCCTGCCGCTCCCCCTGCTGTGCGCTATCTCTCTCTGTGAAATAAATAGTAAACAAAATCTGGCAAAGTAATTTTGTGAAAATCTTAGCAAGTGTGGCTAACTGAAGTTGTTCTCTCATTGCCTGGATTACCTTCTTTAGTCCTTGAAGTCTAAAGTATGCAGAGATCTCTTGTGTGTTCCAAAGCCAGTCTCCAAAGGAAATGAACATTTTTCTTCTTTTTTTCATAAATTATTAACATATAATATTTGTTCCAGGGGTACAGGTCTGTGATTCATCAGTCTTACACAACACACAGAGCTCACCACAACACATACCCTCCCCAATGTCCATCACCCAGCCACCTCATCCCCTTACTCCCTTCCCCTCCAGCAACCTTCAGTTTGTTTCCTGAGATTAAGAGTCTCTTATGCTTTGTCTCCCTCTCTGGTTTCATCTTGTTTCATTTTTTCCTCCCTTCCCCTATGATCCTCTGTCTTATTTCTTAAATTCCACATATCAGTGAGATCATATGATACTTGTCTTTCTCTGATTGACTTATTTCGCTTAGCATAATACTCTCTAGTACCATCCACGTCATGGCAAATGGCAAGATTTCAGGGTCTTTTGATGGCTGCATAATATTCCATTGTGTATATATATACCACATCTTCTTTATCCATTCATCTGTTGATGGACATCTTGGCTCTTTCCATAGTTTGGCTATTGTGGACATTGCTGCTATAAACACCCCGATGTTTATCTGCCTGTACCCCTTCAGATCACTACATTTGTTATCTTTGGGGTAAATACCCAGTAGTGCAATTGCTGGGTCCTAGGGTAGCTCTACTTTCAACTTTTTGAGGAACCTCCATACTGTTTTCCAGAGTGGCTGCACCAACTTGCATGCCCACCAACAGTGTAGGAGGGTTCCCCTTTCTCCACATCCTCACCAACATCTGTCATTTACTGACTTACTAATTTTAGCCATTCTGACTGGTGAGAGGTGGTATCTCACTGTGGTTTTGATTTGTCTTTCCCTGATGCCGAGTGATGTTGAGTACTTTTTCATGTGTCTGTTGGCCATTTGGATGTCTTCTCTGCAGAAATGTCTGTTCATGTCTTCTGCCCATTTCTTGATTGGATTATTTGTTCTTTGGGTGTTGAGTTTGATAAGTTCTTTATAGATCTTGGATAATAGCCCCTTATCTGACATGTCATTTGCAAGTATCTTCTCCCATTCTGTCGGTTGTCTTTTGGTTTTGTTGATTGTTTCCTTTGCTGTGGAGAAGCTTTTTATCTTTTCCTTCTTTTTCCACCTGAATGTTTTTATGTTCATGTAAAGAAGACTGTCAGTCTTTCCCCTCATTTCTTAATTTTAGACCTTAAAAGCAAATGTTGTGTCTACTATAGTTAACCCTTGGACAACATAGATTTCAACTGTGCAGGCCTACTTACACCAGTTGTTGTTGTTGTTGTTGTTGTTTTTATAACTACAGTACAGTACTATAAATGTATTTTTACATCCTTATTACTTATAACATTTTATTCACTCTAGCTTACTGTACTGTAAGAATACAGTATGTAATACATATAACATACAAAATGTATGTTAATCAACTGTTTCTATTATTGGTAAGACATCAGTCAATGGTAGGCTATTAGTAGTTAACTTTTTGGGAAGTCAAAAATTATATGCGATTTTATATTATACATTGGTTCACACCCTAACTCCTTTGTTGTTCAGGGGTCAAACTGTATATCATTAGCTTTGGTTGCTATTGTGTGAATTTACAAAGATCTTGGCAATGGTGTCACATCCAGTAAAAACTGAGCCTTTATTCTACTTTTTTTTTTTTTTCATCTAGGAACATCTCCTTTTCCCTGTTCTATAAAATGCAGGCTGCTGCTCTCATCTCAATGCTGTGGGAAAGAGTTTTGTTCTAGGTCTGACCATTTGAAAGGATGCAGTCCTCTTCTAGAGGACTTACCAAAAGATAAGATCAGTTTCCTACCAAGAGTGCAATTTGACACAAGTTCCCTCATTGCATAATTATGGGTTGCATACCATTATACAGAGTCTCCTTTCAGCTAATTTAGGCATTTCTTAAAGAACATGCAGCTATGTGTTGACTCATTAAATTAAATATCTGTAGTTAAGTTAAACAGTTATCAAATTTGGAGACTCCATATTTAAATGGTTTCTAAATTGATGGGGAGTGGAAAGGCAGGATTGTGGTTGCAAAGGCCACATAAAATGCAATATAAATCCTTTTCATGCTTAAAAGAAAATGTGAATGTGATACAAATAAAGAGTTACAATAATTCAGACAGCAAAGATTTATCAGTATTTGCAATCCCGAGAAAGTACTGTACTTTTCACTTTCTCTCTCTTTTTCAAATCATAAAAATTCTTATTATGAAAATTATTATCTTAATTATTTTTAATTTACTCTTATTGTAAAGAGAATTTGGTTCTCAGAAATTTGAAGTCATGAGGGAAGCCACAGCTATACTTTTGAGCAGAGTTAAATAAGAGCACAAAAGTTCTACTCTCAAAGAAGATATTATCATCAATATACATTCCTTGAATGAATGACTGTGTCAATGAATGGATCACTTGGAGGAAAATTTATGTGACTGCATGTTTTCAGGAAATTTAAGTAAGCCTAAATACAGGCTGAACTCAAGATGAGAGATTTAAAACCCATAGAACCCAACAAGAAAATGCTGAACTAGTTGAAGGAGGTTAAGAATAACTAATTTTATTGAGAACTTTAATTTTCACGTGAAAATTCCACCTCTGATGTAGCCAGTTAAGCTTCTATAAAACCAATACTGTACTTAATGATAAACTGAACAAAAATACCAGAACAACTGAAAGTATTTGAGAGCAAAACAATACTGGCACATTTTAGAGGGCACTCAACACTTGGAATAGGAAGTAATTGGAGGAAGTTTCCTTTTTAAAATGAGATTTAGCCTAAGGGCAGACTGAAATTAGTTCTGCATGGAGAGGCTAACAGAAAATCAACTCTCTGTCTGGCCTGAAATACCAGAGAACACAAGTTTGAGGCAACTCTAACCGCTGAAATTGGAAGAAGGGAATCCTTGAAAGGAGCAAGTCAGAGGTGGGGGAACAAATTTTGTGTATAAACCACTCCTACCAAGTATCTCTGGTTGATCTTTAAAGGCTGTATATGAGGTAGATTCCAGGTAGCACAGCTAAAGATTAAGGAACTGACCTAGTATTTGAAGTGATATCCTAGGGGGTTTGCAGTTCTAATTCAACCAAATACATTACCTCTTAAACAAGTAAAGCAAACACACACAACATTCTTTGGAGGAATATAATAGGATCTAGGATCTCCACAACATAACATTCACAAATACAAACCCTCCACTGACAAATTTTTGGCCAAGTGATTTTTGAAGCAAAAAATATCTCAAAATTAGTCATAGACCTAAATTTAAGAGCTAAAATTTTAAGTCTTTTATAAGAAAATATAGGTAAAAATCTTCATGACATAAGAGTATGTAATGATTTTTTAAATATTACATCAAAAGTGCAAGCAACAAAAGAAGAAAACAGATAATTTGAACTTCACCAAATTAAAACTTGGGTGCCTCAAAACACACTGTTAAAAATGTGAAAAAACAACCCACCTTTATAAAGCTAAACATGGTCTTAGCATGTGATTCATACTCTTAGGTATTTACCCAAATGAGTTGAAAACTTATGTACATGCAAAAACTTGCACATGAGTACTTACAGCTGCTTTATTTATAATTGCCAAAATTTGGAAGTAACCAAGATTCATCAGTAAGTGAACAGATTTTTAAAAAAATTGTGATACATCTGTATAATGGACTAGTATTCATAGATAAAAAGAAATGAGCTACTAAACCATGAAAAAACAAGGAGGAAACAATATATATTGCTAAGTGAAAGAGTCCAGTCTGAAAGGGCTATATGCTATATAATTCTAACTATATGACATTCTGAAAACAAACAACAACAAAGTTATGGAAAAAAAAAAAAAGATAGCGGTTGCCAGTCAATCAGAGGTGGAGAAGAGAGAGACAGAAAAATAGGTGGAGGAGAGGGGATGTTTAAATCAGTTATACTATTACATATGGTACTGTAATAGTAGATATATGATATTATGCATTTGTCAAAACCCATAGAATTGCACAATGCAAAGTGAACCCTAAGGTAAACTATGTACCATAGTTAGCAATGATGCTTCAATATTGGTTCGTCAATTGTAACAAACGTACTACACTAATACTAGACATTAATAGGGGAAACTCTGTTCAGTGGCCAGAGGAGCATATGAGAACTCTCTGTACTTCCTGCCTGTTTCTCTGAACCTAAAATTGCTCTAAGAAATAAATTATTTTTAAAGTAAATGAATAGAAATATAGGTCATTCTAAAACTAAAAATAGATAAGACAACCCACCAAATTAGAGAAAATATTTTCAAATTACATATACAGTAATTTTAGTCAGGATTTATAAGGAATGCCTACCCACTTAACACTAAAAGGATAAATGACTCAAGAATGGGAAAAATACCTGAATAGACATTTTTCTAAAGTAGATACACCAGTAGCAAACAAGCACATGAAACAATATTCAATATCATTAGACATTAGGAAAATGTAAATCAAAACCACAATGATGCAGTATTCTATGTCCACTAATCCACTTGGATGGGATAGTTATAATAAAAAAAAAAGATGGACAATAATAAGTTTTGCTGAGGTTGGGGAAAAATTGAAACCCTCAAAAATATCTCGTGGAAAAGTAAAATAATACACCCACTCTGGAAAATAGCTGGTTGATTTTTCAAAAGTTAAACATAGAGTTACAATATGACCCAGAATATCCACTCCTGGGTATATTTCCAACAAAATTAAAGAAAAAAAACAGATCCATACAAAAACTTTTACATGGATGTTCAGAGAAGCATTATTCCTAATACCCCAAAGTTAGAAACAATGCAAATCGATCAACGGATAAACAAAATATGATTTATCCAATATTGGAACATCATTCAGCTATAAAAAGGAAGAAAATAACAGATGGATGATATAATATGTATAAACCTTAAAAATAGTATGCTAAGTGGAAGAAGCACTTCATTCCAGGCTTATTAAATGTCCAAATAGGCAGGCTTGCAGAGCACAAAGTAGATTAGTGGTTGCCAAAGATATGAGGGAGGAAAAATGAGGAATGACTGCTAATGGGTACAGATTTCTTTTTAGGGCATTGAAAATACTCTGAAATTAAATAGTGGTGAATATTTTACATCTATGTTAATATACTAAAAAACATTGTTTTACCCTTAAAAAGAATGAAGTATATGATATGCCTTATAACTCAATTACAAAATGAAAACACAAGGCTAATTTAACATTCAAAAGATTCAGTCAAATTCACGACAACAATAGAATAAAGGGAGAAAAGCATATGATTATTTCAATAGATACAGAAAAATCATTTAAAAAACACCAATTTATTATAAAACTAATAAGTGATCAAAGAAAATTTGAGCAATTATAGAATTGAAGAAAACACTCTCAATTTGATAAGGAACATCTACAATAATTCTATGGATACATCATATTTAATGATGAAATATAAAATGCTCTTCTGACAAAATCAGGAAAAACTACTATTCCACTTCTGTTCAGCATTTAGAATACGATGGCCTTAGTGATTGAAATAAAACATGAGATTGAATTGAATGACATAAAAGATGTGAAAAGAAATGTAAAACTGTTTCTATTTACTTTTGACATGATTGTTTATACAGAGTATGTTAAAACACTGACAAAAATATTGGAATTCACAATTTAGCAAAACTCTGTTACAATTTAATGTATATAATTAATGCATGTTGTATTCTATAAGCAATCAGAAAATAAGCTCAAAAATAAGCATTTCTACTTAAAGTATCATAAAATTTACAAATAAATTTAAGGAACATATGAATCTCTCTAGAATACTCAAAAGGAAGGAAGGGAGGGAGGGAGGAAGAGAAAGAAAAAATAATAATAAACAAGGCTGAGTGAAAATAAAGAAAACCAAAGTGAATGAAGAGATATACCATGGTTATGGAATGGGAAACACAATATTGTTAATATACCAATTCTTCCAAATTGATGTTTAGATTCAGTGACATTCTCATTATGATCCCACAGGCTTTTTAAAAATCCCATTTTTGTATAAATTTACAAACAAACTTAGGAGGAACAAAGAGAAATTGAATTACATGATTTTAAGATTTACTATAAAGCAAATTTAATCTGAGAATTATGTTAGCATAGGAATCAATAAATAGTGGAAATATAATGAAAAAATACTCCAGATATAGTCCCAACCTTATACTGTTATCTGAATTTTCATTAAGTATTCCAAAGTAATCCAGTGGATTAAAGACAGATCCTTTCTATAAGTGTTGCTGGATCAAATAGATGTTCATATGGGGGAAAAACAGAAGGAAGGAAGGAAGGATGGACAAACTTTGACCTCAACTCACTTTATGCAGAAACTTAATTTGAAATAGATAACAGATCTCAACATGACAAATAAAACCATAAAGCTTTTGAAGAAAATATGGAAGCTCATGTCCATGGATTCTGGTAGTCAAAAGTTTCTTCCAAAGGACGCAGAAAGTAATTACCATAAAAGAAAAAAATGATAAATCAAGTTTCATCATAAGTATATGCTCATTAAAATATAACATGAAGAAAATTAATAGATAAGTCACAGGTGAGAAATATTAACAATGTGTAATTTCAGAAAGGCACAAAGGACTGGTGTCCAAACTATATAAAGAATTACAATTTGGTAATAAAGAGACAATTGAATAAAAACTGAGCAAAGATTTGAACAACCACAGTAAAAAAAGAAGATATACAAATGGCTAATAAGCACATTTAAAAAGACTTAGTAGCATTAATTATCAGTAAGGTGCAAATTAAAATCATAATAAGAAAGCTCTAAGCACCCACTAAAAGAGCTAACATTAAAAGACTGATCGCTACCACGAATTGCCAGGAATGTGGTATGGCTAGAACACTCATACATTGTTGGTAGGAATATACAGTTGCACACTGCACTGGAAGATTGCCTGGAAATTTCTTAACATTAAACATACACCTCATTAAGCAAAAGCAATTTTACTCTTAAGTATTCACCGAAGAGAAATTAAAACATTGATTTACAAAAAGAGTTATACAAAAACGTGTGTAACAATTTTATCCATTTTAGCCTCAAGTAAAATACTACCTAGGTATCTATCAACAAAAGAATATATTTTTATTTTATTTTAACATTTTATTTATTTATTTGACAGAGAGAGAGAGCACAAGCGGGAGGAGCGGCAGGCAGAGGGAGGAGAAGCAGGCTCGTCTCTGAGCAGGGAGCCTGATGCAGCGCTCAATCCCAGGACCCTGGGATCATGACCTGAGCCGAAGGCAGACGCTTAATGACTGAGCCACTCAGGCGCCCCAAGAATACATTTTTTAAAAAGTGATATAGTCATACAATGAAATACTGTCATTGATCAAAGGGAACACATCACTGATACACAAAACTGCATAGATGAATCTCAAAACATATGTTCACTGAAAACAGACGTACACAGAGAGTATATAAGGCATGACTCTATATGAAGTTCTTCGTGAAACAGAAATAAATCTATGGTGGAAAAAAATCAGAATGTTAGCTATTACTGGAGGAATTGAGAGAATATTTTTTGAGTGATATTAATGTTTTATAATCTGATACAGGTGAATGGATTTGTCAAAGTCAGTGAATATTCACTTTTCAGTTTTATAAAGTTTACCTCAAAAGAAAAAAATACTGTAAAAAAATATCACACACCAGTCAATAATATGAATATTGAAGTATTTAACTGCATCATTTTAATAATTTACTCTAAAATGCATCCAGAAAGTAAAGAAAAAGATAATTTGATAATCTATAAATGGGTAGATATGTTTTAGTAGAAGTACAGTAAAATGGTAATTGTAGAATTTGGCTGATGGCTATATATGTGTTCAATGTAAAATTATTTCAACCTCTTTGTATGTTTGAAAATTTCCATGATATATATATATATATATATATCATGGAATATCATGGAAATTTCATGGAAATATATATATTTTAAATGTATGTGTGTGTGAGTGTGTGTGTGTGTGTATGTATGGTGTTAATGGTACACTTTACTCCTAAAAAACATCTCAACAGAAATGATTTATGATATTCATTTATATTGGCTTTTTAAAAATGTCTTTTTTCTTAGGAGAATATTTAAAATTTTGTGCTAATTTCCACTGTTTTTTCTTATTGGAAACCAACTTTATTGGAGTGTGCACATAAACCCAGCACATTATTATTTGCCTTTAATTTGGCAGGAAACAACCTACACTGGTTTCTAAACCATGAAACCAAATCCATTAAGTATCCTAAAAAATATATGAATCTAACTTTGCATGATGCTATTTGGGTGAAACACCTCTAATAACCGAAACAGTATCAGGAAGTTACAGAACTTTAGAAATTGAAAAGACAGTATAAATATTAATAACTATTGGTAATTATTTAAATTCAGATTTACTTGCTAAACTGAATTAAGGTTTGGACAGAGACTCCTCTGTCTTTTCCTTCTCTCTCTCGCCACTGTGGCTTCCAAAATATTCACCATAATTATTGAGGACTCTATACAGCACATATAGAAATTAAAGACCTAGTTTTATTTCCTTGTATTTTAAACAGAATATCAAGGCTCAGAGAGCTAAAGTGACTTACCAAGTTCACAAAATACAGTTTTCTAATTGCCAGTTGAACTTTCAATTAAAATAATAATTCAGGCTAATATGGTAACATAAAAAGAGTTGCTTATATGATTAAATTTTCATTTATTTCCTACAATTGATAGACTAGAAAATGTACATTAGCTTTTCTTCTTTTGTTTCCCAAATAGCTCATTAATTTTGAATAAATTAATGTAGAATTTATTAAACCAAATGAAAACAAAAATGTCTCCTTTCCAGTGTTGTACCTGTGAAACACAGTCTCTGATGAATTTGCTTAGATGATGTGCTAATTCACCAGTGTGATTTTTAATAATATTTTCAAAGGCATTATTTCTTTTTTTTTTAAAGATTTTATTTATTTATTTGAGAGAGAGAGAATGAGAGATAGAGAGCACAAGAGGGAAGAGAGTCAGAGGGAGAAGCAGACTCCCTGCTGAGCAGGGAGCCCGATGTGGGACTCGATCCTGGGACTCCAGGATCATGACCTGAGCCGAAGGCAGTCGCCCAACCAACTGAGCCACCCAGGTGCCCTCAAAGGCATTATTTGTTAATGCCTAACTTTGATCTTTGTATGTATTATTCACTCAGGGTTATTACTATAAAAAGGGAATGATCTCAAACATGTCTATCAAAGGTGCACTCAACTATTTTTTAAATAAAAATTGCATGCATTTAAGGTGTACAACATGGCGATTTGATATTCATATACATAGTGAAGTGATTACAGTGAAGCTCATTAACATACCATTTCCTCACATCATTACCATTTTTGTAATGAGTGAAAGCACCTGAAATCTAGTCTCTTAGCATATTTCTGCTATTCAATACAGAATTATTAACTACAGTCATCATGCTGCACACTTTATCTTTAGGCTTATCCTAATAACTGCAACTTTGTGCCCTTTGACCAACATCTCCACATTCCATCACCTCCCAGCCACTGACAACAACCATTCTAATCTCTATTTTTATGTATTTGACTTTTTTTTATATTACATATATAAGTAAGATAATGCATGATTTTTTTCTTTTGGTATCTGACTTATTTCACTTAAGATAATATCCTCCAGGTTAATTCATGTTGTTACAAATGGCAAAATCTCCTTTATTAAGCTTAAAAACATATATATACCACCGTTTCTTTATCTATTCATCCACTGATAGGTTGTTTCTATATCTTAACTATTATGAATATTGCTGCAATAATATTGGACTGCAGGTGATCTCTTTGGAATACTGATTTCATTTCCTTAGTGTTTACACCCAGAGGAGGGATTCCTGGATTGTATGTTAGCTCTATATTTAGTTTTTTGAGCAAACTCCCTACTGTTTTCCATAATGGTACCAATTTGCATTCACCAATTTATATCCAGTATATAAGGGTTCTGTTTTCTCCACAGCTTTGCCAAAACTTCATTCATTCATTCATTCATTCATTTATATTTTTTGATGATGATAGCCATCCTAACAGGTGTGAGACAATACTATATTTTAGTTTGGATTTGCTTTTCTCTGTTAATAGTGATATTGAGTATCTGCATATATCTGTTGTCCATTTGTATGTCTTTTTTGGAATGATGTGTGTTGAGGCCCTTTGCCCATATTATAATCAGGTTGTTTGTTTGTTTTCTATTGAGTTGTATGAGTTCTTTGTATATTTGGGATATTAAACCTTTATCAGATATATGGCTTACAAATATTTTCTCCCAATTCATAGATTGCTTTTTCATTTTGTTGATGGTATCCTTTGCTGTGGAGAAGCTTTTTAGTTTGATATAGTCTCACTTGTTTATTTTTGGTTTTGTTGCCTGAGCTTTCGGTGTCCCATCCAAAAAAATCATTGTCAAGGCCAATGTGAACAAGCTTCCTCCCTATGTTTTCTTCTGGGAGTTTTATCACTTCAGATCTTACCTTTAAGTCTTTAATCCATTTTGATTTGATATGATGTAAAATAAGGGACACACTCAACTTCTGTTTTCCCACAAATTATGAATGCCTGCTAATATATAAAAGTGCTAGCCTTTTTTTTAACTATTTGAATTTTAACCATTACCACTCTTTAATTTGCACCAACACTTGAAACTTCAGCTATCAAATGAATACATAGGAACATAGGGTTGATTTACAAACCCTGAAAACACACTATATAAGTAAAAACCCATTTCCTCCTAAATGGACAAGTGATCCACCTTTGTCCTTCTGAATTAGGGAGAATGTTGGCAAATATATCTAATGAAGCATTTTTTTAAGTTCTTCCGTTCTCTTAGTATAATCATTTGAGTTTCATCTTGGAAATGTGAAAAGAATGAACATAAATCATTTTTATCAGTCTCTAAATTTCTTTATCTTTCTTGTGCTTAGAAAAACAAATCCTTGCTATTCCCATATACTCACTGTATTTTAAAGAAATTGTCCAAGAGAGTAACTAAAAATACAGAGCTCTATGTGGTTTTAAACAAGTGCTTTTGAATTTCAGCATATATCCCAAACATCAGGAGGGTTTGTTAAAATACAGATTCCTGGGTCTCACCTCCAGAACTCCTGATTCACAGGTCTGGGTAGGAGCCTAAGACTGCATTTCTAACAAGTTCCCAGGGGATGTTAATGTCTAGGGACTACAGTTTGAGAACTATTGCTTTCTATGAATCTCTCTCTTAAGTCCCATCAAGACATTATATTTTCTTGAACAGAACTTAAGAAGATTCTCCAAGTTCAAGGTTATAGAACACATTAGAGCATAGTGTGTACACTATAGGAATTAAATTGACATATTGTTTCCATATCTTAACTATTATGAATAATACTGCAGCTATGAATATTTTATTTGGTAGTGAATTTATAAATATTTTACTTGATATTTGAATTCATACACATTTGGTAACACTGCAATCTAATAATTTCCATGGTAATTTTTTCCTAATTTTTAAAACATGATTTTAAAGAGTCTACATGTGGGGTTTTTTTTCCCTTTTCTTCCTTCTTTCCTCTGTCTCCCTTCCTTTTCCTGCCTTTTTCTGTTTGTCTCTTCTTTATTCCTTCCTTGCCACAACATATTTAAATATGTTTTTCATTTTCAGATAAAGCTGAATCTGATTTGCAGTATAGTGTAGGAATGTAGCTTTTGGTGGCTGGGGAGTGGCTATCATAACAGTGTACATTCCTGCCCTCACTTGGGAAATTTAACATCTTAACAATACATACCAATAGGAAAAGTAGTAAGGAACAAAATCAGATATATATACATAATGGAAACATGGCACACTTCTTTTGCCCAACAATGGTGAAAACATGAACTGCTTGAGTAGATTTTTTTTTAAGTGTAATCTTATCTAAAGCCTTCCTTGTCATTTTACCCTGCTTGCAACTTGATGGTAGGACGGCAGAGACATGTGAGGAGGTGAGGAAAGTAGAGATGTAGCTCTTGCACTCACTTCAACTATACACTGTCTATAATTTGAGTTTACTTCCTTTGGAGCTGTGAGAGGAGGGGCTCGTGAAGTTTGCCAAGCAGTGTAATTTTCGTTTGTCAACTTATTGTGAAAGTTTACAAGAAATCATTTATAGCTTATGTCTTTGTTTTCCTTTCCCTTTAGAAAAGGCCTGGAGGGGCGCCTGGGTGGCTCAGTAGTTAAGCGTTTGCCTTCAGCTCAGGTCATGATCCCAGGGTCCTGGGATCTAGCCCCACATCAGGCTCCCTGCTCTGCAGGAGGCCTCCTTCTCCCTTTCCCACTCCCCCTGCTTGTGTTCGCTCTCTTGCTGTGTTTCTGTCAAATAAATAAATAAAATCTTAAAAAAGGAAAAACAGAAAAGGCCTGGAAAATTTTAAAAAATGTTGATATTGCTTTAGCAATATGACACACTTCCTTATGATTCCAAATGTTGGTTTTTATCATCTGTCAAATGGGTAGGGAATAGATTAAATAATCTACCAATGCCTTGCATAAAAGATTTTGTGATACCTTCCTCCTTTAGCATGATGATGGTGTAAATAAGATAGTGGGAGCCCATTTAGTAAATATGTTGAGGACCCCACTGAATATATCTGCATATTTTTCTTCCAGTTATGTGTGTGCTTCCTTCACATGTGTGCTTGTTTGTCAGTTCCTTGATTTCATGATGGCTGACAAATAAATGCTTGTGATTTTTTTCCTCAAAAGTGACTTTTATACTTTTTTCCCTAAACATCATAGATAGAAGTCTTACTGCTTCTGCATAAGTAATGTAAAAGTGCTTAAAATGGAGAATGCAACTTTTGAATTCTGACACAGTATGTTCTCATCTGGCAGGGATCCTGCATTCTTGGTTCTCCTTAATTCAGTCCAGTCATGGCTCCACTGCTTTTAATTCAACTGTGTTTTTATGTTCTCTGTTGAAAATCCACAATTAAAAAAACATGCACATATTGGAACTAAAATACTTAATGTGGTATGTGCAAACAATTCATAAATATGACCATTGGTATTTAGTTAGGATTATTTCATATATGTTCCTGATATTTATTAGAATATATTCTTATTAGCATTTGATTGCTGCATGTTGGGGCCCTGATTTATTTTCCTTATTATTTTCTGCTCTTTAAAAATAAGAGTCACTTTCTTCTGCTTCCAACTTTACAAATCCCTGATGAGGTCAGTGCTTTCTAAAGTAGAAGGCAATTTTATCCACTTTAAGTGAACAATTAGCATAAATTCATCTTTCTTGCATAGGATGAATTCTCCATTTAGAGCACCACGGTTTATTTTAACATCTTCTGTACACTTCAGTAGCTTGAAGAATTCTGCATGCTATTATCCCAAAATGATTCTTGGCTTTCAAATTGCTGATCTTAATAAGATGGGCTTTCTTCATCTCCTGTATTGCCATATCATACCTAATGAAATCAGGTTCAACCAATCAAATTCCTGGATGACTGACCTTTATTAACTAGTAATTCAGAAACATGATTTCAGAAGGCTCTATATTATAATAAAAAAAAAAAAGTAAGATTGCTTCTCATTGGCCAAGGAAGAAAAAGGTTCTCTTGAGGCCAGTCAAAATTAACCCTCAAAATATGATAGAATGATAGAGAAACAATGTGTACTCTTCCAGAAGATGACATTAATTCAGCTACTTTAATTATGTGGCTTTATGTCTATTGTATCTACTTTATTATCCTTGGGCAATGCCATTTCGTGCTTGACAAATATGATGTAATATCTGTTTTATTGACTTTATTAAGTTATTTGTAAGGAAATGCATTTTTCCCTAATGGCGTTTCTTTCAAGAAACAATATGCCATGCAATCATTCTTTCATTAACCATTTTAGACTTTATAATGTATAAGTCACTATGTGAGAATATAGAGAAGGCATCCAAACCTTTTACTAGTCACCTTTTTGTGAGGGACTGATCTTGGCACTATAGGTACAGAGACCACACACCAGGTTTGTACTCTCAAGGATATGCAGTCCAGGATGAGAAATAAATTGTTATAGTGTGCTTTAAATGGTAATACAGAAGTAATCATTGTTTGCAATGGGGACTGATTCTTGATCTCAGTGTGCTTTCATCTCTTCTTGTTCTCAGTCATTATGACACTATTGTATACCTTGTTGTTCTTTCCCATTCATATTCTGAAGTGGATGGTTTTTAAGGCCAAAGCTTTCCTATTTGTAGTCAGTTAAAAGCACAGAACATTTTGGTTAGTTTGTTTTAGAGATTTTATTTTAAATTGCTATAGAGATAAAGGTCTGAAAGAACTAGAATAGCAAATGTGGAGAAATTATTAATGTTTTGTGACTTTTACATTATTTATAGTCTTAAGTATTTATCAAAAACTAGGAATATAAATATGACATTTTCCTGGAGTAAAAGTCAATTTTTAGGGAGATAAAATATCATTAATAAATATGGTATATCAGAATTTTAGCAAAAAAAAAAAATGGTTCACCCAAACCAGATAATTGAAGAAAGGTCGCTTAAACAGATGTGGCAGGGAATTCTGTTTCCAGGAAGAGGAAAGAAGTTTACATTTCCCTATTCCTCTTGCTAAGTGTAACTAGTAACTCTGGATATTATAAATAAAATAAGCATAAGAATCTTCCAAAAATAAAAAAAGAAAACAAAGGAGACACACTAGCTACAGACCTTTGGACTCAAGGAACAATGCAATGATGAGTTCCTTTTGTTTTCTTTTTGTCTCATATATCCTAAACATGGAGTGGAAGAAGCCAGCAAGCCAAAAAAAATGCCAACAGGTGTAGATTTTTTAAAAGCCTGCTTGCTCTTCTAGCCAAAAACCAGGAAAAGGGTAACTTAGCAAAACAAACAATAATGGATAAACTTTTAGGTAAAACTAATTGATCCAAACACCACAGGAAAAAAACAGTGTCCCAGTCTCAAACCACATCAAGATTTCTAATAGGCAACTTCAACTTCACCCTCATCAGACTGTAATGAGATGCCGTAACCCTAATGTCAGAATGGTATTGGAAAACTTTTATCTCCACCTGGTTATAAGGAAGCTCATAACCACTCACCACTGCGCTTTCTCTGACATACTCCTGTGGTGAATGGATGTGGTCTTCCTTAGCACAAGATACAGATGAAGTTCTGCTGCCTGCATGGGTTCTCAAACCCCACTCCAGGTTAAGGTTCCTCATTACAGCCTGGCAAGGGTAGCAGTCTAGGTTCCTAGAACTTTCACTTTTGCCCAGCAGTCACAAGCTAAGCCCCATCCCCTTCACCATTATTGGTGTCAGTGGAAATACTATGGGGAAGATTAAATAAGGCAAGTGGGTGAAGAGTGGATTTGGAGGGACAGACAGTGTCAAATCTTGACACTTTCATTCTGGGGACAGATTTGTTCAGTTATGCTTTTTAAAACTGTTATCCAAATTCGTGGATATACTCATAATAATGTGTAGCTTTTAGTTGCAGGTAGCAAGACTCAATTTTCTTCCCCCAAAATGGGAAATATTAATATCAATATCTAGTACTGTTATGAAAATCAGTTGAGAAAACAACATGAAAACACTTAAAATATCACCTGGAATAATGCAAGTACTCAATTATTTTTCTTTTCTTATAACCTGTTTCCTTGGACTTCTTCTCTTGTCTCTTGCTTACTCATAATTAGGGCAGTGGAAATTAAACCATCTATCTAACAGAACCTCATATAAATGTAACAAGGAGAGAGTATGAAAAATGGTCAAGGAAGGGAGAGGCAGAGGTCACGCTAAAATGCCAAAGAATAAAAGGAGTTATAATAGTTATGATGGGAAGTATGATTAACTATCTAAGTTTTCAATGATGAGGACCAAAAAAAGATTATTAATGACCTACCAGGAGGCAGTTTAATTAGAGGTTATATGAGATTATGTAAGAATCAATGAGACTTATTACTTCTAAAGAAATAAACAACTTAATGTTTGTATTTTTGCAATGTAATTAGTGAGGAGGAGAAGGAGGAGGCAAGTGAAATATGAAAAGGCAAGTGTAATAATGTTGGTTTATTCTTAGAGCCCATTACCGATAGTCTGATTTTTTTATATCGTCACTTGTCGCTATAGTGACTGGAGGAGATATGAAGTACCAGTTTTATTTATTTTATTATTTATTTAAGTATAGTTGACACACAATGTTACATTAGTTCAGGTGTACAATATAGTGGTTGCCCAAGTTTATACTTTTTGCTGTGTATACCACAAGTGTAGCTACCATCTGTCCCTTTGCATTGCTTTTACAATATCATTGGCTGATTCCTTATGCTATGCCTTTCATTCCCGTGACTTACTCCATACATGGATGCCTGTATCACCGACTCCCCTTCATCCATTTTGATCAACCTCACATCCCACCCCCCGCCCCCAGGGCAGACAGCAGTGTCTTCTCTGTATTTATAAATCTGAATCTGCCTTTTATGCTTGTTTATTCATTTGTTGTTATTGTTCTAGATTCTACTTATGAGTGAAATAATATGGTATTTGTCTTTCTCAGTCTGACTTAGCATAATATCCTCTAATTCCATTCATGCTGTCTCAAATGGCCAGATCTCAACCTTATTCCATTGTGCATATATAGGTATATATATATATCATATCTTCCTTATCCATTTGTCTATTGATGGACACTTAGGTTGTTTCCATATCTTGGCTATTGCAAATAATGCTGCAATGAACATGGGGGGGTGCATATATCTTTTCAAATTAGTGTTTTCATTTTCTTTGGGTAAATACCCAATGGTGGAATTATTGGATCATATGGTATTTCTATTTTTATTTTTTTGAGGAACCTCAATCCTATTTTTCAGAGTGGCTTAACAAATTTACATTCCCACCAATAGTTCACAAAGGCTCCTTTGTCTCACATCATCACCAATACTTGTTACTCTTGTCTTTTTTTTTTTTTTTTTTTTTTGCTCATTTTAACAGGTATGAGGTGATATTTCATTGAGGTTTTGATTTGCATTTCTCTGATAGTGATGTTGAGCATCGTTTCACGTGCCTGTTGGCCATCTATATGTTTTGTTTTGTTTTGTTTTTTGTTTTTTTGAAAAATGTCTATTCAGCTCCTCTGACAATATTTTATCTGGATTGCTTGTTTTTTGGTGTTGAATTGTATTGGTTCTTTATATATTTTGAATACTCACTCTTTATCAGATATATCATTTGCAAATATCTCCTTCTTTTCAGTAGGTTGCCTTTTCATTTTGTTGATGGTTTCCTTTGCTGTGCAAAAGCCTTTTATTTTAATGTGGTCCCACTAGTTTGTTTTTGCTTTTGTTTCCCTTGCCTTAGGAGACATATCTAGAAAAATCTTGCTATGGCTGATGTCAGAGTAATTACTGTGTTCTCTTCTAGGATTTTTATAGTTTCAGGTCTCACATTTAGGTATTTAATCCATTTTGAGTTTATTTTTGCATATGGTGTTGAAAAGTGGTCTAGTTTAATTCTTTTGCATGTAGCTATCCAGTTTTCCTACTATCATTTATTGAAGAAACTGTCTTTTCCCTTTGGATATTCTTGTCTCCCTTATCATAGATTAATTGACCGTATAATCATGGGATTATTTCTGGGCTCTCTATTCTGTTGTGTTCAACTATATGTCTGTGTATGTGCCAGTACCATACTGTTTTGATTACTACAGCTGTAGTATTTCTTGAAACCTTGAATTGTAACATCTCCAGCTTTATTTTTCTTTCTCAAGATTGCTTCAGCTCTTCGGGTCTCTTGTGGTTCCACACAAATTTTAGTATTATATGTTCTAGTTTATGAAAAAAAAACACTGTTGGTATTTTGATAGCATTCCATTGAATCTATAGATTGTTTTGGGTAATATGGACATTTGAACAATATTAATTCTTCTGATTTATGATCATTTGAATATCTTTCCATTTGTGTCATCTTCAATTTCTTTTATCAGTGTTTTATAGTTTTCAGAGAGCAGGTCTTTCACATCTTTGGTTAAGTTTATTCCTATGTATGTTATTTTTTTTTCTGCATTTGTAAATGGTCTCTCTCTCTTTTTTTTTTTTTTTTCCTTAAGTAGGCTTCATGCCTAGTGAGGAGCCCAGTGCAGGGCTTGAACTCATGACCCTGAGATCAAGACCTGAGCCAATATCAAGTGTCGGATGCTCAACTGACTGAGCCACCTTGGTGCCCCAATGGTCTTACTTTTTTAATTTCTCTTTCTGCTACTTCATTACTAGTATTTAGAAACATGAACAGTTTCTGGGTATTAATTTTTGTATCCTGTAACTTTACAGAATTCATTTGTTTCTTTATGGGGTACCAGTTTATTAAAGCACACCCTGAAACTTGGGATTCATCACAAATTAATATATATTTTTCACTTTATGTATTTTTCTTTAAATTTTATTAGCTGAGCATATTTTACTCATGGTAGGCTTCTGTCATACAATGTAAGTAAATGAAAATTGGAACTGTGTTCTAGACTCTTATCAGTCCAGATTCACTTTGGAATATTGTATTCACAATTGGGGGAGGGTTGAATATTTCAAGAACTTATAGATATTAGAGCATGTGTATGGAAATTTTGGGTCAAAGGCCATTCAACAAATTAAGTCTAAGAAAGGAATCAAGTGGAATATAGTCATTGTTATCTGGGATTCTGGTGGGTTTGAAAAAAAAAACCAACAAAACAATCCTCTTACTACTATATATGTTTATAAAACCTATAAACTTATTTACTAACATATTTAACCATTTATTAAATTGAAATGCACTATGGAGAAGCAAGTGCTATTTGGTCTTTAGGGGGATAGGTATTTTTTTGAGTTTATACTGTCATGAGGGAGAATAACATTAAACACATATCTAATGTAGTCATGAATGCTATGAAGATAAGGTGAGGGAAGGGTCTAGAGAGGATAATGAAGGTAATTTAAGGAGACTATTATAGATTGTCAGCCAGGGGACAGTTCTTTAGAGGAGGTGGCATTTCATTGGGTATCTGATTAGCGGGAGGAAAAGTGGGGGGGAATCAATCATGTAAAGATATCTGGGAGGTAAGTGCTCTAGGCAGAGGAAATAGTGAATGCAAAGGCCCTGATATAGACATGAACTTTACCAGAAGCAGAAATACAATTAACTTGTCTAGAGCTGAGTACAAGAAGGGAGTTTCAGGTGATATGCTCAGAGTGGTAGTTAGGGACTATAATATATTTGACTTAGTAGGCTATGTGGGGGATTTTAATTTTGAGTGTGATGAAAAACCACTGGTTTCTGTGCAAGTAAGGAACATTACTGGATTTGCATGAAGGTGTCCACCCTGGCTACATTATAGGGTGGTAAGGGTGGAACAAGGGAAACTACTTAGGCTATTTAATATTCTAGGCAAGAGACTGTGGTGGATTAGGCCAGGATGTTGCTGTGAAGGTGGTCAGAGGATACCTTCTCCTGTGTCTGGCTTGAAGCATGAATCCATAAGATTTTCTGACGATTTGATGTTGGAGTGAGGAAAAGAGTCATACTTGGATTTATGGCCTAAACAGTAGAAAGAAAGGCAATGCCAATATTCAGCTACTCCCCTGGAAGCCACATTTTTGTTCTGGCACGTCAGTGGGTGATAACCCTTCCTTCCTGAAGATCAAAGTCATGCTGTACTATGAAAGAGTGTAATTTGTATTTCTGAGTCCCTACATTACATATAAGGGCAATGATCTATACTTTGTAAAAAGTGAATTAAATCTGTCAATATGTGGTTTCATTTTTTATACACTTTTGAAGTTAAGTTGATGCCTAAAGTCAGACATTTAAGAATCCTATTTTAGATTCAATAGTTCAAGAGTTCATGGTAGTATTTAAGATCTTAAAAAAAAAAGAAGTTCCAAAATCTATTATCTTTTTATACTGCCTAATAATTATGACTATGACTCATACCAATCAACCTTTCAAGTGTCTTGTCATAAAATAAGGGACAAGTCACAGAGTGTCTTTTTTTTTTTTTTAGTCACAGAGTGTCTTAAGAAGTTAGTAAAGAGAATAAATGCATAATACTGCTGCTTTCATTTAGTGTAAGTTTAAAACCCTCCAAACTTACCATTAAAGTTAATTTCTGATAACATGTCCTAAAACTACTCTTTCAAATTAATCTTCACCTTATAGTTCATATTAAATTCTGAAAATCCTTTTATGTTTTGTATAAAATGGTTATAGATCTACAGTAATTCTATCCCTGGTTTTCATTCAAAATTCAAAAAGGTGGGATGGGGTGATTTACATATGGTCATATAATTATCCTGGCACAGAGATTCAGAAAAGACAGATCTCAACTCAGTGTAAAATGACACAGAGACTGAAAGGAATGACACACCATGTAGCTTTAATAATCACTTCATCATCAATTAATGTCATGAATAAATTACCCTCTTAAGTGAGAAATTATAGACAGCCGTACATAGCTGACCAAATCTGGCAGTAGATATCTTCTGCAAATAAAGTAGAAATACTGTATTTAATTAGCTTTGATTTTAGGGACTTTTATAAAAATGGGATTAAAAAAACGACAGCTGAGTATAAAAACATCCATCTAGCATTCATAATACTGTGCCTACCAAGGCACCTGGTGTGAGGCTCAGGGAAATACCTCAGCCATTGTTTATATTCTTAAGTTTTTCTAGAAAGATTACTTTTCGGGGCACCTGGGTGGCTCAGTCGTTAAGCGTCTGCCTTCGGCTCAGGTCATGATCTCGGGGTCCTGGGATCGAGCCCCATATCAGGCTCCCTGCTCGGCGGGAAGCCTGCTTCTCCCTCTCTCACTCCCCCTGCTTGTGTTCCTGCTCTCACTGTGTCTGTCAAATGAATAAATAAAATCTTTAAAAAAAAAAGAAAGAAAGATTACTTTTCATATTAAACATATTTGGTTGAGATGATTAGACAGAAGGATGAAAGATCATCACCTTTATTCATTCCAGCCTGTATCTTGGTGTCCCATTGTGATTACCTATCACTTTTACCTTTGTAAAATGGGAATAATCAGAAGAAATAGCTACAACTTTATTTTAATTTTTGCCTTTATCTTAAGGCATTAATGAATGAATATAGGACATTTAGAATATCCTAATTATAATGCCTTTATACCAGATTCGTAAGCATGTACAGTTTTGAATAACCATAGCAATGTATACAACTCTGCACAAATTATAGCTGAGAACTCTCTGTAGTCTTCCTGGTTCAGTTCATGTCTCTTTCCTGGGGATTATTCTGACACCACTCTAGGAATAGTGATCTCTCCTTCCTCAGGACCAGCTAGCTCTTACTATGCAAAGCCATATCATCTTCATGTTGGAAAGGCTCTTAATGGTTGCACTGCATGTCCTGACTTTGATACTTTACATCTTCTCGATGATGTCCCTGCAAGTCATCATGGTGACCTATTTGAGTACTTTTAAAGTGGGAGAACCAGTTCTTTCCAGTCTGGTGGTGGAAAAAGAATATCATTCCATGAAGCAGAATTTGTTCTTACACTTACATAGAAGTCCTCAAGTATCCCTCTTTACAATTCAGAATCTGTTCTTCATAAAACATGCTTGTCTGAGGAATTCACCTCAAAATATCCCTTGAGGCCTAAGAGTCTATTAGTTTGAGGCATTCTATTTCAATTGTTATCTTCCATTATCTAGAGCTCTTCATACATAGTCAATAGAGAAACGGCTTGTATGGTATGTAACTTGATATTCTGTTGTGCAGCCATCAAAATGATAATCACATAGCCACATGAAAATCTCAGAATATAATGTTAGTAAGGCATGCCACTGAATGTACCATGATACAACTATTTTTAAAAACATAGACCTGCTTGTGAACATAATCAGAAGTTAATGAAAAGGAATGAGTAAGACGGAAGAGGAATAGGAGACCTGGATTTTGTCTGGTCTCAGGAATTCAGCTGGATAGGGATCAAACCATTCTGAACACCTATGAACTCAACAGGAGATAAAAGAAAAGAATAGCAACAGCCCTCTGAACAGAAAAGCAACCATGTTCTAGAAGGTAGGATGTGCGGAGAAGTGAATCCAAGGCGATATTCGGGAGGATAGATGGCGGGGGAGGGGACCTCCGTCGGCCGCTTCTCGCAAGTGATAGAGCAGCGGAACACAAAATTGGAACTTTTTAGAAGTCGGCTTCTCTGAGGGACGTCGCTCCAGTGGCTAAGTGGGGGGGTGGAACCCTCAAAGGACACTGTGGTCTCAGGACCTTTGGGGTCACAGAAAGACCGGGGGTGCCTGAGTATGGCAGAGCTCCCAGGTATTGGAGCAGGGAAGCCGGCTGCAGAGACGGAACCGAGGCGCGGGCTCTCAGCTCGGGGTTGCCATGAACTGTGATCCGCGGCCCAGTTGGGCCACTGCTCCTCCAGCAGGGACCCAACAAGTGGCAGATCCAGGGAGACTCCCCTTTCTCCCCCAGGAGGATAGGTGCGGGAGTGCACCACAGGGATCTGCTGGGTTTGGAGACTTCACACGGGGTTGGGTGCCAGAGATAGAAACACTCGGTCACAGGCCAGGTGAGCATGGAGTGCGGGCAGGGACCGGGAAGACAGGAGTGATTGACTGCTTTTCTCTAGGGGCTCACTGAGAAGCAGGGCCCAAGTTCTTAGGTCCTCCAGGGGCGTGGAGATTTGGAGGCCGCCATTTTTCACTCTCATCCTCCAAAGCTGTACCAAAAGCTTGCTGGGAACAAAAGCTCCTGAGAGTAAACCCGAGCAGGGTGGGGCAATTCTGCCTCCAGCAAAGACATTGGGGAACCATGGCAACAGGCCTCTCCCCCAGAAGATCAGCAAGAACAGCCAGCCAAGACCAAGTTTACCAATCAATGAGAACGGGAGAACTCCAGTGCTAGGGAAATACTGCACATAGAATCCATGGCTTTTTTACCATGATTCTTTAGTCTTTCAAAGTTAATTTTTTTAACTCTTTTTTTTCTTTGAATGTTTCTTTTTCCCTTTTTCATCCAACATCTTATCAATGCCTTTTTTTAAAAAAAACTTTTCTTTTTCATTTTTAGAGTCATATTTTATCCTGTCATAGTAGTTACCCTTATTTTTGGCATATATATATATAAGCTGTTCTCTCTTTAAAATTTGAGATACACTTTCTTCTAACAGAACAAAATATACCCTAAATCTCCAGTGTATGGATTTCTTCTAGTCTCCTGCCTGATCACATTCTCTCCTTTTTTTTTTTTTTTAAATCCTCTTCATTCTTTTTTCAAACAACTTATCTTATCAATTCCTTTTATAAAATTTTTTATAATTTTCATCTTTACATTCATATTCCATCCCTTCATCATATCAACCCTTATTTTTGTACATATATAAATTTCTCTTTCTTTAAAATTTTGGGAGGCACTTTCTTCTAACAGACCAAAATACACCCAAAATCTGGTGTGTGGCACTGATCTATGCAAAAGCCTAATCATATTTGATCATATTCTGTTTTTTTTGTTTTGTTTTGTTTTGTTCTGTTTTTGTTTGTTTTTTACTTTTACTTTTTCTTTTCTTTTTCTTTTTTTTTTCTTTTTTCTTTCTTTCCCTTTCTTTTCTCCTGGTTTCAGGTCTTTTCTGATTTGTTTAGAGTATATTTTTCTGGGGACGTTGTTACCCTGTTAGCATTTTGTTCTCTCATTCATCTGTTCTCCTCTGGACAAAATGACAAGACAGAAAAAATCACCTCAACAAAAAGAACAAGAGGTAGTACATACTGCCAGGGAACTACTCAATACGGAAATTAGTACGATGTTGGACGTAGAGTTAAGAATCATGATTTTAAAGATACTAGCTGGAATTGAAAAAAACATGGAAGTTATTAGAGAAACCCTCTCTGGAGAAATAAAAGAACTAAAATCTAATCAAGTGCAAATCAAAAAGGCTATTAATGAGGTGCAATCAAAAATGGGGGCACTAACTGCTAGGATAAATGAGGCAGAAGAGAGAATCAGTGATATAGAAGACCAAATGATGGAAAATAAAGAAGCTGAGAAAAAGAGAGATGAACAACTACTGGATCATGAGGGCAGAATTGGAGAGATAAGTGATACCATAAGAGGGAATAACAGTAGAATAATTGGGATCCCAGAAGAAGAAAAAAGAGAGGGGCGCCTGGGTGGCTCAGTCATTAAGCGTCTGCCTTCGGTAGGTCATGATCCCAGGATCCTGGGATCGAGCCCCGCATCGGGCTCCCCACCTGGCAGGAAGCCTGCTTCTCCCTCTCCCACTCCCACTGCTTGTGTTCCCTCTCTTGCTGTGTTTCTCTCTATCAAATAAATGAATAAAATCTTAAAAAAAAAAGAATAAGAGAGAGAGGGGCAGAAGGTATATGGGAGCAAATTATAGCAGAGAACTTCCCTAATTTGAGGAAGGAAACAGGCATCAAAATCCAGGAAGCACAGAGAACCCCTCTCAAAAATCAATAAAAATAGGCAACACCCCAACATCTAATAGTAAAACTTACGAGTCTCAGAGACAAAGACAAAATCCTGAAAGCAGCTCGGGAGAAGAGATATGTAACCCACAATGGTAGAAACATTAGATTGGCAACAGACCTATCCACAGAGACCTGGCAGGCCAGAAAGGACTGGCATAATACATTCAGAGCACTAAATGAGAAAAATATGCAGCCAAGAATACTATATTATCCAGCTAGGCTGTCATTGAAAATAGAAGGAGAGAAAAAAGCTTCCAGGACAAACAAAAACTAAAGGAATTTGCAAACACAATACCAGCCCTACAAGAAATATTGAAAGGGGTTCTCTAAGCAAAGAGAGAGCCTAAAAGCAACATAGACCAGAAAGGAACACAGACAATATTCAGTCACAGTCACCTTACATTCAATACAATAGCACTAAATTCATATCTTTCAGTAGTTACCCTGAATGTAAATGGGCTAAATGCCCCAATCAGAAGACACAGGCTATCAGATTGGATTAAAAAACAAGACCCATCGATGTGCAAGAGACTAATTGTAGACCCAAAGACACCGCCACATTGAAAGTGAGGGGGTGGAAAACGTTTACCATGCTAAAGGACACCAAAAGAAAGCTGGGGTGGCAATCCTTATATCAGACAAATTAGATTTTAAACCAAAGACTGTAATAAGAGATGAGGAAGGACACTATATCCTACTTAAAGGGTCTATCCAACAAGAAGATCTAACAATTGTAAATATCTATGCACCTAACATGGGAGCAGCCAAATATATAAGGCAATTAATAACAAAAGCAAAGAAGCACATTGACAAGAATACAATAATAGTGGGAGACTTTAACACTACTGTCACTGAAATGGACACGTCGTCTAAACAAAAGATGAACAAGGAAATAAAGACTTTAAATAACACACCAGAACAATGGACTTCACAGACATATTCAGAACATTCCATCCGAAAGCCACAGAATACACATTCTTCTCTAGTGCCCATGGAACATTCTCCAGAATTGATCACGTCCTAGGTCACAAATCAGGTCTCAACTGGTACCAAAAGATGGGGATCATTCCCTGCATATTTTCAGACCACAGTGCTTTGAAACTGGAACTCAATCACAAGAGGAAAGTCAGAAAGAACTCAAATACATGGCGGCTAAAGAGCATCCTCCTAAAGAATGAATGGGTGAACCAGGAAATTAAAGAAGAATAAAAAAAAATCATGGAAACCAATGAAAATGAAAACACAACTGTTCAAAATCTTTGGGATGCAGCAAAGGCAGTTCTGAAAGGAAAGTAGGTAGCAATACAAGCATTTCTCAAGAAACAAGAAAGGTCTCAAATACACAACCTAACCGTACACCTAAAGGAGCTAGAGAAAAAACAGCAAATAAAGCCTAAACCCAGCAGGAGAAGAGAAATCATAAAGATCAGAGCAGAAATCAATGAACTAGAAATCAAAAGAACAGTAGAACAGATCAACGAAACTAGGACCTGGTTCCTTGAAAGAATTAACAAGATTGATAAACCCCTGGCCAGACTTATCAAAAAGAAAAGAGAAAGGACCCAAATCAACAAAATTATGAATGAAAGAGATCACATCCAACACCAAAGAAATACAAACAATTATAAAAACATATTATGAGCAACTATATGACAGCAAATTAGATAACCTGGAAGAAATGGACGCATTCCTACAGATATATCAACTACCAACTGAACCAGGAAGAAATGGAAAACCTGAACAGACCTATAACCACTAAGGATTGAAGCAGTCATCAAAAGTCTCCCAACAAACAAAAGCCCAGGGTCAGATGGCTTCCCAGGGGAATTCTACCAAACATTTAAAGAAGAATTAATACCTATTCTCCTGAAACTGTTCCAAAAAATAGAAATGGAAGGAAAATTTCCAAACTCGATTTGTGAGGCCACCATTACCTTGACCCCAAAGCCAGACAAAGACCCTATCAAAAAGGAGAATTACAGACCAATATCCTTGATGAACATAGATGCAAAAATTCTCACCAAAATACTAGCCAATAGGATCCAACAGTACATTCAAAGGATTATTCACCACAACCAAGTGGGATTTATCCTGGGCTGCAAGGTTGGTGCAACATCCGCAAATCAATCAACGTGATACAATACATTAAGAAAAGGAAGAACAAGAATCATATGATCCTCTCAATAGATGCAGAAAAAGCATTTGACAAAGTCCAGCATCCTTTCTTGATCAAAACTCTTCAGAGGATAGGGATAGAGGGTACATACCTCAATATCATAAAAGCCATCTATGAAAAACGCACAGTGAATATCATTCTCAACGGGGAAAAACTGAGAGCTTTCCCCCTAAGGTCAGGAACGCGGCAGGGATGTCCACTCTCACCACTGCTATTCAACATAGTATTAGAAGTCCTACCCAAGCAATCAGACAAAAAAAAGAAATTAAAGGCATCCAAATTGGCAAAGAAGAAGTCAAGCTCCCACTGTTTGCAGATGGTATGATACTTTATGTGGAAAACCCAAAAGACTCCACCCCAAAACTGCTAGAACTCATACAGGAATTCAGTAAAGTGGCAGGATATAAAATCAATGCACAGAAATCAGTGGCATTCCTATACACCAACAACAAGACAGAAGAAAGAGAAATTAAGGAGTTGATCCCATTAAAATTGCACCCAAAACCATAAGATACCTAGGAATAAATCTAACCAAAGAGGCAAAGGATCTGTACTCAGAAAACTATAAAATACTCATGAAAGAAATTGAGGAAGACACAAAGAAATGGAAAAACGTTCCATGCTCATGGATTGGAAGAACAAATATTGTGAAGATGTCAATTCTACCTAGAGCAATCTACACATTCAATGCAATCCCCATCAAAATACCATCCACTTTTTTCAACGATTTAGAACAAATAATCCTAAAATTTGTATGGAATCAGAAAAGACCCTGAATAGCCAGAGGAATGTTGAAAAGAAAAAGCAAAGCTGGCAGCATCACAATTCCGGACTTTCAGCTCTATTACAAAGCTGTCATCATCAAGACAGTATGGTACTGGCACAAAAACAGACACATAGATCAGTGGAGCAGAATAGAGAGCCCAGAAATGGACCCTCAACTCTGTGGTCAACTAATCTTTGACAAAGCAGGAAAGAATGTCCAATGGAAAAAAGACAGTATCTTCAAGAAACGGTGTTGGGAAAACTGGACAGCCACATGCAGAAGAATGAAACTGGACCATTTCCTTACACCACACACAAAAATAGACTCAAAATGGTTGAAAGTCCTAAGCATGACTCAGGAGTCCATCAAAATCCTAAAGGAGAACAGAGGCAGCAACCTCTTCGACCTCAGCCGCAGCAACTTCTTCCTAGAAGCATCGCCAAAGGCAAGGGAAGCAAGGGCAAAAATGAACTATTGGGAGTTCATCAAGACAAAACACTTTTCCACAGCGAAAGAAACAGTTGACAAAACCAAAAGACAACCAACAGAATGGGAGAAGATATTTACAAATGACATATCAGATAAAGGGCTAGTATCCAAAATCTATAAAGAACTTATAAAACTCAACACCCAAAGAACAACTGATCCAATCAAGAAATAGGCAGAAGACATGAACAGACATTTTTCCAAAGAAGACATCCTAATGGCCAACAGACACATGAAAAAGTGCTCAACATTGCTTGGCATCAGGGAAGTCCAAATCAAAACCTCAATGAGATACCGCCTCACACCAGTCAGAATGACTAAAATTAACAAGTCAGGAAAGGACAGATGTTGGCGGGGTTGCGGAGAAAGGGGAACCCCCCCTACACTGTTGGTGGGAAAGCAAGCTGGTGCAACCACTCTGGGAAACAGTATGTAGGTTCCTCAAAATGTTGAAAATAGAGCTACCATATGATCCAGGAATTGCACTACTGGGTATTTAGTGCAAAGATACAAATGAAGGAATCTGAAGGGGTACATGCACCCCGATGTTAATAGCAGTTTTGTCCACAATAGGCAAACTGTGGAAAGAACCAAGATATCCATCGACAGATGAATGGAATAAGAAGATGCGTTATATATATATATATATACAATGGAATATTATGCAGCCATCAAAAGGGATGAGATCTTGCCATTTGCAACAACATGGATAGAACTGGAGGGTGTTATGCTGAGCAAAATAAGTCAACCAGAGCAGACATGTATCATATGACCTCACTGATATGAGGAATTCTTAATCTCAGGAAACAAACTGAGGGTTGCCGGAGTGGGGGTGGGTGGGAGGGATGGGGTTGCTGGGTGATACACATTGGGGAGGATATATACTATGGTGAGCGCTGTGAATTGTGCAAGACTGTTGAATCACAGACCTGTACCTCTGAAACAATAATGCAATATATGTTAAGGAAAAAAAAAAAGATAGGAGGAGGGGAAGAATGAAGGGGGGAAATCAGAGGGGGAGACGAACCATGAGAGATGATGGACTCTGAAAAACAAACTGAGGGTTCTAGAGGGGAGGGGGTTGGGAGGATGGGTTAGCTTGGTGATGGGCATTAAAGAGGGCACGTTCTGCATGGATCCCTGGGTGTTATGCACAAACAATGAATCATGGAACACTACATCAAAAACTAATGATGTAATGTATGGTGATTAACATAACAATAATAAATTTTAAAAAAAGGGATTCAATATGCTGCCTAAGGGAACATAGCTAGTAACTGGTAGAGCTGAGATTTGAATCTAAGACTTTCATTCAATATTTTTATTCATATTAAATAAAATTTTTATTCAAATTGAATGAAGCATAACAATAAAAAAGTAAAAAGAAAAAAGAAGTTAATGAAAATATGAACATGTGCATTACAGTGAAGAATTATGGATACCATTTTTCCACCTTTAATTTTATTTATTTTTAAAGATTTATTAATTTGAAAGAGAGAGAGTGATCATGCAGGAGGGAGGGGCAGAGGGAGAGGGAGAGAAAGTCTTAGAAGACTCTGTGCTCAGCATAGAGCCAGATGCAGGGCTCAGCCTCAGGACTCTGAGATCATGACCTGAGCTGAAACCAAGAATCAGACAGACACTTATCCAGCTGTGCCACCCAGGCACCACCACGCCATTTTTCCACATTTTAAACAATATTTCTATAATTATAAATTAAAAGCTTTTTTAATAGTTCAGTGAGATAAGCATATGTTTATATTGAGGCAAAATAATCACCCTGCCGTTTTCAGAAGTCGACTGTCCTCAGTCCCTCCTCCCAGAGAGAATTTTGTTTTTCTCTCAGGTTATCCTTCCAGTATCTGAAGGTAGATTTCATACTGGTCTGTGTTTTTCATCTAAGTCAAATACTTTGCGTTTCTTGGGCTATTCCTTCTAGGACACGGTCTTTTAATCTGAAATTCCATTTTTTTTATTATCCTTTTAAAAGTTAACACCTAAAAGTGAACACAGTATTCCTGTGGTAGTCTGAAAAATATGGGACTATCACTGGCCTAATTCTGATGAGTATGTGATTTCTATTACTACAGCTGAAGACTAGTTAGCTTTTGAACTAGCTGCATCACATGGATGACTACCACTGGATTTTCTATCACTTTAAAAGACATACATCTTGGGCGCCTGGGTGGCTCAGATGGTTAAGCATCTGCCTTCAGCTCAGGTCATGATCCCAGGGTTCTGGGATCGAGTCCCGCATCGGGCTCCCTGCTCCTTGGGAGCCTGCTTCTCCCTCTGCTTCTCTCTCTCTCTCTCTCTCTCCCTCTGTCTCTCATGAATAAATAAATAAAATCTTAAAAAATATATATAAAAAATAAAATAAAAGACATACATCTTTATACCTATTTTGCTTCTTTGCTTTCTTTCCCCTGTTACATTTTATTTTATTGAAATAATTATTTTGTATATAATTTGAGAACCATTTCTAATTCTGCTTCCCAATGGAGTCAGTAATTTACCTTACTTTATATTTTCCACAAATATAAATTTGAAAAGATAATGCTTTTAAGGCACAAAAACAAACAAACCAATCAAACTTTTGGAAACATATGCCTCAACTAAGTGACTTTAAAAAAAAAAAGATTTATTAATTATTTTAGATATTGAGAGAGCATGAGTGGGAAGGGCAGAGGGAGAGAGAATCTGAAGCAGACTTGCTGCTGAGCCCGGAGCCCCATGCAGGGTTCTGTCTCATGAGCTTGAGATCATGACCTGAGCTGAAACCAAGAGTCAGACACTCAACTGACTGTACCACCCAAATGTCCCCTAAGTGAATTTTTAAAAATATATAATTTTAGGCTTCAAACCAAGAGATTCTTAGCCTACTAAATGTGGAGCCCTGGAACGTGGTTTGGAGATACTCCCAAGGTATCTGAAACAGGGGATCTAGGAACCTACCATGAAAATCTCCCACCTAAGAGAACTTCCATTTTCTGAGATGTGCTCAGTCACTAATTATACTAGTTACCTACATAGTTATTTAGTTTTCACCGGAGACCCTGCAAAATAAATATTGTGGAAAAGTCTTCTAGTTTCTAGATTGTAGGATGAATGTAGTTCACACAGTTAATACTTCAAACTTGAGCACACAAAGTTTTGAGAATATGGATTACATCAAGAACTAAGGCTTTGCTAACTATCTTTGTGGGTGTACACATCTCTCAGTCCATCCATTTATATTTGTTCATTTATCTAACATTTATTTGTTGAATTCTTATTATGTGCCAGATTCTATTCTAAGATGTCCTCTTCACATTAATAAACAAACAAAACACAACGAAACAACAAAGCGAACAAAACCACAGCCAGTCACCAGTCATTCTTAGACTTTAACCTTTCAAGGGTATAGTAGTGTTCCCTCTCATTATTCTTGTGACATGACTACAGATTCTGTGCTTAATGCTGCTTCCCAATCCAGTGCCATATATTATTTCTTTTCTGGCTCTTTCCTTTCCTGGAATCTCCTTTATTCAATTCTGCCTTCTCAAGATCTTATCACTCAAGGTCCCTCATATATTGGAGCAGTGGTCTATTCAGCCAGATCCACCAGTGTTATCCCCATTTTACAGATGACAAAACTCAGATGAAGGGAAGGTAGATATCTTGACCAAAATAGCAGAGATAGTTAAGGGGAAGAAAAGGGTTAGAACACACATCTCTGACTTCCCTCTCAGTCTATTTCAATTTCCTCATACTGCTTTTGAAACTGCATGGTGCCTGGCACATTTTCACTTGACAGATGCTCATGTGAGAAGAGATGCATATAGATATGCCCCTGACAATACTAGGCAGTTTAATGCTAGGACTTATTCCAAATGAATGTTGATGGCTCAGTTCAACATAAAATGCATTGCTTTTGAGATCTACAGAATAAAAGATAGGTGATAAGAATCCGGAGAACTCAGAGTGGGTTTGATAAAAATAAATAATATCAAATCCCTCCTGAGTCTAACCCCTGACTTACTCTTAAACCTAACTCTTCATGCTCAGTAAATTCCAGCTGTAACAGCTTCCCTTCTGTTCTAAGAACATGGGCCATGCTCTTTTTCAACTCAGTACTTTAGAGGGTTTATTTCTCTCTTCCTGAAACAGGGTGGTCCCAGTTCATCTGAAGACTCCTTCTTGTTATCCAGGCCCCCAAACAAATGTCATCTTCTCACTGAAATCTTCTCAGACTACTTTATTTAAATGATATCTGTCTCCCAATTGCCTGCTATTGATGCACTCTACTACCTTCTTTGTAGCACTTTTTAAAACTTGAGATATGATTGGCATATAACATTACATGAGTTTTGGGTATATAACAAAATGATTCGATATTTGCATGTATTGAAAAATGACCACCATAACAAGTCTACTTAACATCCATTATGGTACATAATTATTAATTATTTTTCTTGTGGTGAGAACTTTTAAGATCTACTTTCCTAGCTACTTTCAAATATAAAATACAGTGGTGTTAACTGTAGTCACCTTGCTGTACGTTACATCCCCATGACTTATTTATTTTATAGCTGGAAGCTACATAGCATTTTTGAACATCTGAAATAATTTTCCTTATTTATTTAAGTATTTGTCTCTCTCACTAGAATATTGATTGAGCAGGGGTAATTTTTTTAATTCATTTACAAGTATAATTGTAGAATGAAAACAGAATCTGCTATGTAGTGAGCCCTCAAATATGCAGATGAATAAAATAATAAGTATTAAGGTGTTGTATGGAAATAACTGAGTTCAAAGACAGAATAAGTCAAAAAGAAGGATCATTGTATCTCTTCTGGGAAGTTGTCCATATGCTTCAGTTAGGAAGTTCTGAGGTTTTCATAGGACAAATAAGAGTTGCATGGTAATTTTCAATTCCCACAATGCCCATTTGTTTAACTTTTTTTTTCAAATTCAACTGTTTTTGTAATTCTGCAACCCACATATTAAATTTTACATTTAATTTTAGTTAATTATTTAATATTAAAATTTTCCAGTTCAAATTACTGGTGTTATCTCAGTCTACTGACCAGATTCTGACTTAAACAGAACATGAATTACAGAAATGTCAGCATCCAGTTAGAAGATTGAAATCACGGTAGCAATGACAACAAACAGCATTGACTATGATGTGCAATAGATTCTATTTAGTACACTTGAGTCCTTACATAAATGAAATGAGAAGCTCAACTACAGTCACAGTCTGAGAACCAGAGAGTTCCATAGCATTCTTTTTTTTCAATGTTATGTTAATCACCATACATTACATCATTAGTTTTTGATGTAGTGTTCCATGATTCATTGTTTGCATATAACAGCCAGTGCTCCATTCAGTACGTGCCCTCTTTAATACCCATCACCAGGCTAGCCCATCCCCCCACTCCCCTCCCCTCTAGAACCTTCAGTTTGTTTTTCAGAGTCCATAGTCTCTCATGGTTCATCTCCCCCTCCTATTTCCCCCACTTCCTTTTTCCCTTCCTACTATCTTCTTCTTCTTCTTCTTCTTTTTTTAACATACAATGTGTTATTTGTTTCAGAGATACAGGTCTGTGATTCATCAGTCTTACACAATTCACAGCGCTCGCCATAGCACATACCCTCCCCAATGTCTATCACCCAGCCACCCCATCCCTCCCACTCCTCCAGCAACTCTCAGTTTGTTTCCTGAGATCAAAAATTCCTCATATCAGTGAGATCATATGATACATGTCTTTCTCTGATTGACTTATTTCGCTTAGCATAATACCCAGATTAAAACTCTTCAGAGTGTAGGGATAGGGGGTACATACCTCAATATCATAAAAGCCCTCTATGAAAAACCCATAGCGAATATCAATCTCAATGAAGAAATACTGAGAGCTTTCCCCCTAAGGTCAGGAACATGGCAGGGATGTCCACTATCACCACTGCTATTCAACATAGTACTAGGAGTCCTAGCCACAGCAATCAGACAACAAAAAGAAAGAAAAGGCATCTGAATCGGCAAAGAAGAAGGCATCTGCCTAACTTTGAATAGGAAATCAAGATAAAAGATGTTCAAGGATGCACTGTATTTCAAGAACTTTTCTCCTAATAGGTCCCTACCAGATATTTCAGATAGACTAAAAGTTGTCCATCGTTCAGCATAACACTTTAATTCTCACATCTACTAAATGTGACTTCAAGTCATTACCGGTTATTATCATTCCTTCTGACAGCTATTTGTCACTGTTCCCCCCATTGATTCCGGTGATCCCCCCATTGATTCCAACCATCTACAGCAGCTAGAAATGGTAAATGGTAGAAGGAAATCTAGCTATATTTTCTCTTCTGTTTCCTGAGTGTCAAGTAGTAAAGTCAAGACTGTTTTTCTTTTTTTCTGATCTTTTTCTTTCTCTTCTTGCCTTTTCTTTTTTCTCTTCCTTCCTTTCTTTTTTCTTTCTTTCTTTTTTTTTCCCTTTGTACATTGTCCCTGAAATTGTTTTTATTAGCAACAGCATCAAGGTTTCCATACCTTTTAACTTGCTAAAGCTCAGCTTGAGTTTTGGGATATTTTGAGCTTTGCAATGTGATACATTGCAGAGCACAGTGTATAAAACTACTTAATAATATTGTGGCTTGCTGATTCAACAGGTGTATTTTTCTCACTTTATTTCTGGGAAATATTTCTTGGAAACATTCACCTTACAACAGTAAGATATACCTCTTCGTTTGGATTTTTCTGCATATGGTTTGAGAACAAGCCTCCAAATTTAGAAAATCCATGCATTATCCTTTGGAAACTTCTACATTGAGATCTGGGATTTTTGTTGAATTGATTGGATTAAGCATCAAGGAAAGAGGATATAAATGTATATGCATATGGCTCTGCTGCTTAAAAATCAGAGGTAGTTGGAAACAACACAGATTCTCTATTTCTATAATCTTGCTTTTGAATTTGAATTTAATCACCCATTTGACATGTGACCTTGAGTTATTTATTAATCTCTCTGAACCACAGTTTCTCCATCACATACTGGTCAAAATACTTCACAGGATTATTGAGAAGATGAAATGGGATAAATAAACATTATGTGTGCTAAAAGCATTTGTTTCTCCTTTTCATAAAGGACAATATGGATGGTTTGGGTATCATTAAAAGAAACACAATCACATAAAAACACAACTGGACACACACACACACACACACTCAAACACACATATACACACAAATGTAATTTGGTTAACAATAAGAATCTTAAACATCATCCAATTGGTACTTAATTTTATTGATCATTCTTTTATCATCTTAATCTTTTTCATTATTACCTTACCTTATCATGTAACATTAAAGGTTCAGGTGCTTTTATTTTTCCAGAAGAGGTGGTCAGCATTATAGAATTATTATGTGTCCAGAGTACAATGTTTAAGTGAATGCACTGCAGGTAGAGACCTATGAAGTGATGCTGAATACCGCTTTAAATGGAGATCATCGTTCTTGTGTAGAGAAATGAAAGATGAGAACTTGTGAATTTCATGTGGAAGTTTCAAAGTCCAGGAGGTATCGTTTGCTTTAGGGGAAGACTCTTTGTAAATAGAGACTAAAATTATCAAAGCCATATATAATTGAATTAAAAAAAAACTGTTGGAATTTGAAATTACTCATTTTCAACTTTTTTTTCATTAAAAATGCTTCTGGCCTGAATCCTAAGATGCCATAGTGAAGCAAAGTAAAATTCTTAAGCAGGCAAAATCATTTCAAATAGATGTTTAATAGCAACTGAATTCGTTCTCTGAAAGTGAAGGTCAAGAAATAATATTCCATGACACTGATCTGCAAGACATAAGGCTGAAGTCTTATGAATAAAAGGTTGGATGGAGAACATATTGAGACTCAACTTTGGTAGTCAACAGAGGACAGGGATCCCCTAAAATAAGAATAAAATGGGCATTACTTTTTTAAAGATTTAATTTATTTATTTCTCAGAGAGATAGAGTGAGTGAAAGTGGGAGTGGCAGGCAGAGGCAGCAGCAGGGTCCCCGCCGAGCAAGGAGCCCAATGTGGGACTTGATCTCAGGACTTGGGGTCATGGCCTGAGCCGAAGGCAGACACTTGACTGACCAGGTGTCCCAAAATGGATATACTTATTAAAAGGAAAAGCTAGTTTTACTTGGAGGTTTTTAGCATTCTCACCAAACCTGAGGAAGGGATATAAAGACATAGAAGAAGAAGGTTTAAGTCTGATTGGCCACCAGGCTCACTTGAGATCATGTTCTAAATTTACAACTTATTTAGGATGGTGGGCCTTCCTCATTTATGAAGTTTAGCTGTTACACTGCCCATTTCCATAGTTACCCATACTTATTTTCACTGCATTTCATACATTATTATAAATCTAGTGTGATATTGTTAAGGGTCTTTGTTATTTTAATGACATATAATAAGTAGATTTTATTTACTACTAGATACTTTTATGTCAATAGTTATTTCAATGTTTTAAAAAGAAATGTCCTCTGTGGCATATATAGGCTCACATATCTTATATAGTGGTTTAAACTTTTCAACATTAATCAAACATAGGTGGAAAAGTAGCAATAAGCATCTGTGGAAAATTCTTTGATGTAAAAGATGACACTGAGTTAAAAAAGAAAAAATAGGAGCCATTTGGGGACAGACATGCAGGCAGAATTCAAGCATTCCATGAGAAATCGAAATGCCTTTCAAATCTTTTTCACCACTGATAGTCTCGATTTAACATTAAATCATTAAAATATGTTGTTATAATACATTTCCTCATAGAGTTTATAGTCTAGAAAGGAATATAGACTTTAAACAGAAATTTTAATGTAATGATCTAATTTTGATTTTGACAAGTACAAAAAATTAGTGCAGGTGATATTAGAAAATAACCCCGGCAGGAAATCTTGTTCAGCCTAAGAATGGCATTTAAGGTGAACTCTGAAGTATAAATAGGTGTTGGTCAAGATCTGTGTGTGTATGGAGAGGCAGAGGAAAATAAGTTCAATCAGAATGTACAGGATGTTTAAGAACCTTAGTCCCAGGAAATTGGTACTTGATATGGCAGGCTATCAAAAAGAGGACTCTAATAGTGTCGCACAGAAAAAGAGGCAGAAATGCATCTCAGAGGGTCTCATAATTCATGCAGAGGAGTTTGGATTTCATTTGAACTTCAGTGGTCAGCCTTGAATAATATTAAAGAAAAGAGTGATACAATCAGAACTGGGCTCAATAAATTTTATTAATGACCAACTGGCAGTCATTTCCCCTCTCTGTTTCCATTTCCTCATCTGTAAAATGAGAACATATGTTCATTTTTAATTATTTCCTTTTTTATAGTCTATTATGCTATAGATTCTTCTCTGGCCACACACAATAAATCAGCCTATCATGGCATTGGGCATTTTATGAGTCATGGAGGAGATGTGACATTTAAATTTCATTCAGACCTGACCATTAGCACAACATATTAGAAAGAGCACAGGGCAGGAATCACAGTTTCTTACTCAATGGATGTATAGGAGCTTAGAAGTTATACATTTTGCAAAGCCCTATTTTATCTTTTTTTAATTTGTTAAGTGGAAGAAAAATAGTACGTCTCTGGTAAATTTCTCCATCTATGAAGTGATCTTTACTAGTGGCTTGACGCCTTCCCTTCCTTGAAACATGTGAAAATGTGGTTTAGTCTCAATTGGAACTTTTTACCTCTTTAGTCATCTTCCTGTAAATGACTGCCATGTGTGTGTGTGTGTGTGTTTTTTTTTATTGTTTGTTTTTCAAACTGAAGATAGCACTGGACCTTCTAAGAGTGAACTATGCCAAGGGACTATTTTTCACTTTACCAAGGCTTGTATGTCCAGCCTGGGAATATCTGTGAAATTCTGTGAGGTTTCACACTGCTTCTCTCTGATCCAAGCTACCATGAAATCCATGGGGTCCCATATGTATCCTATTGACATGTGAGGATGAAAGGAGAAGCACATACTCTTTTTACTCCTGTTGAGATAGGTTTATGATAGCAGTCATTATCTGTCACCACTAGCATTTGTTTTCATGAAAAATCAGAGGCTAAAAGAGATTCCTCCCACAGCTACAATGATGTAGTTTTTTCCTACGCCCCTTTAGTTTTCCATGGTGATGGTTTGTCTTCTCTTTGCTGACTTACAGCTGCAATGATGTGCCTGGTTTGACTTGAAGATATGACTTATTCTTCCAGGTGAAGAGTAAAATACCAGACATAGTGAAATATTAATTACTTGCCCCAAGGGACAATGTAAGGTAGATATCAGTACCATAACAGAAAGAAATATGTTACCTATGTGTTTCAGGCAGGAGGAGAGGAGGTTGAGAGTGCTAGTAATAATTTTCTCATCATATGTCATTAAAGATTAAAACAGTCAAAGGGCACCTGGTGGCTCAGTTGGTTAAGCCTCTGTCTCTCGACTCTTAGTTTGGCTCAGGTCATGCTCTCAGGGCTGTGAGGTCAGCCCCGCTCTGGCTCAGCCCAGTCTGCTTCACCCTCTCCTACCCCCCTTTTCCACCCCCGCTCATGTGCACTCCAGCGCTCTCTCTCTCTAATAAATAAGTAAAACATTTTTTTTAAAAAGATAAAAACAGTCAAAAGCCAGCTTCTCCCTAGATATAACCTGTATGTTCAGCAAGGTGTGCCAACATACTTTTTCAAAATCTGATGGTGGGATGCCTGCCTGGATGGCTCAGTCAGTTAAGTGTCCAACTCTTGATTTTGGCTCAGGTCATGATCTCAGGTTGTGAAAGTGAATCCACCTTGGGCTCCATGCTAGGCATGGAGCCTGCTTAAGATTCTCTCTCCCTCTCCCTCTGTCTCTCCTCCCCTGCTCTCTAAATAAATATTTTTTTAAAAAAATAATAAAATTAAATAAAATAAAATCTACTAATAGTGAATAAATGCCACTAAGACACAGTATATGCCATAGTTAGAAGGCCATCCCTCTATATGTATAAATTTTGTTGTTCCTATATATATCTTCTAGAAAAGCTTAAAAAATGATTTGCAAGAATTTCCCCTACCCCTGATAAAATATTTTAAAGAGATAGTGAGATGAAGTGGAAAGATTATGGGTTGAGTGTGGAAAGACAGTTTGAGAGCTAGGAGTGCTGTGTACCCTTGGCATGTGTCTTACCCTCTCAAGTCCTAATTCGTGTCATCAGTAAATGCTCTCAAAGATCTTTTCCAAATGTGGCCATTTACTTTCCTTTCACTTATAAACACCTCAACAAAGATACAGTCAGAGGAAAATAGAAAAAAACAATTTCAATAAATGTTCTCCCAGATTGTATTTGCAGTTAGTTTTAGAACAGTTTTAATTTGGAACCATTAAACTTCAACTCCCATGATGTTTCACAGGAACCAGTAAAGGTAGTTTCAGTAGACACTGTCAGTAATAGGGAGATTTCTGTGATTTCATTATGTTTTCTCATAAGTTATATTGACATTTTTGGAAGAAAAAAATTAAACCAACAAAATATATACGATAAAACATAACTTTTATCCTGTAGTGGCATATATTCCAGGTGGTAAAATAAAAGCTATCTAATAAAAATAAATTTTTCTTTTAAAGATTTTTTAAAATTTATTTGTCAGAGAGAGAGAGACATCCAGAGAGGGAACACAAGCAGGGGGAGCAGGGGCGCCTGGGTGGCTCAGTTGGTTAAGCGACTGCCTTCAGCTCAGGTCATGATCCTGGAGTCCCGGGATCGAGTCCCACATCGGGCTCCCTGCTCAGCGGGGAGTCTGCTTCTCCCTCTGACCCTCTTCCCTCTCGTGCTCTCTGTCTCTCATTCTCTCTCTCTCAAATAAATAAAATCTTTAAAAAAAAAACAAAAAAACAAGCAGGGGGAGCGGGAGAGGGAGAAGCAGGCTTCCCGCAGAATAGGGAGCCCGATGCGGGGCTCCATCCCAGGACCCTGGGATCATGACCTGAGCCGAAGGCAGATGCTTAACGAGGCGCCACCTAGGCGCCCCTAAAAATAAAAATTTAAGTAGAAGAAATACCAAGAATAAATTCACTTGGACATCAATATGCTTTTGTATGAGTTACCACAATATCCCCTGAATATGCTGGTTTTTAAACAAATGGCTAAAATACATACACCTATGGAGAGAGAGAAAGAGATTTTTTAAAAATTTAGATAAATTCAAACTGTTTCTCTTGTGAAAACCGAAGCCTGAGGATGAAAATGCACCATATAGATACTGTCTTTCTGACGTGTAATAATAAAAGAAGTTCTTTTAATAAAGATACCATCTTCTCTATGGATTCTCTAACCTTCATCAAGTACAGATAATTATTCCCTCTTTTCTCACGATTTCATCCTCAAATCTTTTATTGTTGGTTTATCATTGGGCATTTCACATTATGTGTTTCTGTGCCAGCTCCCTATCATGCCTGGATTGCACCTTGGTTTCAGTTTCCATGTCTTTTTAGTTTTTTTTGTTGCTGTCTTGGTCACAGTCTAGCATAATTCCTGGCAGATATTGGGTATCCACTACTACTTGTTGAACACATTTAAATTATTTACACTGAATTGGCCTGACTGAAGGTAAATTTATTATAGAGAGTATCATGAATAACAGGCCAACTATTTGGGAATTAAAGGTACATCATCTCATTCATTCAAAAATATTTATTGAATTCAATCAATTTGCTACACATTGTACAAAGTACTGAGAATAAAAAAGATATATAAGGGTTCATTCCTAGATTCTAGTAACTCAACAATGAGATCATTGTATAAAAAGATCCATAGAATAATTTTTTAAAAGAAGATTACAGTGGAGGGAGCACAAATAGGGAGCTGAGTAGAAGAGTACCACACCTGGCCTAATGGTCAAGGGTGTGATGCCTGACCTATCACCCATGAGACAGGTAGAAAGTAACAATGGAAGAGTTAAACAAGGAATTTAAGATTCTAGAAGAATGATAAACAGGGAAAGGTTTGTCCTTCCTACTACCCCATTATCTATCCTTTGCAGAAGAACAAAGCTATGTAATTTCAAGCTTGTCATGTAAAGTCTATGATTCCTGATCATTAGGTGGAATGCTATGAAAATTCTTATGGTGTTATTGTGAAGATGAGGTGAAATAATTTGTATAAGTACTTATGCCAGTATCTCATATTATCTAGCATAGAGTTTCCCAAATTATCTGGCATAGATTTTGGATATATGAAAGTTCAACTAAAAAAGTAAGCAGTATTAGGGTATGGTCACATTTATTTCAGATGATGACAAACTTCTTTAATCTCTCTGTTAGGTAATAATAACTTATTGAGGGAAATGTAGATCAAATCTCTCGATCTTTCGGAGCATATAAATCAAACTGAATTGGAATTGCTAAAATATAATCAAGTTAAATGAAAACAATGTTCTCTTAAAAATAAATAGGAGGTTTGTTTGTTCCTTGGTGACTCTTTGTCATTCATTCCTGAGCAGGGACACAGTTCTTTCAAAGTTAAACAAAGATGTTGATTCTCAAGAGATGTTAATGCACTAGCATTACAGGAAATTAATTCAAATACAATGGTATCACCATTTTATAGTGTGTGCTCTGAGGGACAAAAAGAAAGGGAGACTCAAGAAAAAATTATCATTTTAGAATCTGTATTTAATGCTTTTTTTTTTTTTTGAGAGAGAGAGAGAGAGATGGGGAGACACGGGGAGAGGGAGAGAAAAAAAACTTATGCAGATTCTGCACCTAATGCACTGCCTGACATGAGGCTCCCTCTCACACCCCTGAGATCATGACCTGAGCCAAAATCAAGATTTGAATCCTTAATCCGTAGAGCCACCCAGGCACCCCTAAGCTTATTTTCTGTAGGCAACTAAAGATGAGGAAATAAAGATGTTGGAAGGTTTATGAAAGATGAATAAGACATACCTTATGCCTCCAAAGATTCTAACAATGGTGATGAAAATGGAAATAAAGCACTAACTGGAAAGTCCATGAGTTCCAGAGAAGAATCAGGTCCAAAGAATAGAGTGGGCAGGGTAGTGTCCATTCTTCTCATAAAGAAGGAAATCACAGAAAGAAGTCTTTACAAAGGAGGCACCAACTTGAAGTATAAGAAAGGTTAAATAAGTGTGCATAGAATTGAGGGGAAATTATATTCTTTTTTTTATTTTTTATTGTTATGTTAATCACCATACATTACATCATTAGTTTCTGATGTAGTGTTCCATGATTCATTGTTTGTGCATAACACCCAGTGCTCCACACAGAACGTGCCCCCTTTAATACCCATCACCAGGCTAACCCATCCCCCCACCCCTCGAGGGGAAATTATATTCTAAGAATAGGGGACAATGTATGCAAAGGCAAGAGAATGTGTTTAGAGAATTGTGAGTAATTCAGCATGACTGAATAAGTTGGGTGCAGAATTGACTGGAGAGGCAAGCAAACACATGCTCTCAAAGGCCTTAAAAGTGATGTCATGGAGAGCCATTCAAGGTGTCCACACACTCCTTAATTTCTTATTCTTTTCATGTATATAAGCATGTGATGTATGGTAATGAAGTGCTTTTACATGCAATGTCCAGTTTGATTCTCATATCACTATGAAGTAGTCACACCTAAGGATGTTGCAGATTAGGGAGGAGATATCTAGAGAAGTGACAGATCGAGAAAAATATTTGGGTATATTATTACACAGCTTTATTACGAGCAAGGATTATCTAATTACCCAGATACAGGTGAAAGTAAAACCAAGCTAGATGAAATGTATTAAAAACACAATTAAACAGAGGTTCATAAAATCCAAGACAAGGTCAAGCCAAAATGTTGGACATCTAGAACAACGGGAGTAATGGTCTCAAATGACACTAGATCAATTCCTGTCTCTTGTCTTTGTTTCTCTCTTTGACGTTTCTCTAGTGATACAGATTTTTGTCTCTACTGATTTTAGTCTGTACATGTTGGGGTATTTTGTTTTGTTTTGTTTTTCTCTACGGTTTCACATACTGGGAAATACGACCACTGACAAATTCTAATTTTATATCATATGGTTTCAGCTATGGGAATGCAACTGACCCAACAACTGACCCAACACTTTCTCTGCTCTTATGATAATATATATGTATATGTATATATATATACATATATATATATACATATATATATATATATATATAATTTTTTTAACTAAAAAGTTCTTTTTGCAGGGGCCGAGTTCTAGATGAATGAAATCAAATGTGGTGTTGGGGTGGTGAAGTTATGCTGCCTCACATGTGGATGGGGGAGGAATATACAATCCCAGAGCTGTCCACAAAAGAGTCAGTTTTATTTTTTAAAGCTATAATATGTGAAATGAAAAGTGGAGAAATGTTCTCATTAATGCCATGCCATAACTTTGAACTGCAATAGTGATCTGTAGGTATTCCCAAGCTAAGCTGCAATTACCTATTTCAGTCTGTGAGATATCTAGCCATCATCTCCCTCCCTTGGAAACCTCTAAGATTAATGTGATATGATAGGTACAGTATTTTTCAGCCAGCCCAAAAGACTTCAATTCCATTTATAGCTTAGTCATTAATTTGGCAGTTTTATTATATACACATTATTTAACTATATTAGGATATAGTTTCCATACCAGTAAAGTAGGTAAAATAATACCAACTTTGCAAGACTGCCAGGAAAATTAGAGTTAGCAAGGCAGTTGACACAAAATAGTCTCCCTGTAAAATGAAAAGAATAGCATTACCAGTAAAACAAACCAAAAAGAAAAAATTGATTTGAGTAACCATAAGGTCCATAAATGCAGCTGCTTGGTTCATCTTAGTCATTACTATATTTTAGCACCTGACATAATCAAGGATCAATAAATATTTATTAGGAAAACAAATAAATAATTGAATGATTAAATGAATAAGATTTGTATAATTGACTTAATGAGGAAATTGAAAGATACATAATAATCAGAATATCAGCATTTCTCTATTGCAGGCAAGACTATAAAAAATGATTTCAAACCATATCAAATGAGTTAAATTAAAACTTTAAGCAGATTTCAAAACAGTTAGTAGTTCTAAAGTATATTGAATATTAGTAATAGATGGAGATGTTTAGATTTTAAAATATAGAAAATCAAAGTTTTATGTTTTCAATATAATTGCAAAAAACTAAATTGATAAAACTCATGAGGAAGCAAAAAGGATCAGGCTACCAACAACAACAAAAAAAAGAGTATTGAATCTTGATGACCTATAGCTAATACAAAAGTGTTTGGCCTCTTCTTATCAAAACACTGTAATTTAATAATGCTTTTACTGAAATATAGACAAAACTGCCATTCAGGAGAAGGAAAAATAATGTCAACAGTTTTATACTGTCTATATGATGTCATTTCTTCTGTTTAAATCAGTCCCTTTCCAATAATTTTATGTTACACAAGAAAATCGTATACTACTTTTTTAGGGTCAAGGAGTATAATTGCCAAACTCCATAAAAGTTGTTGAAATCAGAATTAATGGCATAGTTATCCAAAATACTGGGATTTTTCCTCATTACAACTTTGACTTTGATAATAGCTACCATAATACAATAATTACCTCTTCTTTCACCATAGGTCACATTATTGATTTATTTATTTGGCCTCAATTTCTCTGTTTCCCATATAAAATGTCATCCCCCTTTTTGATTGTTCTTTGCTGTCTGTGCAGTATACTTCATTTGGAAGTTGTATACTATATTACATATCTAAGACAGCACATGTCCTTTTGGAATAATCCATTTTCACAGTAATTTCAAGGAATGACCTATTTCCTGCCTCTAAATCCTGCTGGAGCAATTCTAAACAAAAGTGATTTGAATTGTGAAAACCAACTGAGATTTATAAGACCTCCTTCACCAAAGAGGTATGTGTGGACTAATTATGTGCACTTAGACCCCAAGTACTAAGAAGAATGCCATTCAGTAGTCATAATGTCCATTTCTACTCCTGCCCTCACCTTCACATAGCTGTGGGCCAGTCCAGCCACCTGCACTCAGAGCTAGTTTAGCAAATTTCTATAGCTCCAAAGTTTGTCACATGCTCCTCAGGGGTCAATAGGTCAGTAGGATGCCTGAGATACTTAAACACAGACTTATGGATGTTTATGGAATCACATTCTTACTTGAACTAGATCAGTCTAACTTTTGTGACCTTATACATTTGAAATCCACAAATAATGAAATTTGAATAAAGAATTGGTCAACTTTGATATTCTGTGGCTTAAAATAGGACTGAAAATTCCAGGTTTCTAGACTGTTAGATCACACAGTGATCTTGGGTATAACTTAAATATTGAATGTAAATTATTATCTTTAAATTCAAAGCTTTCATCTTACTCCTGACTTTTGGGAGTACTGTGTTGAAGATGCTGAGTTTCTTATGTGAGAGGTCAGCCAGTGAATCCAGAAGGAAGGGAGCTTTATATTTGTTGACACTAATACTAGATCAGCAGTTTCACTTTTATTTTTTATTTGTTTTGGGTGAGAAATGTGAATCTAAGCAGGGAATCATTTTCTCCAGTATCTTATAATGACTAGATAATATTAGGGATGATTCAGAGAATTGTGATTATATAATACTTTTACTTCCCTAGATAATCTTAAACAAGCAATCCTATTATTAACACAAACACAGACTTGTTATTTATGTACTACTTAGGAAAATCTCAAAATGCCTTCTTTTATGTGATTATTCAGGGCTTTTCAGGAAGTTACCAGGCCAAGATGCACAATTTTTAAAAAGACATCTAAAAAGGATTCCAACCCTAAGTCCATCATTTGAACAGTGTATAGAGTCAATACCTTGTACTCTAAATAATGAGAGAAAACATCTGCAAAGCATAAAATTTATGCAGGTAGCATTCATAGGCACTGCCTACCACATCCTCTCAATGATTCTTCATCAGTGACTGATGGGAGTAGATATACAGCCCCCCCCCGCCCCAGCTTTCTTGCTCTTTTGAGGCACATTACTATTTCCCAAGGTTTTCCAATGGGATTAAGCCCCAGTTGCCTGTGACAGTAACCTATATGCACCTTTAATCAATTCCCTTTCCTCTTTGTTATTTCCCCTCTCCCTACTGATGTTTCCTGTGATCTCTTCCCACATTAACTACTTGTACTTTAATACTTATCCCAGAGCCTTGTTTCTGAAGCACTCTAAAGCACTCTAAATTTACAATATCCAGTTGCTCACTGATGTAGTTGGCTTTCAAATCTAGCTTCCTCTAACTCTAAAGCCCATGATGTGTCAACTATACAATGCTGTTGTCTGAATATGAAGAACATAGGTAGTCTTTTTTAGTGTTTACATATATTTAGGCAGGTCCGATTTTCCCCAAATTCTGGCTTTAACTTTTAATTTGTTTTCACACATTCACACACTTTTCCAAAGTGTTAAGATGAAAACACACAAGAGCTTATTAAAAACAATTGAATGTGACAGCATTCTGCATTGCTACCTCTTACAGTAAGAGAAGGAGAAGGTCTCTGTGACTATCTGGAATATTGTGGGCATAATAACACTACAGACCTGATTGCCTTCTTCAGTGCTGGTTTGGGCAGGTCTTCTCCATGAGTGGGGCCTTGTGGAGAGACTGAATAACCTTACAGCAGAAAACCCAGGGAGTTTGTAACTGGCCAGCTATAATGCATGGTGGAACCTTTCCTCAGGGAGTTTGATTTGAACTAAGCTGGGGCCATTCTTCAGGAAGAGTTTTGTTTTTTTTTTGTTTTTGTTTTTGTTTTTGTTTTTTTAACCAAGAGCACCTATAGACCTAATATTTAAGGGATAAATTTAGTTACAATAATCACAAGCCATACTAATAAATAGAAATATTTTCCTAGGGGTGCCTGGGTGGCTCAGTTGGTTGAGTGTCCAACTCTTGGTTTTGGCTCAGATCATGATCTCATGGGTCCTGAGATTGAACACCTTTTCAGGCTCCATGTGCAGTGGGGAGCCTGCTTGAAGATTCTCTCCCTCTGCCCCTCCCTCCACTTGTGCATGCACTGTCTCTCAAATAAATAACTACATCTTAAAAAAAAAAAGAAAGAAATATATTCCTAAACCAGAGGAATGACTTAACTGTGTACGGATTTTAAGTTTTTTTTTTTAAACTAATTACTCTTCCATGTTAAAAATGATAATATAATTATGCTGAAAAACTTTAGAAGAATAGAAAAAGTATAACACATGATCCCATTACTCCTTCATATACCATAAAATAAAATACATTTTATTTACTTATTATTTTAAAGTAAAATAAGTTACTAGCATCAGTTAGGTTGATTTGTGGGTCAATTTAAAATTTACACTAAACATCTTATATTTTATTATATGTGTGTGTTTTTTAATCCTTTGATTTTTTAGTTAACATTAATTTTATGTGTTTTTCATTGTTGTGATATAACTTACTTGAAGACCCTGAGAATTTTACATTGACCTCAGCTGTTATAATTGGACACCTGTCTTAGTTAACTGAGGAAGTCTAAACAAAAGTTATTCTTTTCTTTCTGTTTCTACTTGCTCTTTCCCAACTGCAAATCATCGTGCTTCTGATAACTTAAGACTCGAATGTGAGGTCAATTCATATTGTATGGGTTAATAGCAGATAGTGTCTAAAACAGTTTGTAGTCCACAAGAGGTGTTGAATAAATGTGAACAGTTTGTAGGTTCTGGTCCCACTTATGTCGGGTTTCCTGTTCCTGCTGCTGTTCCCTGAGCTCAGATCCTCACAGTGTTCCTTCTAATTTCACCCTGAGTTCTTCGGTTTTCTGTTTTTCATCCTTAGCATTTAACCCAACACAGATAGAAAGTATAAAAAGAACATGTTTTTGAGTCAAGTAAGCCCACCTAGGGTTGATTCCTAGCTCTGGTTTGTCTGATATGTATGCAATTGAGAAATGTGAGTTTAACCATTCATATTCATTTGAATGAAGGTCAATATGTTTATCATAATAATTCCAATACTAATTGAAAGGTCTGTCTGACTTCTCTGCTTTGGGGAAAAGAGAATCACAGGCTGTACTGCAACTCCCCAGGCCAATCATAGGATCCTTGCTTTGGAGGATATAGAATTAGGGAGTAATCTTGTCAGCATCACAATTGAAGAGAAGAAACAATGGGTATGCTAGAAATAAGAGTACTACCAAAAACAACACATCTTAGAGAATTTCTATAGCAAGAGAATGCAAAGTATTTTATTTAACCCTCTACATCAATTATTGTGAAAATATCTGAAAATAACCCAGTTGATTGATACCAGTGGGGCCCCAAACTATGGGAAGTGGTGTTTTTCTTCTCTGATTTCAACTCCATCCCTTAGAGTCCTTATATGAAATTGGATGAATTACAGCAGCTGAAAAGATGAAGTGGCTGTTAGTTTCTGTAAGAAAGACTGATGATAAAAATTGGTCTGGACAAAAATACCAGTTATAATCACCAACCAACTGGTAAGGGGGAGGAGGGCTATTCATCTCTAATTCCAACTGTTAATTACCTAAAAATATATACATTTCTTACTTATATTTTTGGCAAATTATGATTTAATCAAAACATAGTCTGTCATAAGTTTAAGAAAAGCATATTTCAATTTATAGGATATTTTTTACAGTGTAATACTTCTGATGATTCAGTGCAATAAAATTTAAAAGAGTAACAAGGGAAAAGACAATATTTAGTGTTGTTAATGTACTAATATCCTAAATTAGGTACCAGATGACAGAATGTTCTACTTCTTACTAACCTATTTTACAATGTAAATGATGAAATTTGAGCAGGTTGCCAGAGACATTCTGTAGGGTTGGGCAGAGATGGTAAGTGTACAGAAGTATATCTAACATCCTCAGATGGAAAAAAACTCACTGCTGGATCCATGATGGGGAATGTGGGCAGGAAAAGAACTTTACACATGTGTTAAAGTATGTATTATAGCACCCACCTTTCGTTATTTATAAGGTGGTGGTCAGGATGGCTTTTATCCTTAAATCTCAGTTTCTTTTTTTTTTTTTTTTTTTTAAAGATTTTATTTGACAGAGAGAGACACAGCGAGAGAGGGAACACAAGCAGGGGGAGTGAGAGAGGGAAAAGCAGGCTTCCCGCCAAGCAGGGAGCCTGATGTGGGGCTTGATCCCAGGACCCTGGGATCATGACCTGAGCTGAAGGCAGACGCTCAATGACTGAGCCACCCAGGTACCCCGAATCTCAGTTTCTTATCTGGGAAAAGGAGTAATACAAAAAAGTTGAAATTATATTAACATTATTTATATTTCAAATGATTAGAATTAAGTAAGTGCTTACAGTGTTCTAAGAACTTCTCAGATGGCAAAGAGATTAAACCTCACAGTATTTTTTACTTATGTTTAAATGTAAGTATACTTAAGTATTACTATATTTATATAGTTATCATGCATGAACTTATTATATATGTCGCCCTGTATTCACGGTGGATTCTCTTATTATCTTACTCTTTAGAAGAGGACATCAAAGCATAAAGAGATTAGGGAATTTGTTCAATCCCATGTACCATCAGTGATGAAGTCTTGATGTCAGACACCAAATCCTTCTGTCTTAACCATTATATCATATGACCTCTTCTACAATGAATATATTCAGAAAAGGGACTAGCAATTATAACTACGATTATTATTATCTAGGAGAACATTATCTAGAATACTGAAGTTGGTAATAGCTCTGTCCATTACACAAATACAGATTTTGCTAAAATGTAAAACCATTACGTGACTAGGAAAGATATCACTAAGAAGAGAATTTTGAGCTGTCCTGTGAAAAATGTGCAGTTTTTGCAGATGAAGAGGACAGTGTCTTAGTTCATTTGGACTGCCATAACAGAAGCACTGACTCGGTGGCTTATAAATATGACAAATTTATTTCTTAAAATTCTGGAGACTGAGTAGTTCAAGATCAAGGAGCCAGCAGATTCATCATCTGGTGAGAGCCTACTTCCTGGTTCATGGATGGCCTCTCACTGTGCCTTCACGTGATGGAAGGGGTGAGAGAGCTCTCTGGTGACTCTTTTAAAGGACACTAATCCCATCGTGAAGACTTCCCCCTCCTGACCTAATCACCTCTCAAATGTACCACCTCCTAATTGCATTGCACCGGGGGTTAGAATTTCAACATATTAATTTTGGAGGGACACAGACATTCAGTACATAACAGGCAAGTACGGATGTTGGAGGAAGAAGGGATATAGAAAGGGGGTTTTCAATTACAGGGAACAATTGACAGCAAGGTACAGAGTCAGAAAAAGACTGATAGGTCTAGAAGGTTGAGAAACTCTGACAGATTCTAGAGCATCATATTGGGGTCTGAACAAGAAGAAGCTGTATAAGTATTTGACACCAGACAATGAAGTATAGTAATCAGAACCATTGCAGCTTAATCATCTTATAATTCAATGGCCAACCAACTTTTTAAGTAGCAAGTGGGAAAAGAAACATAAGGAGATGTTGGGGCCCACTTATGACTTCTTTAGAATTAGGTGTTTTTCATAATGTTAAACGTCATACTCAGGGAAGAAGATTCTGTTGGCATGGAAAACCAGCTGATGATATGATTTCTACTTTGACGTGGCTCCCTTGTTTAATAACATAGCTTTGTTTTGTGTCACTGGGAATCTATATTGCTTTTTTTAAAATCTTTATTGGTTTTAAGGTCTCCCAGTTATACCATTTCTTTTAGATTTTCCCAGTTTTTTAGGTTTAGAAAAATATTCCTGAACACTGAGTTCTACACTCATTATAGAACTGTCAAAAGTGATCTTGTTTTCACCTAATGTGTGGGCAGCTTCAGAAAAACACATTATCAGCTAGTACAAAAAGATGTTCCAACAGAAAGAGTTGTACAATAATGGAGGTTGGTGGTTCTAGAGGTAATGAATACAGGACTGCCTTGGAATATACAGAAGAGATACAAAGAACAATTAAATTTCAAAGTTTAGTGTATGTAAGGCTCATCTGGGGCCCTTGTTAAAAATTCAGATTTCAATATCCAGTCCTAAAGATTTAGTGAATCTGGGTAGATTCCAGAAATACTCATATCTGATAGAGCTCTCAGATATTTCTGATAGAGATAAGCTTTTTGGCCCACTTTTAAGAAACAACATCCTTAATATTCTCTTTATTATTTTAACATTAAATCTTAGTCAATCACTGGAATAAGCCCTTTGGACCCTGGGCCGCATATTTAGAACCTAATGACTATGAATAGGGGCAGCATGTGGTATGACAATGATGGTGGGGGTGGTATCTGAGTAGAACTACACTGTGTTTTCTTCTTTGCTTGAAACTATTTTAAACTTAAGCCTAAAAAAGTGTGACCTCTGATCAGATGATGAAATTTTAAAGGGGCTCTTTCCCCCCAAAACAAGGAAATTAAAAAAAAAGAATCATTTATGTTAACATGACTCTGGCAGCATAAAAAATTGATTACATCTTCAAAAAGTTGATTCTTGTTTCACACTCAGAATGCATGAACAATGACAAGAGACCTAGGGTGTGCAGTCAAATATTGACAAAAAAGTCTTGTGCCAGGCTACCATTCTGCCATCAGGAGCTTCATGGAATTGTTAATACTCTGCAGTATTATTCTTTCCAAATCAACAGAAAAGAGTATGAATGCACATTGTAGACACTCTGATGTGAGTACGGACACAGTATTTGGGGATAATAACAGGAAAATAATGAACATTGTTATTAAGTTGGTAAAAGTCAATTCACATTCAGTGAAACTGACCAAGCTTGGAATCATTAAATGCCAGTCACCTACCTCTGTCTCTTGACATGCTTCTCTCGCCTTTGAATGTGCTATCACTTGCCAGTGTAGTGTACCCTTTAGTCTTCAAACCCAAACCTAAATACTCTTTTTCATTTTTTGGGGGGGTGATCTAAATACTCTTTAGTTCTTGGGGGGCTGGAATCAAAATACTCTTGTTTTTTAGGTTTTTATTTAAATTCTGGGTTGGTTAGCCTACAGTGTAATATTAGTTTCAGGTATACAATTTAGTGGTTCAGCACTTCCATACAATACACAGTGCTCATCATCATGACAAGTGTACTCCTTAATCCCAAGCAATCTTACCAGGGAAGCCTTTGCTACACCCAGTAGCTTATTATATGCCAGGCATGCTTCAAGATACTGAGTATTCACTTTTAAAGAGACACGCAAGATCCTTACTCTCTTGAAGCTTATACTTCAGTGTTTGAGACAACAAATGATACACATAAATAAGATGTCACAGGAATTCATTATTGTTACCCGTTGATGGGCTGGTTTCTATTTTTTTTTTTTTTTTAATTTTCAAAGAGGGTTGTATTGAAGCAAAGCTACAGTTGTAGCTGCATGCTTTTGACCCTCCCATTCATGTGTGATTCCTTCACAGACAAAGTTCTCTGACTTTGACTCTGGTGTGGATATCCAATAGCTTCAAGGGCTCTCCTTGGCCATTGGTAGGCAACAGACCATTTCACTCCTGGGAACAGCTGTTGGCAGAGAGGAGGCACCACACTGAATCATAAATATAGAGAGAACAGTATTCTTGTTATAACAGATAGTTGTTCTGCTGTTCCAAAGGACTGAAAAAACAAGACACAACAAATGAAATATGTATTTGTTGTGTCTTGTTTTATATATATATAATGTATAAATAAATGTATATATATTATATATGTGTATATAGTGAAGGTATATATTCACAATTATATTGTCCATTATTTAAAAACAACCATATTATTTAATCAAAAATTATCATCAAAAATAAATTTTGAGACTAAAGATGAGAGAAGATATAACAAACTACTTTTGAAACAGCATTGTCTCTTCTAGCCACACTTAGCTCAATGTAAACAGGGCTTTCATGTGTGTTCTCTACTGTTTGCCCTTTGTGTTTAATTTTTTCATTCTCTACTCTGTTCACTGTTGCAAAAGAACTTTATGCAGGACTTCAATGAGCCCCTAGGCCTCTGGTGTTGGGACTAGATTAGGACATTAGGGAGCCTTGGCAGGGGATCAGAAGCAAAAATGAAACTGAGGTGAGTATATTTAGGTCCCCACCTTCCTTTTTGCAAGGTCATCTTGAGCCTGCTGTGTCCTTCATGAAAGGCCTTTGCTTTTCTCAGGATGGTCTGTATTTCAGTAACTGCTTATCACCCTTATTTCTTTAGGTCCTAGGATAGTAATAGCTCTTCTATTACCAGCCCAGGGTTTTGTGCATCATTCATTGTGGTTACCCTACCACCCTCACTTCGATATATAGTCCTTTTTTAAATAAACTTTCTTCAAATTATCCTAATTTGAGTATACCATCTGTTTCCTGTTGAGTCTTTAACTGTTCCAACCATCACCAGTAAAAACATCCATTCAAACCCATTAAGTGAGTCAGAGTGGGGGTAGTAGAAAGCATATCAGAATTAGAAGTTTGGGATTCAAATCATAGCTACACTTTTAGTGTATATGTGCCTGAGGCAAGTTACTTGGGCTCTATGAGTTTAATGAGTTTCATGCACCAAATGTGGATAATAATCCTTCAACTGCAGAATGAAAATATAAGTCAAAGTTATTTGTAAAATGCAGTGTGCATGGGGCATGAAAAACAGTATCCCCAGTAATGGTAGTATTAGTAGTTATATAAATAGTCTTTACATAGCATACACCCTCGACTTAACCAACTTTATGATATTAGGACACTAACTGTTCTTAATCTGCATTTCAACCCTGTGATTCCAATTCACAGTGTTGGTTAATATTTCTAAGAATGAGAGGGGATGCGAACTCCTAATGCCATATAGCAACTGATTATGCACATCTACTACTACTTCTCAGAAACCCTTGACATTTTTTCTGAAAGTGTAAATTAATTAACACTCATAACATGTTTAAATGCCTGATACTGAAAGCTGAAAAAGAAATGGAAGTGTTAGAAGTCTTCAATTGGTGGCTTACTAATTGCCCCGGAAGACAACTGTTGCCGGTAGGGAAGCATCTGTCTATCGTGTGAAATATTACAAAACTAAGACCTCCTGTTAGAATCTAATTAGTTTAAATGCTGTGGGTCTCTAAACTTTGTTCATGCAAAAGGTTGAGGCTCTTCTCTTTTTGCTCAAACAGATAATGTATTTATAAATCAGAGCAACAAAATTGTTCAGTGATGTCAATCAGTGGCTGAGCTCAACATTACCAGCTGTTTCCAAGCAACCCCCCTGTTGGAGGGAAGAGGTCTCGCTGAGAGATTGGTTTATCTCCCAGAGATATTCAGACTGGTGTTCTTGCACTTCTCCAACTAATAGACCCATATATATAATAACATACTTTTCCTAACTTTGGGTGGTTTTAGTTCTGTGTTATATAGTGAGAACTTGTATGTGATTGGCAAAATTTGCAAAATCACTTAGAGTAATGCTATTGATAAAGGTGATACTTACTGAATACCTCTGATGTGCCTAGAACTATGATGAGTTATTTTACATGAATGATCTCATTCAGCGCTTGCAATATCCCTGTGAGGTAGGTACTAACTCTAAATCAGGATTCTAATTCAGACAGTCTCACACTGTTGCCTGTGATCTTCACCATAAAGCTATAAAGGTATGCCTGCTTTTATTAATTATAGCCCCATCTTGTACCAAGATAGATACTTAACTCTCTATATTACAAGTTGTGTGATCTAATTTCTGTGTTTTCGGCACTTGGGTTCCAGAAATATCAGATATGTTTACTTTTCAACATCAAGTTAAACTGGATTAGACCTCACTTGTCAGTATTTTCCTGATTCTAATGTTACCCACTATCAGGGCTCCCTAATACTTTGGTTGTGTTTTGTAGTGTTACTAAGGCTCACCTGGCCCTGGGTAAATAGAGATGATTCTGGCATTTAGTCCTGGCAGCTCAATGACTACCTTTCATCCTTTTGTATAAAATGTACCTGTTGAGTCCTAGTTTTTGCATTACTATATACCCACCACTCCTTCTACAGGGGGGTTGTGTATATATACCTCCCAGGAGTCCTCTGCTAACAGGTTCATCCTCAGAAAATATTAGCCAGTGCTTCCATGGCCACCATCTTTAATGTCTAACTTCTCACTGCCTTCATTGTAATTATCTACTAGTCCCATCTTTGGCAGTGTTTATGATTTGTTCAGAGACCTCTGTCATTCATGGAAATTTCACAAGCGCACCCCTTTCCTTTCCCTGTCTTTGGAACATGACCTCTCTATCCAGGTCGACAGAGCCATTTCAATTAAAACATCAGACTTTTATCCATGTTTATTTGAGTTTTTTTGTTTTGTTTTGTTTTGTTTTTCAGTAGGGAAATGTCAGATTAAATTATTTTGTGGGCTAATCTTGCATCATAAAGTTGTTTAGGTGCTATCTTTAAGCTGGCTTCTGAAATGCAAAGAAGCTGTGAACTCACTTGGGGCAATATGTGTAATGAAGAGAGCCCAGATCTCAGGCCATAGAAGTAAAGGAAGGAGAAGAGTAAGGTGGAACAGAGAAGAAGAAAGTAGGGTAGGGTAGGGCTGATTTGGAGTTGAAGTGCTCTTTCATTAAATAATTTATGGCTTTGGAAGGGTGATCTGGACATTCTTTCAATATTTGGCTGTCTCCTGCTAATAAGTTTTAAGTGTGTAACTGACTTTAATGAAGACATTATATAACTGAGCAATTTTACATTAGAGACATTCAGACAACTAAAATCCCATTCATAAAACTCCATTATCTTTTCCACCATACTACTTAAGTCCCACCTCCCTCAATAATTCCTTTTCTTCACTTTCAAACTTTCTCCCACACCTAATGTCCTCCTTTTATTGTGCAGCGTAATTTACCTTTCCACCCCCTATTCATCCCCAGGCTTACCTTAGGATATCTGAACATTTATTACTCTGTGCTGTTAAAGAACAGAAAATCTATTCTATATCCAACAAAGTAGGACATAAATCTAGGTACAGAAGGTCTAAGAAACAGCTTCACAGTGTCATTCCTCTTCTTCCTCTCTTCTCTACTGGCTTCTGTGAGAATAAGGAAAATTTTCCTCTCAGTAATGAATTATATTATCTTTTCTTCATAATGTAGAAATTTTTAAAAATTTGAATTGAAGTCCAATTGCCCAACCCACCTTAATGCTATTTTAATTTAACTACAAGGTAGGTATTACTACCCCAATACCACAACAATGCAAACAGACTCAGAGAGCTTAATTGATTTAATATAACTGATTTAACTGATTAATCTTAACCTCATATCTAATAAAGTGCTGGGGTTGGGATTTGAACCCAGCCAATTTCCACTCATTCTCTCTTTTGTAAAAGATTTTATTTATTTGAAAGAGAGAGAGAGAGAGCATGAGTGGGGTGCAGGCAGAGGAAGCAGGAGAAGCAGACTCCCCGATGAGCAGGGAGCCTGATGTGGGGCTCCATCCCAGGATCCTGAGATCATGACCTGAGCCAAACGCAGATGTGTAACTGACGGAGGCACCCAGGCACCCCTCTGTCCATTTTCATTATATACATGTTGCAGATATATAAAGATAATCAAATATTCAATATGAGCTATGAAGGAAAAAAATAATTTTCAGAAGTACCTCAGAATTGGTAAAGACATGTCCTAGTTTCTAGCATGTTATACACTATAGATGTGGAAAATAAGAGAGTATTAAGTGGTCAGAGGTGATTCCCACACCAAAATGACTCTCTAACTGCATTAGATAGTTTCTGAATCATAGTAGCAAAAAGTTTTAGAAGTTCTTGAGCTTTGCTGTGGTACTGGTATTCAAATTCTATCTCAGTGTACAAAGTTTATGATTTTGAGCAAATAATTTATTTTACTCATAGCTCTATTAGAAACATAAAATCTGTCTTGCAATTCATTTTTTGTTTTTTTCCTTCCTTCCTTTTTTCTTTTTTCCTTCCTTCCTTCCTTCCTTCCTTGCTCCCTCCCTCCCTCCCTCCCTCCCTCCCTTCCTTCCTTCCCTATTTTTTTCCCTAAAACCTTGTCATTCTGCCCTCAGAAACTCACAGCATTTCTTCAGCAGTATTCTATCTCCCACCTCTCCTTTAAACATTCCCTGTCCCTTTTGAAAAGGATCTTGCCTATTATCCTCCTTCACTGACAGGGAGAGAGAGTAGATCTTAGTGCCTTTACGAAGCTGCTTCTTAACAATTAGCCCACCTCCTCCCTCAGGGCCCCCTGACTTAAACAGCATTGCATCATGCCAACCTATACTCTAACCCTTTCCTGGTAGTCATCTTCAGCTTCCCTGTCATTCCCTTGGATTGCTTAAAGATCCACTCTCACTGTCTTTCTCCCCAGCACAAGTGCAGTCAAATCTCTTCATGATTTTAATGTCAATGTAGATAATCCTTTTAATTTCAAAAATGTGATACACATGTAATTTTGGTGATAAATTCATTTTATTTTGCCTTTTATGAAAAAGTATCTACCTTATGAAGGTAGAGACATCAGAAATAAGAGCTTATCTAATTCTTTTTATTTCTTCAAATATTTCTCTTTATTTTTTATTTATTTTTTATCAACATATAATGCATTATTTGTTTCAGGGGTACAGGTCTGTGATTCATCAGTCTTACACAATTCACAGCGCTCACCATAGTACATACCCTCCCCAGTGGCCATCACCCAGCCACCCCATCCCTCTCACCCCCCACCACTCCAGCAACCCTCAGTTTGTTTCCTGAGATTAAGAGTCCCTTATGCTTTGTCTCCCTCTCTCGTTTCATCTTGTTTCATTTTTTCCTACCTTTCCCTATGATCATCTGTCTTGTTTCTCAAATTCCTCATATCACTGAGATCATATGATCCATGTCTTGCTCTGATTGACTTATTTCACTTAGTATACTACCTTCTAGTTCCATCCATGTTGTTGCAAATGGCAAGATTTCGGGGTTTTTTGATGGCTGCATAATATTCCATTGTATATATATATACCACCTTTTCTTTATCCATTCACCTGTTGATGGACATCTAGGCTCTGTCCATAAGTTTGGCTATTGTGGACATTGCTGCTTTAAACATTGAGGTGCACATGCCCCTTTGGATCACTACATTGATATCTTTGGGATAAATACCCACTAGTGCAATTGCTGGGTCTTAGGGTAGCTCTATTTTCAGCTTTTTGAGGAACCTCCCTACTGCTTTCCAGAGTGGCTCCACCAGCTTTCATTCCCACCAACAATGTAGGAGGGTTCCCCTTTCTCTGCGTCCTCGCCAACATCTGCCATTTCCTGACTTGTTAATTTTAGCCATTCTGAATGGTGTGAGCTGGTATCTCATTAGGGTTTTGATTTGTATTTCCCTGATTCCGAGTGATGTTGAGCACTTTATCATCTGTCTGTTGGCCATTTGGATGTCTTCTTTGCAGAAATGTCTGTTCATGTCTTCTGCCCATTTCTTGATTGGATTATTTGTTCTTTGGGTGTTCAGTTTCATAAGTTCTTTATAGATTTTGATACTAGTCCTTTATCTGATATGTCATTTGCAAATACCTTCTCCCATTCTGTCGGTTGTCTTTTGGTTTTGTTGACTGTTTCCTTTTCTGTGCAAAAGCTTTTTATCTTGATGAAATCCCAACAGTTCATTTTTGCCCTTGCTTCCCTTTCCTTTGGCGATGTTTCTAGGAAGAAGTTGCTGCAGCTGAGGTTGAAGAGGTGGTTGCCTATGTTCTTCTCAAGGATTTTGTTGGATTCCTGTCTCACATTTAGGTCTTTCATCCATTTTGAGACTATTTTTCTGTGTGGTGTAAGGAAATGGTCCAGTTTCATTCTTCTGCATGTGGCTGTCCAATTTTCCCAACACCAATTGTTGAAGAGACTGTCTTTTTTCCATTGGACATTCTTTCCTGCTTTGTCGAAAATTACTTCACCGTAGAGTTGAGGGTCCATTTCTGGGCTCTCTATTCTGTTCTATTGAAGTATATGTCTGCTTTTGTGCCAGTTTTTGTCTGGATGATTACAGCTTTGTTATAGAGCTTCAAGTCTGGATTTGTGAAGTCACCAACTTTGCTTTTCTTTTTCAACATTCCTCTGGCTATTTGGGGTCTTTTCTGGTTCCACACATTTTAGGATTATTTGTTCCATTTCTTTGAAAAAAGTGATGGTATTTTGATAAGGATTGCATTAAATGTGTAGATTGCTCTATGTAGCATAGACATTTTCACAATATTTCTTCTTCCAATCCATGAGCATGGAACGTTTTTCCATTTCTTTGTGTCTTCCTCAATTTCTTTCATTAGTATTCTATGGTTTTCTGAGTACAGATTCTTTGCCTCGTTGGTTAGATTTATTCGTAGGTATCTTATGGTTTGGGGAGCAATTGTAAATGGGATCGACTCCTTAATTTCTCTTTCTTCTGTCTTCTTGTTGGTGTATAGAAATGCAACTGATTTCTGTACATTGATTTTATATCCTGCCACTTTACTGAATTCCTGTATGAATTTGACAAGTTTTGGGGTGGAGTCTTTTGGGTTTTGCACATAAAGTCTCATATCATCTGCAAAGAGGGAGACTTTGCTTTCTCCTTTGCTGATTCGGATGCCTTTTATTTCTTTCTGTTGTCTGATTGCTGAGGCTACGACTTCTAATACTATGTTGAATAGCAGTGGTGATAGTGGACATCCCTGCTGTGTTCATGACCTTAGAGGGAAAGCTCTCAGTTTTTCCCCATTGAAAATGATACTCGCTGTGGGTTTTCCTAGATGGCTTTTATAATATTAAGGTATGTACCCTCTATCCCTACACTGTGAAGAGCTTTAATCAAGAAAGATGCTGTACTTTGTCAAATGCTTTCTCTGCATCTATTGAGAGTCATATGGTTCTTGTTCTTTCTATTATTAATGTATTGTATCACATTGATTGATTTGCAGATATTGAACCAAACTTGCAGCCCAGGAATAAATCCCACTTTGTCATGGTGAATAATCCTTTTTATGTACTACTGGATCTTAATGGCTAGTATTTTGGTGAGAATTTTGGCATCCGTGTTCCTCAGGGATATTGGTCTATAATTTCCCTTTTTGATGGGGTTTTTGTCTGGTTTTGGGATCAAGATAATGCTGGGTAAAATAAGTTTGGAAGTTTTCCTTACATTTCTATTTTTTAGAACAGTTTCACGAGAATAGGTATTAATTCTTCTTTAAATGTTTGGTAGAATTCCCCTGGGAAGCCATCTGGCCCTGGGCTCATTTGTTGGGAGATTTTTGATTACTGCTTCAATTTCCTTACTGGTTATAGCTCTGTTCAGGTTTTCTATTTCTTCCTGGTTCAGTTTTGGTAGATTATACGTTTCTAGGAATGAATCCATTTCTTCCAGATTGTCTAATTTGCTGGCATATGTTGCTCATAATATGTTCTTATAATTGTTTGTATTTCCTGGGTGTTGGTTGTGATCTCTCCTCTTTCATTCATGATTTTATTGATTTGGGTCCTTTCTCTTTTCTTTTGATAAGTCTGGCCAGGGGTTTATCAATCTTATTAATTCTTCCAAAGAACCAGCTCCTAGTTTCATTGATCTGTTCTACTGTTCTTTTGGTTTCTATTTCATTGATTTCTGCTCTGATCTTTATTATTTCTCTTCTTCTGCTGAGTTTAGGCTTTATTTGCTGTTCTGTCTCCAACTCCTTTAGGTGTAGGGTTAGGTTGTGTATTTGAGACCTTTCCTGTTTCTTGAGAAAGTCTCGTATTGCTATATACTTTCCTCTTAGGACCACCTTTGCTGCAACCCATAGATTTTGAACAGTTGTGTTTTCATTTTCATTGATTTCCATGAATTTTTTTAATTCTTCTTTAATTTCTTGGTTGACCCATTCATTCTTTAGTAGGATGCTCTTTAGCCTCCATGTATTTGAGTTCTTTCCGACTTTCCTCTTGTGATTGAGTTCTAGTTTCAAAGTACTGTGATCTGAAAATATGCAGGGAATGATCCCAATCTTTTGGTACCAGTTGAGACCTGATTTGTGACCCAGGATGTGGCCTATTCTGGAAAATGTTCCATGGGCACTAGAGAAGAATGTGTATTCTGTCGCTTTGGGATGGAATGTTCTGAATATATCTTTGAAGTCCATCTGGCCCAGTGTGTTATTTAAAGCCTCTATTTCCTTGTTGATCTTTTGCTTAGATGATCTGTCCATTTTAGTGAGGGTGGTGTTAAAGTGCCCTACTATAATTGTATTATTGTCAATGTGTTTCTTTGATTTTGTTATTAATTGGCTGCTCCCATGTTAGGGGCATAGATATTTACAGTTTTTAGATATTCTTGTTCGATAGACCCTTAAAGTATGATATAGTGTCCTTCCTTATCTCTTATTATAGTCTTTGGTTTAAAATCTAATTTTTCTGATAAGGATTTCCCAGCTTTCTTTTGATGTCCATTAGCATAGTAAATGGTTTTCCACCCCCTCACTTTAAATCTGGAGGTGTCTTTGAGTCTAAAATGAGTCTCTTGCAGACAGCATATCAATGGGTCTTGTTCTTCTATCCAATCTGATACCCTGTGTCTTTTGATTGGGGTATTTAGCCCATTTACATTCAGGGTAACTATGGAAAGATATAAATTTAGTGCCATTGTATGCCTGTAAGGTGACTGTTACTGTATATTGTCTGTGTTCCTTTCTGGTCTATGTTACTTTTAGGCCCTCTCTTTGGTTAGAGGACCCCTTTCAATATTTCTTGTAGGGCTGGTTTCATGTTTGCAAATTCCTTTAGTTTTGTTTGTCCTGGAAGCTTTTTATCTCTCCTTCTGTCTTCAATGACAGCCTAGCTGGGTATAGTATTCTTGGCTGCATATTTTTCTCATTTAGTGCTCTGAATGTATTGTGCTTTTGAGGGGGCTTCTCTGTGCCTCCTGGATTTTGATGCCTGTTTCCTTCCTCAAATTAGGGAAGTTCTCTGCTATAATTTGCTCCAATATACCTTCTGCCCCTCTCTCTCTCTTTCTTCTTCTTCTGGGATCCCAATTATTCTAATATTGTTTCATCTTATGGTATCGCTTATCTCTCAAATTCTGCCCTCATGATCCAGTACTTGTTTATCTGTCTTTTTCTCAGCTTCTTTATTCTCCATCATTTGGTCTTCTATATCACTAATTCTCTCTTCTGCCTCATTTATCCTAGCAGTTAGAGCCTCCATTTTTGAATGCACCTCATTAATAGCCTTTTTGATTTTGACTTGGTTAGATTTTAGTTCTTTTATTTCTCCAGAGAGGGTTTCTCTAATATCTTCCATGCTTTTTTCAAGCCCAGCTACTATCTTTAAAATCATCATTCTGAACTCTAGTTCTGACATCTTACTAATGTCTGTATTGATTAGGTCCCTGGCAGTCGGTACTGCCTCTTGTTCTTTTTTTGAGGTGAGTTTTTCCGTCTTGTCATTTTGTCCAGAGGACAACAGATGAATGAGAGAACAAAATGCTAACAGGGTAACAACAACCCCAGAAAAATATACACTAAACAAATCAGAAGAGACCTGAAACCAGGGGAAAAGAGAGGGAAAGAAAGAAAAAAGAAAAAAGATAAAGATAAAAAAAAAATTATAATGTGAGCAAATATGGTCAGGCCGGTGCACAGATCGGTGCCACACACCAAATTTTGGGTGTATTTTGGCCTGTTAGAAGAAAGTGCCTCCCAAAGTTTTAAAGAAAGAAAAACTTATATATGTACAAAAATAAGGGTAAATATGATGAAGGGATGGGATATGACTGTAAAGATGAAAATTATAAAATAACTTATAAAAGGAATTGATAAGAAGTTGGTTGAAAAAAGAAAGAAGAGGAATTAAAAAAAAGGGGGGATGTGATCAGGAGGAGACTAGAACAAAGCCATACACTAGATATTTAGGGTATATTTTGGTCTGTTAGAAGAAACTGTATC
>NW_027397099.1:9505197-9512073 GCF_003265705.2 Callorhinus ursinus
ACATATATATATATATACCAAAAATAAGGTTAACTACTATGAAGGGATAGAATATGACTCTAAAAATGAATAAAAGAGATTTTTTAAAAAGGGATTGATAAGATGTTGTTTGAAAAAGGGAAAACGAAAAATTCAAAAACAAAAAGGAAAAGAAAATTTAAAAAATTAACTTTGAAAGACTAGAGAATCGGGGGGGGGGGGGAGCCATGAATTCTATGTGCTGTATTCCCCTAGTGCTGACGTTCTGCCTTTCTCATTGATCGATAAACTTGGTCTTGGCTGGCTGTTCTTGCTAATCTTCTGGGGGAGGGACCTGTTGCCATGGTTCTCAAATGTCTTTGCCCAAGGCGGAATTTCCCCGCCCTTGCTTGTGCGGCTAAGTCATCTGCTCAGGTTTGCTCTCAGGTGCTTTTGTTCCCTTCAGACTTTCCCTACAGTTTTGGAGGACCAGAGTGAAAATGGCGGCCTCCCAATCTCCACCCTGGAGGAACCGAGAACTCAGGACCCCACTCCTCAATGAGCACCCAGAGAAAAGCAGTCAATCACTTCCATCTCCCCGGTCTCCGGCTGCACTCTGTGTTCACCCAGCCTGTGACCGAGCGTTTCTGTATCTGGCACCCGACCCCATTTGGAGTTTCCAAACCCAGCAGATCCCTGCAGTGCGCTCCCACCCACTTCTCCCTGGGCAGGAAGGGGAATCTCCCCAGATCTGCCGCTTGTTGGGTCCCTGCTGGAAGAGCAGTGGCCTGACTTTGCCACGGATCACAGTTTATGGCAACCCTGAGCTGAGAGCCCGCGCCTCACCTCCGTCTCTGCAGTCGGCTTCCCCGCTCGATACCTGGGAGCTCTGCCGCACTCAGGCACCCCCGGTCTTTCTCTGACCCCAAGGGTCCTGAGACCACACTATCCCGCGAGGGTTCCACCCCTGCTTAGCCACTGGAGCAACGTCCCTCAGCGGAGCCAACTTCTGAAAGTTTGGATTTTGTGTTCCACTGCTCTATCAATTGCTGGTAGCCAGCTGACAGAGGCTCCCTACCCACTCACCACCCCCCCAGCTGTAGTCTATCTTCCCGAATATCGCGTTGGCTTCACTTCTTCGCATGTCCTACCTTCCAGAAAGTGATCGCTTTTCTGTTCATAGGATTGCTGCTATTCTTTTCTTTGATCTCCTGTTGAGTTTGTAGGTGTTCAGAATGGATTGATAGCTATCTAGCTGAATTCCTGGGTCCAGAAGGATTTTAGGTCTCCTACTCCTCTGCTGTCTTGCTCCTCCCCCTGAGCTTATCTGATTCTTAAGGGGGGTTGTTCTCACTCTCCCTAGTTCACATTAATAGTATCATTATAGGCCTAATAAACTGTATGCAGGTACTTGTATAATCTTAGGAGGAACCCATGTTATAAACCCTGATCCAATACTGAACTTTTCCGGCTATCTGACAAGGATATTCCATTGTGTCTTAATTTTACCTATTCCTTTGTACTTCCCACAGAATTCTTCTAAATTCTTTTCTCATCCACTTCCACAGTATTCCAACTAATCTATAGAAATAATCACTCAGTTTTGCCTTGTATCATTATCATTTTAAATCCTGAAGTATTAATGCTTTTTGGTGGTTTGGATCTGTCTAGCTATTGCTACTCTACAGTCTGGATTTAGGTCCTGACATAGAAAGGTTGAATGGTATATTATTGTTCTATAGATAGTGGTAGTGGGAATGCAGTGTGTCAAGGGAAGAATGTGGTATCAGGAGCTTCTACTCAATGCTGTTGGTATTTATTTTTGAGAGTATCTAAAATATTTCCCATAGAAGGGAATAATGAAGGGGGGGGAATCAGAGGGGGAGATTAACCATGAGAGACTATGGACTCTGAGAAACAAACTGAGGTTTCTAGAGGGGAGGGGGGTAGGGCATGGGTTAGTCTGGTGATGGGTATTAAAGAGGGCATGTATTGAAGGAGCACTGGGTGTTATACGCAAACAATGAATCATGGAACACTACATTAAAAACTAATGATGGAATGTATGGTGATTAACATAACATAATAAAAAAATAAAATAAAATAAAATATTTCCCATAGAGACTGAGAGATGGGGCACTATCTTCCTTGATGATTACATTTCAAAGAGTGAATTTCAGGTCCTTGAGAATGACATTCCTAGGTTGTAAAACTGACAAGAGCAAGGGGAAGATTTACATCTTACAGAGCAGAAAAAGACTTAACAACTGGAAATTTTCTAAAATAAATGCTCAAGGAGAAGAAAGGTCAGAAAGAATCCTGTCTAATGAATAGACAGTTGTCCAAAGAATACATACAAATGGCTAACAGACACATGAAAAGATTCTCAACATCACTCATCATCAGGGAAATACAAATCAAAACTATGATGAGATATCACCCCACACATGTCAGAATGGCTAATATTAACAACTCAGGAAACAATAGGTGCTGGCAAGAATGTGGAGAAAGGGGAACCCTCTTGCACTGTTGATGGGAATACAAAGTGGTACAGCCACTCTGGAAAACATTATGGAGGTTCCTCAAGAAGTTAAAAATAGAACTACCCTAGGATCCAGAAATTGCACTACTAGGTATTTACCTGAAGGAAACAAAAATACTGATTTGAAGGTGCACATGCACCCCAATGTTTATAGCAGCATTAGCAACAATAACCAAATTATGGAAAGAGCCCTAATGTCCATTGACTGATGAATGGACAAAATAGATATATATTATGAAAAAAATAGATATATATATATATATAGATATATGTATATATATATATATATATATCTATATATATATATATATATAGTGGAATATTACTCAGCCATCACAAAGAATGAAATCTTGCCATTTGCAACAATATGGATGGAGATAGAGTGTATTATATCAAGTGAAATAAGTCAGTCATAGAAAGATATATACCATATGATTTCACTCATATGTGCAGTTTAAGAAATGAAATAGATGAACATAAGGGAAGGAAGAAAAAAAAAAGAGGGAGGCAAACAGTAAGAGACTATTAATAATGGAGAACAAACTGAGTGTTGACGGAGGGAGGTGGGTAAGGGATGAGCTAGATGGGTGATGGGCATTAAGGAGGGCACTTGTGTTGAGCACTGGGTGTTATATGTAAGTGATGAATCACTAAATTCTTCTCCTGAAACCAATATTATACTATATGTTAACTAACTAGAATTTAAATAATTTAAACATGAAGAAAAAAAAAAAAAGAATCCTGTATAAAATGTATTCAATCTTATGGGAACATTAAGAATGTCTTGGTTACATAAAAGTTCTTGTACACTAGGTACTTTCTCTTGGATTACTTTATAACATTCCTGGAAGGTAAGGAATATAATGTATATTTTATACAAGGAAAAACACATTCAAAGGGTTAAGTTGTCACCTTAATAGAGAAAAAGGGTAGAGGGATGATTCTGAGATGCTAAAAAAAAGCCTGGTTTCCTTACCCATCCTTGTCTAAGTTCTTTTATTTTTCTTGGTATTTATTTCATAAAATGCCTGGGAAAGGCACAGAGAACTCTGAATATTGCTTATCCTGTCAGCTAGGCCACAAGATCCACAACATTTCCTGCAGGAAAAAAAAAAATGCTTTGTAATCTCCCCAGTTCCACTTTAACTAATCCAGAGCTCCTTTCCACTAACAATTGGGCCTTCCTTTGTTTCTTCTTACCTAAGACTTGATTATCCTATCCAACTCATGAAGCATTTTTTTTTTTTCTTAAACATCAACTCACTTCAGAGCCCATGAGTGCTTTTAAGTGCTTATCAAAGAAATCACTTTGAAGAAAAGAATCTTTGGGGTTAAAAAAAATGCTACAAGTACGCCGCGCTGGGCAGCCGGAGAGCAGGCGGGCGTGCGGTCCCGGAGCGGCGGGGGCGGCGCCCAGCCCGCGGGAAGGGGGAGAGGGACGCGGCGGGAGGGAGAGGGGAGAAGGAGGGCCGGAGGGCGCCAGCAGCCAGCCGGTCTGCCGGGATAGGCAGATTTGTGCAGAGTGTCTCCATCTTTTCTTTTGAATTTCCTGCTGCCAGGATGTTTTTCTCTGGCAGGCAGTGTGGCCATGTTGGCAGACCTGAAGAACTTTTACTGATGTTCAAGATATTTCTTATCATCATTTGTCTTCATGTTGTTCTGGTTACATCCTTGGAAGGTCTTTTCTGATTTGTATACAGTATATTTGCTGGGGACGTTGTAAACCTGTTAGCATTTCGTTCTCTCATTCATCTATTCTCCTCTGGACAAAATGACAAGACGAAAGAAATCACCTCAGCAAAAAGAACAAGAGGTACTACCATCAGCCAGGGACCTACTCAATACAGACATTAGTATGATGTCGGACCTAGAGTTCAGAATCATGACTTTAAAGATACTAGCTGGGCTTGAAAAAAGCGTGGAAGTTATTAGAGAAACCCTTTCTGGAGAAATAAAAGAACTAAAATCTAACCAAATCGAAATCAAAAAGGCTATTGATGAGGTGCAATCAAAAATGGGGGCACTAACTGCTAGGATAAATGAGGCAGAAGAGAGAATCAGCGATATAGAAGACCAAATGATGGAAAATAAAGAGGCTGAGAAAAAGAGAGAGAAACAACTACAGGATCACGAGGGCAGAATTCGAGAGATAAGTGATACGATAAGACGAAACAACATTAGAATAATTGGGATCCCAGAAGAAGAAGAAGAGAGAGAGAGGGGGGCAGAAGGTATATTGGAGCAAATTATAGCAGACAACTTCCCCAATGTGAGGAAGGAAACAGGCATTAAAATCCAGGAGGCACAGAGAACCCCTCTCAAAATCAATAAAAATAGGTCAACACCCCGACATCTAATAGTAAAACTTACGAGTCTCAGAGACAAAGAGAAAATCCTGAAAGCAGCTCGGGAGAAGAGATATGTAACCTACAATGGTAGAAACATTAGATTGGCAACAGACCTATCCACAGAGACGTGGCAAGCCAGAAAGGACTGGCAAGATATCTTCAGAGCACTAAACGAGAAAAATATGCAGCCAAGAATACTATATCCAGCTAGGCTATCACTGAAAATAGAAGGAGAGATAAAAAGCTTCCAGAACAAACAAAACCTAAAGGAATTTGCAAACACGAAACCAGCCCTCCAAGAAATATTGAGAGGGGTCCTCTAAGCAAAGAGAGAACCTAAAAGCAGCAAAGAGCAGAAACGAACACAGACAACAGACAGTTAACAGTCACCTTACAGGTAATACAATGGCACTAAATTCATACCTTTCAATAGTTACCCTGAATGTAAATGGGCTCAATGCCCCAATCAAAAGACACAGGCTATCAGATTGGATTAAAAAACAAGACCCATCAATATGCTGTCTGCAAGAGACTCATTTTAGACGCAAAGACACCCCCAGATTGAAAGTGAGGGGGTGGAAAACCATTTACCATGCTAATGGACACCAAAAGAAAGCTGGGGTGGCAATCCTTATATCAGACAAACTAGATTTTAAAACAAAGACTGTAATAAGAGATGAGGAAGGACACTATATCCTACTTAAAGGGTCTATCCAACAAGAAGATCTAACAATTGTAAATATCTATGCCCCGAACATGGGAGCAGCCAATTATATAAGGCAATTAATAACAAAAGCAAAGAAACACATTGACAACAATACAATAATAGTGGGGGACTTTAACACCCCCCTGACTGAAATGGACAGATCATCTAAGCAAAAGATCAACAAGGAAATAAAGACTTTAAATGACACACTGGACCAAATGGACTTCACAGACATATTCAGAACATTCCATCCCAAAGCAACGGAATACACATTCTTCTCTAGTGCCCATGGAACATTCTCCAGAATTGATCACATCCTAGGTCACAAATCAGGTCTCAATCGGTACCAAAAGATTGGGATCATTCCCTGCATATTTTCAGACCACAATGCTTTGAAACTAGAACTCAACCACAAAAGGAAAATCGGAAAGAACTCAAATACATGGAGGCTAAAGAGCATCCTACTAAAGAATGAATGGGTCAACCAAGAAATTAAAGAAGAATTAAAAAAATTCATGGAAACCAATGAAAATGAAAACACAACTGTCCAAAATCTTTGGGATACAGCAAAGGCAGTCCTGAGAGGAAAATATATAGCAATACAAGCCTTTCTCAAGAAACAAGAAAGGTCTCAAATACACAACCTAACCCTACACCTAAAGGAGCTGGAGAAAGAACAGCAAATAAAGCCTAAACCCAGCAGGAGAAGAGAAATCATAAAGATCAGAGCAGAAATCAATGAACTAGAAACCAAAAGAACAGTAGAACAGATCAACGAAACTAGGAGCTGGTTCTTTGAAAGAATTAACAAGATTGATAAACCCCTGGCCAGACTGATCAAAAAGAAAAGAGAAATGACCCAAATCAACAAAATCATGAATGAAAGAGGAGAGATCACAACCAACACCAAAGAAATACAAACAATTATAAGAACATATTATGAGCAACTCTATGCCAGCAAATTAGAGAACCTGGAAGAAATGGGTGCATTCCTAGAGATGTATCAACTACCAAAATTGAACCAGGAAGAAATAGAAAACCTGAACAGACCTATAACCACTAAGGAAATTGAAACAGTCATCAAAAATCTCCCAAGAAACAAAAGCCCAGGGCCAGACGGCTTCCCGGGGGAATTCTATCAGACATTTCAAGAAGAATTAATACCTATTCTCCTGAAACTGTTCCAAAAAATAGAAATGGAAGGGAAACTTCCAAACTCATTTTATGAGGCCAGCATTACCTTGATCCCAAAACCAGACAAAGACCCCATCAAAAAAGAGAATTACAGACCAATATCCTTGATGAACATGGATGCAAAAATT
>NW_027397099.1:9517073-9735961 GCF_003265705.2 Callorhinus ursinus
CGGTACCAAAAGATTGGGATCATTCCCTGCATATTTTCAGACCACAATGCTTTGAAACTAGAACTCAATCACAAGAGGAAAGTCGGAAAGAACTCAAATACATGGAGGCTAAAGAGCATCCTACTAAAGAATGAATGGGTCAACCAAGAAATTAAAGAAGAATTAAAAAAATTCATGGAAACCAATGAAAATGAAAACACAACTGTTCAAAATCTTTGGGATACAGCAAAGGCGGTCCTGAGAGGAAAGTATATAGCAATACAAGCCTTTCTCAAGAAACAAGAAAGGTCTCAAATACACAACCTAACCCTACACCTAAAGGAGCTGGAGAAAGAACAGCAAATAAAGCCTAAACCCAGCAGGAGAAGAGAAATCATAAAGATCAGAGCAGAAATCAATGAACTAGAAACCAAAAGAACAGTAGAACAGATCAACGAAACTAGGAGCTGGTTCTTTGAAAGAATTAACAAGATTGATAAACCCCTGGCCAGACTGATCAAAAAGAAAAGAGAAATGACCCAAATCAACAAAATCATGAATGAAAGAGGAGAGATCACAACCAACACCAAAGAAATACAAACAATTATAAGAACATATTATGAGCAACTCTATGCCAGCAAATTAGATAACCTGGAAGAAATGGGTGCATTCCTAGAGATGTATCAACTACCAAAATTGAACCAGGAAGAAATAGAAAACCTGAACAGACCTATAACCACTAAGGAAATTGAAACAGTCATCAAAAATCTCCCAAGAAACAAAAGCCCAGGGCCAGACGGCTTCCCGGGGGAATTCTATCAGACATTTCAAGAAGAATTAATACCTATTCTCCTGAAACTGTTCCAAAAAATAGAAATGGAAGGGAAACTTCCAAACTCATTTTATGAGGCCAGCATTACCTTGATCCCAAAACCAGACAAAGACCCCATCAAAAAAGAGAATTACAGACCAATATCCTTGATGAACATGGATGCAAAAATTCTCACCAAAATACTAGCCAATAGGATCCAACAGTACATTAAAAGGATTATTCACCATGACCAAGTGGGATTTATTCCTGGGCTGCAAGGCTGGTTCAACATCCGCAAATCAATCAACGTGATACAATACATTAACAAAAGAAAGAACAAGAATCATATGATCCTCTCAATAGATGCAGAAAAAGCATTTGACAAAGTACAACATCCTTTCTTGATCAAAACTCTTCAGAGTATAGGGATAGAGGGTACATACCTCAATATCATAAAAGCCATCTATGAAAAACCTACAGCGAGTATCATTCTCAATGGGGAAAGGCTGAGAGCCTTTCCCCTAAGGTCAGGAACGCGGCAGGGATGTCCACTCTCACCACTGCTATTCAACATAGTATTAGAAGTCCTAGCCACAGCAATCAGACAACAAAAAGAAATCAAAGGCATCCAAATCGGCAAAGAGGAAGTCAAACTCTCACTCTTTGCAGATGATATGATACTGTACGTGGAAAACCCAAAAGACTCCACCCCAAAACTGCTAGAACTCATACAGGAATTCAGTAAAGTAGCAGGATATAAAATCAATGCACAGAAATCAATGGCATTCCTATACACCAACAACAAGACAGAAGAGAGACAAATCAAGGAGTCGATCCCATTTACAATTGCACCCAAAACCATTAGATACCTAGGTATAAATCTAACCAAAGAGGCAAAGGATCTGTACTCAGAAAACTATAAAATACTCATGAAAGAAATTGAAGAAGACACAAAGAAATGGAAAAACGTTCCATGCTCATGGATTGGGAGAATCAACATTGTGAAGATGTCAATGCTACCTAGAGCAATCTACACATTCAATGCAATCCCCATCAAAATACCATCCACTTTTTTCAAAGAAATGGAACAAATAATCCTAAAATGTGTATGGAACCAGAAGAGACCCCGAATAGCCAGAGGAATACTGAAAAAGAAAAGCAAAGCTGGCGGCATCACAATTCCGGACTTCCAGCTCTATTACAAAGCTGTCATCATCAAGACAGTATGGTACTGGCACAAAAACAGACGCATAGATCAATGGAACAGAATCGAGAGCCCAGAAATGGACCCTCAACTCTATGGTCAACTTATTTTTGACAAAGCAGGAAAGAATGTCCAATGGCAAAAAGACAGTCTCTTCAACAAATGGTGTTGGGAAAATTGGACAGCCACATGCAGAAGAATGAAACTGGACCATTTCCTTACACCACACACAAGAATAGACTCCAAATGGTTGAAAGACCTAAACGTGAGACAGGAGTCCATCCAAATCCTAAAGGAGAACACAGGTAGCAACCTTTTCGACGTTAGCCGCAGCAACTTCTTCCTAGAAACATCGCCAAAGGCACGGGAAGCCAGGGCAAAAATGAACTATTGGGATTTCATCAAGATAAAAAGCTTTTGCACAGCAAAAGAAACAGTCCACAAAACCAAAAGACAACCGACAGAATGGGAGAAAATATTTGCAAACGACATATCAGATAAAGGGCTAGTATCCAAAATCTATAAAGAACTTATCAAACTCAACACCCAAAGAACAAATAATCCAATCAAGAAATGGGCAGAAGACATGAACAGACATTTCTCCAAAGAAGACATCCAAATGGCCAACAGGCACATGAAAAAGTGCTCAACATCGCTCGGCATCAGGGAAATCCAAATCAAAACCTCAATGAGATACCACCTCACACCCGTCAGAATGGCTAAAATTAACAAGTCAGGGAACGACAGATGTTGGCGGGGATGTGGAGAAAGGGGAACCCTCCTACACTGTTGGTGGGAATGCAAGCTGGTGCAACCCCTCTGGAAAACAGTATGGAGGTTCCTCAAACAGTTGAAATTAGAGCTACCGTTCGATCCAGCAATTGCACTACTGGGTATTTACCACAAAGATACAAATGTAGGGACCCGAAGGGGTACATGTACCCCAATGTTTATAGCAGCAATGTCCACAATAGCCAAAATGTGGAAAGAGCCAAGATGCCCATCGACAGATGAATGGATAAAGAAGTCGTGGTATATATACACAATGGAATATTATGCAGCCATCAAAAGGAATGAGATCTTGCCATTTGCAACGACGTGGATGGAACTGGAGGGTGTTATGCTGAGTGAAATAAGTCAATCAGAGAAAGACATGTATCATATGACCTCACTGATATGAGGAATTCTTAATCTCAGGAAACAAACTGAGTGTTACTGGAGTGGTTGGGGGTGGGAGGGATGGGATGGCTGGGTGATAGACATTGGGGAGGGTATGTGCTACGGTGAGCGCTGTGAATTGTGCAAGACTGTTGAATCACAGATCTGTACTTCTGAAACAAATAACGCAACATATTTTAAGAAAAAAGGAAAAGAAGAAGATAACAGGAGAGGAAGAAAAGGGGAGTATGTCAGAGGGGGAGACGAACCATGAGAGATGATGGACTCTGGAAAACAAACTGAGGGTTCTAGAGGGTAGGGGGGTGGGGGGATGGGTTAGCCTGGTGATGGGTATTGAGGAGGGCACGTTTTGCATGGTGCACTGGGTGTTATGAACAAACAATGAATCATGGAACACTGCACCAAAAACTAATGATGTAATATATGGTGATTAACATAACAATAAAAAATTAAAAAAAAAATGCTACAAGTGATGAGGCTTTTTAGTTGATAAGATCAGGAAAGAAAATTCAGTTCTTTGAGCTGCTATTTCCCTCCCACAGTCTTAATCCTTTCAGTCTTAGTCTTCTGCTTAGGTGAGAACTTGCATACTGGGGAAATTCTTGCACATTGGAAAATGTTTTTTCCCATTGTGGAAATGATTTCATAAGTCTATTCCAAAAGGAATGCTAGAATAGATGACTTAATTGGATAACTTTTACCTCAGCTGTGATAAGCGGTTGTTGTTTCTAGATCAAAGATGTGGTTGATCATAACTTTTTATACTGTCTGAGGTCATAGAGTGAGAAATAAGTAAGGCTGTGGTGAATTTGATTAGCACAGACTGAGTCTAGATGATTTAGGTCAAAGTGTTATGCTTATTTCTCAGGAGGAAGTATTTGAACCTGGATAAACCATACCAATGTGATTACATATGACTGTATAAATTTGGCTTTGGTGAGAGTTAACAGAGTAATTCAACAAATGTTTATTGAGTGCATATTTATTTCTCCCCTCTAATCCAACCTCCACATTCTTAGCTAGAGTGATCTTTTTAAATCACAAATCTGATTATGTCACTCGTGTATTTTGAAGACCTCAATGGCAGGCTATTTTTTAGCTGTCTTTTCTCTTTTTCTCTCCCTCTCAATTTCCCCCCACCCCCGACCCCCAGAATCAACCATTTTATTACTGGGGTCTGTGGGAGACAGAGTAATCAGGTGTAATGCCTGAGAGCCCTGGGGTATGTGGAGAGGATGCAGCACATCAAGCTCTGTAGACAAGGCCAGGCCAGGGCTCATTCTTGGGGGAAGGGAAGAAACAGCTTCTTTTCACTCTTCTAACCTATCCCCATGACAGTAAATTAAAAAACAACTCTATATAGCACAAAATATAGAGGGAGGTCCTTCCCCCCAGCCCTGGACTATGCAGAGTAGGAGGGCCAGCTCTGAAGGGCAGGGACTGGGCGTTTAGCTTTTGATATCACCCCAAGCCCATTCCCAATGCCCCTTGGTGGGGGCAGGCTAGCTGTCTTTATAACTAGAGGATCCAACCATAAGGAATATAAGTGCTCTGCCAAGGAAATGCAATAGTATGGATAAGCATGGTATTGATTTATTCCAAATATTTGGACACTCTATATCTTTTACAGTAAACAAAACTAATCATGGTTGGAATCACACACATTTTTAAGCTGAAGTAGGATATTTTGGGGCTATATCTCTAGTCCCCTGAGGATATGCATTTTAGCTCATCTTCCATTAGGGCTATTTGAATGGGAAAAGTTGAGACACATTAACCAGAGTAAAGTCCAAATTCTTCAGCAAATAATACTAAGCTTTGCATTATCTAACACTGGTTATTCTTACACTATCATCTTTTGGCACCTCTTGTTCATACTTTATTCTCCACCAATTCTAAAGTAGTCCTAGTAGCCAGAACACAAGACTTGGCTTTCATGAAAACTGTTTTCCTCACCAAAAATGTCTCCCCTCATTTTGTTCTTCCAAATACAATGCTATGTATCCATTAAACCTTGCTTAGGATCATCTTCCTTCACTAATTTTACCTAAAAACTCCACATATAATTAATTCACTTCCACCTCTCAAAAGTCTGCACACTTTTATTATTTTATTATTATTATTTTATACTCATATAAGTGCTTTATCACTTTGATTCCTAAGAACCAGATGTATGGTAAAGAGAGAGACCAGTCATCCCCATATCGATGCTTTCAAGGTAAGTATCAAGTTCTTTTCCATCTCAGGGTACCCTAGCTACCTCTCTGCTCTCACCTAAAACTTCTCTCTCCTTTATCCTGTGTTCAAACCCCATAGGCCTTAACTTAGTTCATCAAGTGGACACTCATCTTTTCTGCTTCATGGTTTTTTGAGGTTTTTTAAAAAGATTTTATTTATTTATTTGACAGGGAGAGACAGCAAGAGAGGGAACATAAGCAGGGCAAGGGACAAGCAGGCTTCCCGTGGGGCAGGGAGCCTGATGTGGGTCTTGATCCCAGGACCCTGGGATCATGACCTGAGCTGAAGACAGATGCTTAATGACTAAGCTACCCAGGTGCCCCTCTGCTTCATGGTTTTTAATACATGCTGTTATGGGGTGCCTGGGTGGCTCAGTTGGTTAAGCGACTGCCTTTGGCTCAGGTCATGATCCTGGAGTCCCGGGATCGAGTCCCACATCGGGCTCCCTGCTCAGCAGGGAGTCTGCTTCTCCCTCTGACCCTCTTCCCTCTTGTGCTCTCTATGTCTCATTCTCTCTCTCTCAAATAAATAAATAAAATCTTTTAAAAAATACATGCTGTTATCTCCCCCTGGATGCCTGAGACATGGACCAACATTCTCTCATGTTCAACATTTTTTCTAGTTAACTTACGTTCCACTATTGGATCCCAGTACTGCTTTTGTTTCCCTGAGAAAGCTCTCCTGCATCTTCCAGCCGTATGCTGCCAATACTCCTCTTTCTTGGGTTAATATTTAAATAATATGAGTTTTCCCCTCTCAAAGCCACCTTCATGAAGAAACAGACCATATCTGTTTTGCTCAGCACTGAATATCCAATAATTAAGATAGAATTCAACATGGAATAATACCTGTTAAATACATATTTATTCAACATATATTTCATGAGAGGCTATCAGTAGACAGGAAATATTCGAGATCCTATGGATTCAGCACAAATAGGACAGACATAGTTTCTACTCCCATGAAGTTTATAATCTAGAAAGAGTAGACTTGCAATAAACAAGTATATGTTGTTTTCTTATTTGTTCACTAATGTAAAAATATATTATGCAGTAAATAAAGTGATAAGGATTGCTAAATGGACTATTTTAATTTAGGTAGACAAGAGTATTCTCTAAAAAAGATAACATCTAAACATGGATCTTCAAAAGGGCTCAATCATACCAAATTTAAAAAGAATTTCCACAAAGAGAAGAGTTGTTACAAAGGCTCTAGGTTAAACATAAGCTTCACATATATAATGAAGAGAACAATGTGAGTATAGCTTAAGAGGACTGACAAAAGTTGGGAGTATGATAATAAGGGGAAAGTAGAAAGAGACCGTATCTGTAAACCAAGGAAAATAATTTTGATTTTATTCTAGTTATTGGGGAAATCACTGAACAGATTTAAGTGAAGAATCATGATTTATTTTTTAAAGCTTTTTTTAGCTTTTGTATGAAGAATAGAATATAGTAGCAATGAGAGTGAATGAAAGAGACTAACTACTTAGGAGGCTTTCATGGTCCAAGTGAGAGACTATGGAATCTTGGAATCAGGAAGTAGTAATAGAAGTGCAGCAGGACTTGTGGATATTTGGATGCAAGGTATGAAGGAAATATAAGATGCAGAGAAAATTTCTTTATTAGCTTTGTAAAAAGCTAGGAAGTGTCTTATCCTAGATTGGAAAGATCGGTGAAGGGAAGCTTCAGAATAGGATTAAGAGTCATGAAGAGCATTTGTCCATATTTGGTCTTCTTTTGTCTACACAGAGATATCAAAGAAGAAATGGAATATAGGAATCTGTATCGGAAAAAAAATGATTTACTGAAAGCTTGGCCAAAACTAAATAGATGAAATTATGTTGAAGGTCAACTCATAGGAATAGAATTCTGCAAATTTCATTACATTTTAAGTCTCAATGTTGGAATATCTCCATCCTCTCCCAATCACCACTAAAGTACACTTCTGTTAAGTAGTAATTGAATATATATAAATTGATCTTATATTTAGTTTATTTTTAGTTTTTTTCTCTCCTCCCTTCTCTTTATTTATATGTGCTTCAGGCCAAAATAAGAAAGGTCCAATTTTCAGGGGACTCACAAGACACTACCCTGACATGTGCTCTAATGCAGCACCATTGTGCTAACTGGACAGGACGTAGCTCAGCTGTGGTTTAACCTTTCTCCTGTGAATATTAAGTGTGTTTTGTTGTGCACACTGATAATGAGTCTGAAAGCTTATATTTGTATGAGAATGTTTGTGGAATTTTGGTACCATTGTACTCCCCAATGCAGTGTATGAGTCATCAACGACAAGGTTGCCAAGATTACACAGGACCTACATAACAATTGGCTGCAAAATCAAGTTGTAAATTTAACTATATCCTAATTACAAGGACGATTTTACAATATCCGTGTGATAACAGAATGGTCTGCAAGATAGCATAAAGCACAAAGTAGCTCTCAGTATGAACTTTCGAAATGCTTAGCCTCCGCCAAAAAAAAAAAAAAAAAAGTATTATAAAGCATAAAGAATCATCATATAAGGGAGAAGACTATAGAAGAAAAAACACATCAACATTTAGCACAATTGTCTCAAAAACCATAAAAGGACAGCAATAGCAAAAGCAACACCAACAGAGAAGCAGACCCAAGACATCCCTTAAAAAACATGTTACTTTCTTTTTTTTTTTTTTAAGATTTTATTTATTTATTTGACACAGAGAGAAACAGAGAGAGAGCACAAGCAGGGGGAGTGGCAGGCAGAGGGAGAGGGAGAAGAAGATGCCCCACTGAGCAGGGAGCCTAATGCGGGGCTCAGTCCCAGGACCCTGGGATCATGACCTGAGCCGAAAGCAGATGCTTAACCAACTGAGCCACCCAGGCACCCAAACATGTTACTTTCAATCAGTGTCTGGAAGATAAGATTTCCCCCATTTTCTTTATTATCACACTTAAAAATTTTATTGTTTATACCCCTGAGGATATTTTAATTCCTTCCTTCCATCCATCATTTTTCTTTCTCCCATAAAGTTGTTTCTTTTTACAAGTAATGCTGGATGGGCCAATGTCCCAAGATGGAGGGACTCCAAACCCTTCCCAAGGGGATTGTTAGCTTTCTACAGGAAAGAATTCAAGGGCAAACCATTTAGAGAAAGAGACAAAGCAAAGTCTAGAAGTTAAGAAGGAGCTACTTCACCAAGTAGTGGTCTCTTCTCCCAGATGAGGAAGAGGATCCCCCCCTTGCTTCTAAGGGAGGGTTTTATATGTGTTTTTGTTTGTTTGTTTGTTTTTTGTTTTTTAATGAGCTAACCATATATGGAGGGGCTTACTCTTTAACTTTGGATGTATCATTTGCACTGGGTGGTTAGTTTTTCCATTGTTTTAGGATTATTAGGGTTGTAAAAGTACCCACAGGGAGCAATTTTAAGAATGTGCAGCCTTTGTGGGTCTTATTGCTGGAGGGAGGGGGGTCTTGTGGTTTTTCACGAGTTGGATCTTGTGACTCTTTTTATGACTGGCTGACTTTTAGGTTAAGGGTCAACCTAAAACCAAAATGGTTTTACTTTGGTCAACTTGTCATTCCAAGTCTCCCTTCCCTTTTGCCTCACTAGAACTGTATGTCCCATACATGTGAATCCACCAACATCCCTTCATGACAGTCCTACCAGCTAAGAATGAACTTTAGGCAGAATGAATGGTCACAAGATAATGGTATACACAAGTAAACAGTAGACAAGTCACTGTTATGCAGTGGTGATCCTTCAGTCATTAGCCTTTCACGTAAACACCTAACATTTATTTAGTGCATTCCTGCTGTCATCAAGCAATCTACCAGGTACTTTCTCATGTAATGCATATAGTATAACAATAAATATTAAAATTATCTAAATAATTAGTAGCATGACAGATTTTACAAAAGAGGATGTAGAAGGTGCTAAGAAAGCTTGACTTTGGCACAAATATTCCTGGAACTGAGCTCTTGAATGTAAAGGTCCAAATGATTCCTCACTGTTAGCGTCAAAAAACGTAAAACACAGGCAACTCAGAGTGGAAGAGAATCATCTTCTCCTACCTTTTATTGCCTTCCCCAGCTCCTCCCCAAAGCGCGCGCACACACACACACACACACACACACACACACACACACACACACTCAATTGAAAAGTTGAACTTAACAACTTGGAAAAAGAAATGACAAAAATAATATGGCTTCTTGATCTTGTGGAATTTTCGTCCCTTCCCCTCATCTTCCCTCCTCTCTCCATTCCCAGGCCTCCTCTGCCCTCTGCTCTTTTTTCTCTCTCTCCTTCCTTTCCTTTCCTCCCTCCTGTCCTTCCTTCCTTTCCTCCTTCCTTCCTTCCTTCCTTCCTTCCTTCCTTCCTTCCGCCTCCCTCCCTCCCTCCCTTCCTTCATCTATAATTTGATAGGCATTGTGCTAAGAGTTGGAATACCATATTAAGCAAAACAAATAACAGTTGGACTTGGAATACAATGTTAAACAAAGCAAATAACTATTGGAATTGCCCTGATCTCCATAACATTTCACTTGCAGGGATATCATATATTACAGTGTCCTTGCTTTCGGTCCTCTGAATCTGGATTGTAACCAACAACTCAAGTAATTCTGATGTTCATAGTAAGCAATACACTCTTTGAGAGAAGAGAAAGAAAAAGGCTACTTGGTAGGCAATGTAGCTAATTCTCAAATTGCTTCACACTGCAAAATGAGCTACCCAGGCACTTTATTATTTTTTTTTTAACTATTCTTATTTGACCTACACCTACTGATTGCTTTAAAATCTTCCCCTTCCCATCTTCCATCATCACCACTTTTGATGTGTCCAGCAAAACCTCACCTAGATCAAGGCTCTCTAGGTTCTCAGGAGCTGCTGCTCCAGACTAAATGAGACTGCCCCATTCCCCACAAGTCTAACAACACTGGCCAAAACCAAAACGACTGGCTAACAGAGCAACTGCAGATGGGTAACACTGTTAAAAAAGTAACAACAAGCCCAAAATGGAGTTATTTGCCCCCACAACAGTAAATCAAGACTGAATTACAGTTTCAGCCTATCTCAGGAATGTGATGTTTTTAAAAGTCATTCAGAAATTTCTTGGTCAGCGCTGGTGAGATCCTCTGAATGATTAAGTTCTTTCTTTTCTTTTGCTAATAACTTCTTGCCCCACCCTCCTTCCTGTTAAAACCTATTTTGTGGAACTCCCCGGGTCTTCTCTACATGCTATTTGGGATGTTGCCCCGTGCATGAATTGCTTTTTTTTTTTTTTTAAAGATTTTATTTATTTATTTGAGAGAGAGAATAATATAGAGAGAGAGCATGGGGGGGGAGGGTCAGAGGGAGAAGCAGACTCCCCGCTGAGCAGGGACCCCCCCCTGATGCGGGACTTGATCCTGGGACTCCAGGATCATGACCTGAGCCGAAGGCAGTCGCTTAACCAACCGAGCCACCCAGGCGCCCTGCTTTTTTCTTTTTTTTTAAGATTTTATTTATTTATTTGACAGAGAGAGAGAGACAGTGAGAGAGGGAACACAAGCAGGGGGAGTGGGAGAGGGAGAAGCAGGCTTCCTGCCAAGCAGAGAGCCCGATGCGGAGCTTGATCCCAGGACCCTGGGATCATGACCAGAGCCGAAGGCAGACGCTTAATGACTGAGCCACCCAGGCACCCCATGGATTGCTTAATAAAGCCAATTAGAGTTTCAAATTCACTCTGTTGAATTTTGTTTTTTAACAACACAAAATAAAATAAGATAATACATTGTAAAATATTTTTCGGGAGCACCTGAGTGGCTCAGTCTTAAGTGTCTACCTTTGGCTCGGGTCATGATCCCAGGGTCCTGTGATCCAGCCCAGCATAGGGCTCCCTGCTCTGCGGGAAGCCTGCTTCTCCCTCTCCCACTCCCCCCTGCTTGTGTTCCCTCTCTCTCCCTGTGTTTCTCTCTGTCAAGTAAATAAATAAAATCTTTAAAAAAATAAAAAAAACATTTTTCAATATGTGAAAAAACAAATACTGAACTATATCACATAGCATTACCCATAAAGAAACCAAACCTAGAAGGTTAACTCACCTAGAAAATTAAGTAACATTTTTGAGAGATGCACCCCCTAACAATTTAGGATACTGGTGTGGACCTGTGCCTTTTTTTTTTTTTTAACTTTAGTGTAAATTTTTCCACCTTTCCAGATCTCCTAATGCCAGTAGTTTGAGTGTTCCATGAGCATTCCTGGATAAAGTCCTCAGTAAATTTGTGATTATTTTATTAATCTTAGTCTCCTTAGATCCTGCTGGGAGTTCAGCAAGTATTTATTAAGGAAGTAACAAGGAATTATTAGGAATTGAACAATCAACTTCCCAGTAAACAGGGATAACATAGCAGAACAGGACATTTAAATTCTTAATGATATACCTATGCCTATTATTGTGGTGATTTATCTATATTTATATTTTATCTTTCTATGTCCACAATGGTATTACTATACATACAGGATTCAGAAAGAGTCCATATGGTCTCTTATATGGTCCATATAACATACTCTGCTTCTCAGCTTATTTTTCTGTAAAACAGAAATATGAAAAACATTCCAAATAGGTTATAAAATATATTTGCATAATAAAGAATAGGTACTATTATTATTTTATGGTCATGTTTTTACATGTCTGGCCTCTTTATTTTGGGCTTCTTGATATCAGGAACACTGTCTTATTCAACTCTGGATTCCCTATGCCTATCACAATTCCTGCTGACCTTTAAAAATCCTGCTAGCTATGTCTTATATGCCGTTTCTAACTAATGTAAGGTGACATCCCCAGGTATTTTTCTTAGAAAGTTTCTTTTTGAAATATAATATTGATAGAAGTGGCTTGGAGAGTGACTGGCATACAGCAAGTGCTAAATAAATATGATTTGTAATTGTTATCCTTAATCCTTTCCCTCCAGTGTACCAGTTTTATTATGTGTCATTAAAATAGATAGTGGGTACCGGATACTTATTTGATTGTCTACTCTTAATCCTAAAGGGCCCTGAGGATGGATATCTGGTTTGAGTGAGAAAAGTATTAGAGGTAAGTTGTCATATATTCTTAAAACACCCTGAGGAAAGTTATCTTGGAAAAGGAAACATAAAGCCTACTAGCTACAGCTGGGAGTTGTATGCATTTGAAATTCCATTATTCTCACCTTGGCTTTTATCCAGATAATTGGGGACTAATGATAACATGAGTTTATGTAACCCTCCCCTTTGTCTCTCTCCTCCTCCCCACTTCCTCTAATTTTCTGGTTAGACTGTCCCAGTGGGGGACCTAGAGGGATCCAATGGGGAAGAAAGTAACATGTTAATCATGTCTTTACTGTGTGCAAGGCACTTCATATACATGATCTCGTTTAAATGTCAAGGTACTTTATGTATTATTCACTTAATCGCTGCACTTAATAGTTACAGTAGTTGAGGGTCAAAGAAACGAAATCACTGGCTCAAGAGAGAGTGGTAAATCAAGATTTGAACCTTGGTCTCTTTGTCTTTGAAGTCCTTGCTCGCTCCAGGACACCACACTTCCCCCAAGTTTCCCGTCTGTTCTGATAACATCTGCCCACATATTACTAAGTGGCGATTGCCCACATGGTGCAAAGAATATAAGTACAAGAGGTCCTGAATTCCTTTTTAATTACATTTTCTGTATCTCTTAGATATCCAGCTAAGGACTCTGATGCATCCAGGTGGTGACCTTAGAGAAGCATAGACTTCAGTCCTCCGGCTCCTAAGGAGTCATCCTAATAGATGACTCACGGGCAACCAGGGGCTTCACAGGGGCTAGAATGAGGGCTGGCAAAGTATATCACTTAGTAGAATGCTTGTAATAAAGTTAGCTAATTGTAGTGTGTCATTTAGTTATTGTAGACATTATATTTCTCTTTGTGGTTTGAGTTCTCCATTAAAAAGAAGAAGAAAAAGGGAGTCATGTAATTTTTTTGTTTTATTTACCAATACATATTTTAGACTGATAAGTTATGAGGAAGGTCATATTGATGTCTTTATTAGGACTTTGTAAAGTAGGTAATAAGTAGGAAGTTTACATGAAAAAAGAAGGTTCATGGAGAAGATACTGAAATAATCTTATGAAACCACTAACCCATGTCAGGATGGGTGGGCTCAGCCGCTGGGACAACTGTTATGGGGATCTTGGCATTTTTGGAGCTTTCGTTTTTGTGCCTTGGCTTCTCTCTATGTGTCAGTTTTATATATCTTACTTTCTCTACATGACAGGGTCTTTTTGTTTGTTTTAGTATGACAGAAAACAGCCCTTGACAACTCTTAGTAGTATAACTTCAGCCTCTTTTCCTATATCCAATCAGCTTAGGGAAGGAAATTATTTGCCCAGCTTATGCCAATTAATGCAGCCGGGTGGTCCGTGGGAGTCAGAATATTGTGATTGACCTAATTGGTATCAGGTGATCCTTTGTGAACCAATCACCTAGGGGTTGGGATCATGTGAGTTCCTGTCTAGTCCCCTGAAAATTATATGGACAAGCGGAAGAGTGGAAAGTCCCTAGAGTGGTATCTGACAATAGGAGAAAGGAAAAGATAGTGATGCAAGGGATCACTGGGATATAACAGTAAGATGCCTTATCTTCCCCATACCTCCTTGTACCCAGACAAGAGTTCTGGCTTACTCAGCAAGACAGTTAACTTTTAGGACTTTGACTCTTTTCTCTGCTAAAACAGAGTTTCCCACATTGCAGATGGCGAAACTAAGATTCAGTAACAATCTTAGACGCTGGGGGTATCCCATTCAGTGAGGATACTCAGCCGTTTTATCCATACCAGTAGTTGCAGGCAGGTATAATTTGAAGGACTCTGGGAAATTGTGTTTAGCAATGTATTTCTCAGGATCCTGGAATTTTATCAGAGAATTGCTCAACTGTTGGATATCAGGATGTGAAGGAAGAATAATGAATGACTTCAAGTCCTCTTTTAAATTGCCTTTTCACATTTCACATAACCTTACGAGGGTCACACCCTTGCTGCCAGTGGGCCACTACACCAGACTGAAATCTTGTAGCATGCTAACCAAACCTGTTCTTTGTGCATAAACAACTTACAAGTGCAGAATTAAATCAATATAAAAGTGAATGTTTCATAGAATGTGTGTTCTCCTCAGTTGGTCCATCTTCCTTATTTTTTTTCTCACCTGAGTTCATATTTCTGTGCTATCTGGCCCCTGTCCATTTGAATCTGCATACCCAGAACGAATTTTTAGGGATCCTTCCAGCTTGAGTGTGAATGCTTCCAGTGACAAGGAATATGTTTCCATTATTACACTGTTTTGATCATTAGGAAATTATACCTTATACTGATATGAACCCGACACCCTTTTTTGTTTTTTAATAATAATCACTGTTCTACTTTCTATGACCATCAGAGAAGACCTTTTTCTCTGCATTTGGAAGAAAAATGTTTGAAGCTATTCTTACCCATTTACATGACAGCATTCCCACCCTATTCTTAATGTTGTAGACCTGTCAAACATTTTTTTCCTCCTGATACAAACTTTCATTGGTCCTGTGTTATCTCTCTATACCACCTTATCATCCAGTACCTGAAATCCTATCTCACCGTAATTCATATGCATATTATCATAAGATATTTAATGTCTGGTTTCTCTACTAGACCATATATACCAGATAAAGATAGGGACTCCTCCTTTTCAGTCTCATTACTAAGTGCCCACTGTAGTGCCTGATAGATTGTAGTCGCTCACCAAATAGTTTGATATGCAAATGAATGAAGAGTATGTTTTCAGAAGCACTGTGAATAACTCACTTATCATCCAAGTGGGAAAATATTAAATTGGGGGAAAAAATGCTAACTTTCTTGAGAGCTTTCTAGTCTATGTTTAAAAATTAAACTAAATTTTTTAAAATATATCAGTTATCCAAGGATACAATACACATTTATATTCTCCTCCACTCTGAGGGGTAAAAAACCAAAACCAAAACCAAACCAAAACAAAACAGAACAAAAACTGGGTCGAGTTCCTCTTTCAACATCGCACGATCTTCTCTTGGACTGTGTGCCAGAAAAGCATGGATGGATGTGTTTTGCTTCTGTCAATATTGGTATAAGTTCAGTAAATCCCTTCTTTTCAATTCTCCCTCATGTACAGTTATTGCTTTTCCTTCTGAGAGTTCTGCTAAAATTGTCTGGGTCTCTTCATCCCTCTGATGCTCATATTGAAAGATCAGCTAAGGTGAAGACGGCTTGAACCAAGTCCAGGTTTGAGGACTCCATTTCATCATCTGTGGTAAAAAAACAAACAAAAATCCTAATCTTGAAGAATATTTGATCATTACTTTCTGTGCTTATAATCCATTGATGATTCCCTAAGAACCAAAGACCAAAATTCTTGTATAGCACTCTAAAATTGTCTTCATGGTACTTATAAAGTTGTATTAATTATATATTTATTTTTGTGCTTATTTTGAATTGTCTGCCTCCTCCACTAGACAGTTTCTTATCCTCCAAAGGGGCATGGACCATGTCAATTTTAATCTCAGGTCTCTCTCTAGCAACTAATAGAGAAGAACTTAAAAGTATGTTAATTACAGTGAGTTATAATTCCCAATTTACAAGCTTATATAAAAATCTCCTTTTGTAGCCTCCTCTTCAGTACTCCTCACATATCCCACTTATTGAAGAGGTTTTACTCCATCCATTTACCTTAACCCAGGAAAGAACTACTTTCATTGCTAGTCGATTCACTCCCTGGAAATTCCTTTTTCTTCAGCTTATATTTTTAGGTCTTTATTTCCAATTGTTCTTAAAGGTTCAAACTTTCTCCATTTATGTGAAGTTGCCCTAAATACCGTGTAGGACTGTGGTCTTAGTAGCCAAGTTAACCCTGCCATAGACTTTCACACATTTCAGGGCAATTACCCATTCATTTGTTTATCTCTTCATACCACTCCCCATGATGAAAATCTTGACAATAGGGAACTCCTTCTCATTCACTATTCTAAAAACTTGGCATAATTCTGGGTCCAAAAGAAGAGCTAAATGGAAGATAGGTGATGGAAATCTTAAGCAAATCCTTGTGTGTATTTTAAGCAATGCCTAAAGTATTTTCATCCTTTCATATCACCTGTCTTCAGCTGATGATTGGATGAAACAGTAAAATAGACTAAGAGCCCTCAAGGTATTTGGAATCCTTCTTTAAGTTCTACTATCACTCAGTATAGTAGTAAAAGTAAATGGTTCAATTTGAAATAACTTTTTAGTTCATAAAATATTTTACTGCATTTTCTTATTTACTCATAAATATTTCAATGACTTCTATCCTTTGGAAGGAAAAAAAATAGCGTAAGTTCTCTGTCAGTATGCCCCATCTTCTTCCAGTTTGACAAATGCAGTAGAAAATATGCAGTCATAGGGAAAGAGGGAAGGTAAGCAGGGGCAGCTTTCAAAGGGTAGCAGCCCATCAGGCAGCATTAGTCATTTCTGGTAATGAGACTATTTGTGCAGAGGGAACCCAAAGTCTACAACTGACACATCTCCACATGTAATTGCTAACCCCCAACTACTTTGTGCTGCATACTGCAAGGTACTAGTTACCTAGCAAAGGAGGGTGTACCACATTTTATTGCTCTTTAGATTAATGTGGGAAGTAGGGAATAGAGACAGAAAGATTGATTTTAAATGGTTGTTTTAATTTTCTATGTTCCCTTGATAATGGACAAACAATTTGAATTTAGAGTAAATGTATAATAAGAAGTGTAGTCCGTTTGTATGATAATCTCATAGTATGGTCATTCCGAGGCATTTACCATCAGCAAGCTTCTGAAAGAAGGCTCAAGATTCCTCATTTTCTTATGCTCATTATTTAGTAAAGTGCCTGGCCTGAGGTTTACTCTGATTCCAGACCAAAAAGTCATTTATTCAACCTGAAATATAGAATTATTCAACCTGAAATATAGAGTAATACAATAAATAACCCAGGGAATAAAAAACAAACAAAACAAAACCAAAATGAAAACCACCATGGGAATCAATATTAACATCATCACCATCACCATCATTGGAAATCTTCATTTTCTCCATATTAACACTTAGTCTGACTCCAAAGATCAAGGACAAATAAAAAGCACCATTACATTTACAATTGGTACTGGTAACTTTAAATCAGACCACTACCTGCCTCTATGATTTAGGAAAATCAATTAACCTCTCTGGAAAGATTTCCTGATTAAAAATTAGGCCAAAGATGCCTCAGCTACCTCTATCTCTAAGTAGTGTTAAGGAACAAATCAGATGATTCTAAATGAAAAGTTTTCTGCAGCATGAAATAGTGTGCCGATACAGGCTACAGTAATATCTTTCTGAAAGACAAAAACGTGGAGCATAGCCAGGGACTGACTGCCCAGGACTAACCCCACTGCCTGCTTTCCCAGACTGCTAAAACCCTGAGATGGAATAATTCTCACCCTACTTGTTTTGTTACACCCATTTGGATTAGCTGCATTTGAAAACTCCCTGGTTCTTGAATATTCTGCAAACTTCCATGTGTCCATGTTTGGCTACATGCTTTTCCTCTGATCTCATCTTCCAAAACCCAGTTCATGTTTTCTCTTCTTTCAGTACTTCGTCTGGATCCCTCTCCTACCCAGCCAGATTATGACAACTGTTTCATCCTTTGTTCTTGGAAAGCACATTGTTTATGCCTCCACTACAACACTAATTAATTATTTGCAGTTACTTAGTTATACATCAGATTCCCCAGCTATTATATTAGGGTTATAATGGAATGGGACAAGTCCAAACAGCTATGATGAATTAAATGCCTAATCTGTGTTAGGCACCATGTCCACATAATTATGTCATATTTCTAGAAGCAGCTCAGCTCCATAAATCTGAATTTAAAATTTTTCCATGATGTTGAAATTGGCACTTAGACGCTATTTTTAAAAGGTCAGTAAAAAGAGTATTTCTCTGAGCACCAGTGGACTCTAAGTTTCTTGTGGGTAGGCACCACACTTGATGCTTCATTGTTAACTCCACAGCTGTTAACATAAAGCTTGGACATGTACTCAAACAGTGATGATTGTTGATGATGTGTGTCACTTCTTGTCCCTCTTTTTCCACGATTCAGGGTTTGGTGTCATCATTATATTGACACATCTTGCTGTTTTACCACATTATACGTTTCCCAGGGTATAGATTCCCTATGTCTTCTCTGTTTGTACATTGCCACCATAACAGATGTCACAATAGCTCACAGGTCTTTCTTGGCCCCAGGTCACTCTGCTTGTTTGTGGCTTATTTATCATGATTAACTTGATAAATGACTTTAGTTTTTAGTTTTTGAAGGCCAATTGCTTCATTTTTCTCTAAAACATAGTATAACTATTATTTTATATAAGGAAATAACGTTTGAATCTTAAAATAATAAAATGATAATAATAATCTTCATGTTCTTGGGAATGAGCTTTTAAGATCTATCCAGGGAACTGTAGGTGATACTTGGGTTTAAGGAGCCTGTGAATCTTGAAACTGAATCAGTTTTTCTGGCAAGGTGCACATTATATTTCTCTGAGAACAGAAGCTAAATTTGTTAGAATTCGAAAAATCCTTCACATAAAAAAGTAGAGGAGCAAATGTTTATAACAGCATTATTTATATTAATTTCAAACCAAAAGCTATCCAAATATCCATCAATATTTAAATGAATATATAAAATGAGATATATGCACTTAATAGAATACTACTTGGCAATTAAAATAGCAAACTACAGATGAGCACAACATGGATAAGGCTAAAAAAAACATGATAAAATGAAGAAAATCGGATTCAAAAAATACTCTGTACTCTATTATTCTATTTATATGCAATTTAAGAAGAGGGAAAGCTATAAAGTTAGAAAGCATATCAGTGGTTGTTTGGGGTTGAAGTTGGAGTGGGGATTGACATCAGTAACTTTTTGGGGTGATGGAAATGCTATAAAACTGGATGGTGATCATGTATAAATTTATTGAATTTAAATTTACTCTGTGTATGTACATGTACAATGGGTGAATTTTAAATATATAAATTTTAATTAAGCAGTAGAGGAAAGAGATAAGAACTAGACCTTCAGAATATATTGCCTCACTTAAATATAATAATCAGATTACAAAACTGCAAAGTGTGTGCTCACCAATACTAATATTTTTGGCAAATAAAGTTTAGAAATTGATACATCCATCAGTAAGACAGAGAAACAAAAATTATCATTTAAAGGGTGCAGGAGCTGTAAATACTTGTGGAAAGGGGTGCCCGGGTGGCACAGTAGGTTGAGTGTCTGACTCTTGGTTTCAGCTCAGGTCTGATCTCAGGGTTTGTGAGATCGAGCCCTGCATTGGGCTCCATGCTCAGCATGGAGTCTGCTTGCATTTCTCTCTCCCTCTCCCTCTGCCCCTCTCCCCTGCATGTTCTCTCTCTCTCTAAAATAAATAAAATAAATATTTAAAAATAAATAAATATATACTTGTGGAAAATAGAAATACCTGAGGTCAGATAGAGCAGTTTAACATTTTAAATAAATAACATGCACACACACACACACACACACACACACACACGCACATATACATTATATACAATGTAATAAAATGTATTCCCATCTCAGCAAAAGATTTAGACATGCCAAAGATAGGATTCAGAACTTAGAGAAAAATATTCTTGACACTAGATGTTCAGAGCATGACAGAGTTTTATAATAATATAATAATTGTGTTTTCTATGTGACAGACACTATTCTAAGTACCTTAAGTACATTACTCCATTCAGTCCTTACAACAACACAGTGGGTTAGTGCTTCTATTTTCTGCATGTTACATTTTCAAATTTGAGTTTCAAGAGGGTAAAAGTAGTTGATTACAATCATCTGAACTTAATAACTATTTGACTCCAAAGTCCCTGCACATAGCCTCAATGCTACTCATTGCCCTATTACCTTCTATAATAAATTAATATAAATATATATAAAACTATATAAAATATAAAATAAATACATGAAAATAAAAATTGCTTTTAATATTTATTATAGCTTATTACATATAATATTATATACATACAGGCACACACCATTTGGTTATTATCAGGGGAATTTGGATCTCCTGAAAAATAGAGGCAACAAAATAATCATGCAGTCCCAAATTGTAGTCCTTTATTTACATTTCTCAAGCATTCATTGCTAATATCAGTTACCAGAAGCTTTGCCTGTGATGTTACCACTACTTCTTTAACACCCACCTTATGTTTAAAAAAGCTGAGATATTTCAAAAAAGACTAGCTCAGGTTCCTCCCCAAGAAATCAGGGTTAAGGGGAGGAGTGAGGAATGGTGATGTATAGGTAACAAAATTTCATTTCAGGCCCAGAAGCTATCTTGTATCCACCCAGAGGGGTGAGGATAGTTTCAAATATATTCTTTTTTTTCCTGTTCAGAATAATCTCAGTGACTGGGAGAAACAGGACCACTGAACTTATGAGCAAAGCATAGGACCAAAGGAAAAGTCAGAACTTAAAACAGGCTAACCACAAATAAAACATCCACAAACTGTTTTTCTTAAAATGAGAGAGGGAAAGAGAAAGAGAGAGAACCACAGAAAATATTCTGAAGAAATACTTGCCAGTTTCTGTTCCTCCATTTGGTTAACTAAATCCTTCTCCCTCTGGCTAAAAGTCATCTCATTAAGAAGGCATGGTGTACTGACAGTTATAAACAATATTAGTTGGGCTTGTCAGTGATCCATGCTGTCCCAATTACCATTACTCTAAAAAGATTTCAGTCACCAGCTGGGCTTTATACAAAGAAAAGATCAAAACAAGCTTACAATTAGATGTGTCCTTTTAGAGCGTCTTTTTACATTAACACATTACTTGTGCCTTCTGATAAATTTCCCCTTTGGACAAGCGCAAATAGCAGGAGCTTCCCTCATTTATAACTGCTTCTCTTTAAAATTTTTTAATGTCCAGAATGAGATGATCATGTTTAAAGAAATTAAATACTTTTATTCTTCATTGCAGGTAAGCTGAAGATAACATGATGGAGGAAAGCTATTATTTGAGGGGCAATTAGGGTACCTTTTAAAGTTGTGACAGCTAAAGGTAAATGTAATCACAGAACAATTAGCAGGTAATTATGCTGTTCATGTCTGGAGTGAGCAAAGATCCTGAGTTTCAGTCTGTGACAATTTAGGTGAATTATTTATTTTCATTGAATAACTATTGAGGAAAGCAAATGAGGCAAGAATGGAATACCATCCATTCACCTGACAAAGCCAAGTGTAATAGATAGACTACTAAAGAGATGGAAGTCCATTTGAAAAAGATTATTTACATAACTTTTCTCTTGAAAAACAATTACATGATAAGAGATATTTTTAAATGATGTTTTAAATTATAGCTTGGCAGTTTTATTATAAACACTAAGTTTGTGTAGCCAATATACCATCTATCACCTGCCTCTTCACCCTTAACCACGTTGTTTCTGAACTTTGTAGCAGTGTTTCTCTTTATGAGGTGTAGATAACTCTTGATTTCCCCAGGGCCTAAAAGATTGCCTAACGCATAGTACATGGTGAATGTTTGTTGAACAATTGGTTTGTGCATCCTATTGCCTGTATCGATTTTATCTCAAGTATTGCCATTCCATTTGCTGTCGGAAATACTAAGTATTCCAGTCTTCATGGGGTTTCCAACCTGGTGAAGTCAATTAATACATTTTTTTAAGATTTTATTTTATTTGTGAGAGAGAGAGAGAGAAAAAGTGAGCAGGAGCAGTGAGGAGGGGCAGAGGGAGAAGCAGACTCCCCGCTGAGCAAGGAGCCCGATGTGGGACTCGATCCCAGGACCCTGGAATCATGACCTGAGTGTAAGGCAGATGCTTAACCGACTGAGCCACCCATGCACCCAATTAATACCTTTTTGTAAACATTTAACAAGTATGTCCCTCAGTTAAGAATTTGTTCTCAGTAAATGTCTATTGAACCCCTACTATGTTTCAAATTGTGGAATAGCTGCTTTACTCTATCACATGTAATACAAACAAATGCCTTGGAGGTAGGCTCTCTTACCTTTTTTAATGCTAGGCAAAGTGGTTTAGGGAAGAAACACTGATCAGGAAAATACAGGGCCTTTGTCCGCCTTGGGTTCAAATGCTGTCTTATGTGTGGTGTAGGCTGTTAAGTGCATCTATAGTTGTGGGTTTACACTAAGTGTGACATTGAGGCAATTAGGAAATTGGTATTAGGCTCATAAATCATGTATGCACAGTGCTCAGCACAGAGCTGAACTCATGGTAGGCATTTAATAGGTGGAGGATATTTTATATTGCTATTGTTTTCTTCTGATAATAATAAAGTTAATCATGATGACAGTTGAATTTGCTGCCCAAACACATGACATGAGATATGAATTAACATAATGTCTCTTACACTTATTGTTGGACTCCAGTGATATTTTCACTTTAAATCATCACTTGTTTGTAAGGTTAGTAGAAAACACACACACACACTCACACACACACACACACACACACACAAACATACATATGTATGCATCAGGGAGAACAGAAAACCTCTTTATTTGGCCAAGTAACCAAAAGAACACAGAATGTATTTCAGAATCAAATAAATTTTAAAAACCCAGACATTAGGACTTTCTAGTAGATCTATAATGCATATTATTATCATGTTAAAGTTTCTGATAAAGTATGCATTTAAAGAGCAGCTACTTTATTCCTGGCACACTGCAATCTGCAAGTTTTGCAGCAAGCAATAAATAGCCTTGTAGAGGGGGATAGATATTAATCAAATAATAGAATAAATTTATGCACAATCTCAATGGCAACAAAAACCACCACCACCACTACCACAACTCTATCTTTGTACCTATCTAGATATCTATCAATCGATCTATATGGTAAGAGCATGGTAATAGAAGGGTATAAAATCTAAAACAGTTGGATGCAATTTGTTCAGGGTGGTAAGGGGAAATTTCTCTAAGGATATGATATTCAGTCTGAGATCTGAGGTGAATGGAAGCTAACTGAAGACAGGAAACAAGCTCTATGAAAATAGAATGCATCTATAAACAGCATTGTTCAGGAGCTATGTGAAGTTTATGAGCAATGGTGATTTTACAATGGAAAAATGGAAGAGGGAGCTGGTGTGGTTGAATTTGGAAATAGCAGGGGGGGTTAGCCCTTCTGGTTCTTGGTCCTTTATCTGTGTATCTTCCCAACTTTCAGCTCTATTTACTGTTTTTAGCTGTTTCTTTTTAAAATTAAAAAAAAAGAATTTAAAGATTTTATTTATTTATATTTTATTATTATGTTCAGTTAGCCAACATATAATACATCATTAGTTTTTTATGTAGTGTTCAACAGTTTATTAGTGGCAAATAGCACCCAGCGCTCATCACTACACGTGCCCTCAATACCCATCACCCGGTTACCCCGACCCCCACCCCCTCCCTTCTGTAACCTTCCGTTTGCTTCCCAGAGTCCAGAGTCTCTCATGGTTTGTCTCCCTCTCTGATTTCTTCCCACTCAATTTTACCTCCCTTCCCCTGAGGTCTTCTGCGATATTCCTTGTGTTTTTTAGCTGTTTCTAATGTTGTTTTAATGTCTGGGGTTTTTTTTGGAATTTTTCTTTTTTTAAAAAATTCCATCATCTCACCACTCCTCTGTTGCTATACTGTTGCCTATTTTTGTGTCTCCTTTTAAGCTGTATTGTCAAAGACTTCATATTCTCTATCATTTCTCAAAGTGTCAAGAAGTGTTTTCCATATCATTTCTGTCCTGGCTTAATTTTTGAAATGGAAAGAATGCTGTCTCAATGAGTGGTGTGTGTTAGATGTGAAATACTGGTTGGAAACCCAGGTGGGGATGGCTGAAAGGCAGTTTGAAAGCAAATTTGGGACTTAGAAACCTGGTCAAGAGTAAAGGATGTAGATTTTAGGATCTACTGCATGCAAGACATAATGAAAACAGCAAAAATGAATTAATTTATGAGTGGTTTAATATTTAGACATGTAAAAAGAAAGCAGGGGACAGTAAGGAAACATCTAAATCTAAATAATGAAAGGAAAAAATAACTCCATAGAATAAATGTGTCTGGCTACAGATATGGAAATCAACTAAGAATAAACAAATTTAGGATGATAAAAAGAGAATATAAAAAATAAAGATAATTTAATGTAAAAATTATCAGTATCATAATTGAGAGAGAATATGATTATTTAAAAAAAACCTTAAGTTCTCTTTTTTTAAGATTTTATTTATTTATTTGACAAAGACAGATACAGCGAGAGCAGGAACACAAGCAGGGGAGTGGGAGAGGGAGAAGCAGACTTCCTGCTGAGCAGGGAGCCCGATGCAGGGCTTGATCCCAGGACCCTGGGATCATGACCTGAGCCAAAGGCAGACGCTTAAGGACTGAGCCACCCAGGCGCCCCAAAACTTAAGTTCTCTTTAACATTTAAGTAAATGATCTCTATTTTAATGTGAGATTAGTTGATTGAGATGTGAGAATTTGAAGGTGGCAGGTGTACTTGCAACAGATGTGATTGGATCTCCAAAAGTAACATTTAAGCACCCTAGTATTATTTCCTGACTACAAGATTACAGAAAATTTCATTTTTGTTTGATTTTTTTTACATTTTTATTTAAATTGCAGTTAGTTAACATACAGTGTAATATTAGTTTCAGGTGTGCAATATAATAATTCAATAGTTCCATACAACAGCTGGTGCTCATCACAAGTGCACTACTTAATCCCTGTCACCTATCAAACCCTTCCCCCACCCACCCCCCCTCTGTGACCATCAGTTTGTTCTCTAGAGCTAAGAGTCTCTTGGTTTTTCTCTTTCTCTCTCTTCTTTTTCCCCTTTGCTCATGTGTTTGTTTCTTAAATTCCACTTATGAGTGAAATGATATGGTATTTGTCTTTCTCTGACTTATTTCACTTAGCCTAATACTCTCCAGTTCTGTCCAGGTCATTGTAAATGGAAAGATTTCATTCCTTTTTATGGCTGAATAATAGTCTGGTTTTGTGTGTGTGTGTGTGTGTGTGTATGACACATATGTGTGTGTGTGTTTATATATACATATCTGACATCTTCTTTATCCATTCATCAGTCGTTGATGGACACTTGGGCTGTTTCCATAATTTGGCTATTGTGGACATTACTGCTATAAACATCAGGGTACATGTATCCCTTTGAATTAGTATTTTTGTTATTCTTTGGGTAAATACCTAGTAGTGCAATTGCTGGATCATAGGGTACTTTGATTTTGAACTTTTTGAGGAAGCTACATACTCTTTTCCAGAGTGGCTGCACCAGTTTGCATTCCTGCCAACAGTGCAAGAGGGCTCCCTTTTCTCCACATCCTTGCCAGCACCTGTTGTTTCTTGAGTTGTTGATTTTAGCCATTCTGACAGGTGTGAGGTGATATCTCATTGCAGTTTTGATCTGAATATTCCCTGATGATGAGTGATGTTGAGCATTTTTTCATGTCTGTTGGCCATCTATATGTCTTCTTTAGAAAAATGTCTATTAATGTCTTTGCCCATTTTTAATTGGATTATTCATTTTGGGGGTGTTGTATTTTATAAGTTCTTTTATAATTTTTTAAGATTTTATTTATTTGAGAGAGAGAGTAAGAGAGAGCACAAGAGCAGCACAAGAGGGACAGAGGGAGAGGGAGAAGCAGACTCTCCATGGAGCAGGAAGCCCGATGCAGGGCTAAATCCCAGGACCCCAGGATCATGACCTGAGCTGAAGGCAGATGCTTAACCAACTGAGCCACCCAAGCTCCCCTATACATTCTTTATATATTTTATACTAACCCTTTATCAGATATGTCATTTGCAAATATCTTCTCCCATTCTATAGGTTGCCTTTTAGTTTTGTTGTTTCCTTTGCTGTGCAGAAGCTTTTTATTTTGATGAAATCCCAGTAGTTTATTTTTACTTTTCTTTCCCTTACTTGATATATCTAGAAAGAAGTTGATATGGCTGATGTCAAAGTATGTTTTCCTCTAGATTTTTTATGGTTTGAAGTCTCACATTCAGGACTTTAATCTATTTTGAATTTGTTTTTGTTCATGGTATAAGAAAGTGGCCCAGTTTTGTTTTTTTGCATATTGCTATCCAGTTTTGCCAACACCATTTGTTTAATAGACTTTTTCCCATTGGATATTCTTTCCTGCCTTCTGGAAGATTAATTGAACATATAGTTGTGGGTTCATTTCTGGCCTTTCTATTTTGTTCTATTGATCTATGTGTCTATTTTGTGCCAATACCATACTATTTTGTTAACCACAGCTTTGTAGTATAACTTGAAATCCAGAATTGTGATGCCTCCAATTTTGCTTTTCTTTTTCAAGGTTGCTTTGTCTATCTGGGTCTTTTGTAGTTCTATACAAATTTTAGGATTGTTTGTTCTAGGTCTGAGAAAAATGCTGTTGATATTTTGATAGGGGTTGCATGAAATGAGTAGATTGCTTTGGGTAGTATAGACATTTTAATAGTATTTGTTCTTCCAATCCATAGAGCTTGGGGTGTTTTTCAATTTGTATCATCTTCAATCTCTCTCATCAGTATTTTATAGTTTTCAGAGTACAGGTCTTTCACGTCTTTGGTTAGGTTTATCCCTAGGTATCTTATTGTTTTTTGTGCAATTGTAAATGAGATTGATTCCTTAATTTTTCTTTCTGCTGCTTCATTATTGGTGTATAGTAATGCGAGAGATATCTCTGCATTGTTTTTGTATCCTGTAACTTTACAATTTGCTTTTCGGTTTAGCAGTCTTTTGGTGGAGTCTTTCAGGTTTTCTTTTCTTTTTTTTAAGATTTTATTTATTTATTTGACAGAGAGAGAGAGTGAGAGCAGGAACACAAGCAGGGGGAGTGGGAGAGGGAGAAGCAGGCTTCCTGCTGAGCAGGGAGCCCGATGTGGGGCTCCATCCCAGGACCCTGGGATCATGACCTGAGCCAAAGGCTGACGCCCAACGACTGAGCCACTCAAGCGCCTCGTCTTTCAGGTTTTCTATATAGAGTTCCATGCCATCTGTAAATAGTGAAAGTCTGAAATCTTCCTTGCCTGTTTGGATGCCTTCTATTTATTTTTGTTGTTTCATTGGTGTGGGCAGGACTTCCAAATACCATTGGTGAGAGTGGACATCCCGGTCTTGTTCCTGCCCATAGAGGAAAAGATCTCAGTTGTTTTTTGTTTTTTGTTTTTTGTTTGTTTTTTTCCCTATTGAGGATGATATTAGCTGGGGGTTTTTCATAGACGGCCTTTATTATGTTGAGGTATATTCCCTCTAAAGCTACTTTGCATAGGGTTTTTAACATGAATGGACATTGTGCTTGTCAGATGCTTTTTCTGCATCCATTGAAATGATCATATGGTTTATATTCTTTCTTTTTATTAATGTGGTGTATCATGTTGATTGATTTGTGAATATTGATCCACCTTGCAACCCAGAAATAAATCCCACTTGATCATCGTGAATGGTTGTTTCAGTGTACTGTTATATTTGGTTTGCTAGTATTTTATTGAGAATTTTTTCATCCATGTTCATCAGGGATATTGGTGTGTAGTTTTCTTTTTAGGTGGAGTCTTTATCTGATTTTGGTATCGGGGTAATGCTGGCCTCATAAAATGAATTTAGAAGTTTTTCTTCTTTTTCTATTTTTTTAGAATAGTTTGAGAAGAGGTATTAACTCTTCTTAAATGTTTGGTAGAATTTGCCTGTGAAGCCATCTGGCCCTGGACTTTTGTTTGTTGAGAGCTTTTTGATTGCCAATTCAATTTTTTTCCCCAGTTATTGGTTTGTTCAATTTTTCTATTTATTTCTGTTTTAGTTTTGGTAATTTATGTTTATAGGAACTTATCCATTTTGTTCGGGTGGTCCAATATGTTGGCATATAGTTTTTCAAAATATTCTCTTACAATTCTTTGTATTTCTGTGGTGTTGGTTGTTATTTCTCTTCTCTCATTTGTGATTTCACTTATTTGGATCCTTTCCCTTTTCTTTGGATAAGTCTGGCTGGAGGTTTATCAATATTATTTTTTCAAAGAACTAGCTCCTGCTTTAATAACAATGGTCGAGGTGGATTGCCTCATATCATCACAACTTATAGAATGTATCATTATCTGCATAATTTGTGATAATGATTTCAATATTTATCACCAAACTTTTAAAATAAACTTGCAATTTTATAAAAGTTTTAGATTTATTGAAAAATTTCTAAAGCAGTACAGAGAGTTTCTGCAACCCCACACCCAATGTTTCTTATTATTAACATCTTATATTACTATGGCATAATCAATGAGCCAATATTGATATATTAACTGAAGTCCATACTTTATTCAGATTTTTTTCTTTTTTACGTATTTTTTTTTCTGTTCTGGATCCCATCAGAATATCATATTACATTTGCTCATAATGTCACCTGAGGCTCCTCTTGGCTGTGACAGTTTCTCAGACTTTCCTTGTTTTTGATGACCTTGACTTTTAGAGAGTACTGGTCAAGTATTTTATAGAATTTCCTTCAATTGGGATTTGTCTGATATTTTCTTCATGATTAGACTGGGACTGTGGGTTTGGGGGAAGAATATCACAAAGTTAAATGCCATTTGATCACATATCAACGGCACATATAAACATGATTTATTGCCATTGATGTTAACCATGATCACCTGGCTGAGGTAGTAGGTCAGGCTTCTCCAGTGTAGTTTCTCTTTTCCTCTGTTTTTTCATACTGTACTATTTAGAGAGAAGGCACTATGTAGAGCCAACATTTAAAGGAGTGGGGAGTTACATTCCACCTCCTTGAGGGCAGAGCATCTATAAATTATTTGGTATTCTTCTGTGCAGGATATTTGTCTTCCCTCTCCCATTCATTTATTAATTCAATGATTTATTTATGTCAGTAAGGACTCATTGTTTTTTATTTTGTAATTTGGGTTATAATCCAATCCTATTTTATTTATTTTATTTTTCAGATTATTCTAGCTGTGGCCATAGGAAACTCTTTCATTTGGCTCCTGTTTCCCTTTGAAATACTATCATCAGTGGGGGCTTTTTTTTCCCCAGCACTTTCTTACTTTTTCTTACTACAAGTTGTTCTAAGGTTGCCTTGTATGACTCCTTTCATGTCTCAGAATCAGCAGTTCGTCTAAGGAGCCCTTGTTAACTATATTGGGAAATAGAATTTGAAACCTAGTTCTGGGTGGTAGGTGTGATCATTGCTACTACAGTATTAGTAAATCTAGACATTGTCAGCTGATAAAGCATGGAAATATATCTGTGTATACTAAACTAGTACTATAGCTAGATATGACTTCATACTAATATCTTCAACTCAAATCCATTACCACAAAGATCATTCTATCCTCTTCTTGTTTGCCATTAACCTCCCTGTACCACAGTAAGGAATCTGGCCCCCAACATTGGCCATTTATTTACATACTTGTTCTTTCTCAGTATATATGTAAGGCAGTATCATGATTGTTAACCTATACCCTCATAAGAACTGTAGTATTTTGCCTATGTACAGTTTCTTTTGCCTTTAGACTGAAAACTCCACTCATTTCCAAAGTCACTTAGGTCAGCAACATTTTACCCCAAATTCTTTCTTGAGGTTATTTCATATATTTGTAATACTTAGGCTGTTTTGCTATATTCTCTATTCCATCCAAGGATCCCATGACATTCTAAATGACTTTTTAAAAAATTTTGTTTACATTAAAATTCATTCTTTGTCCTAAATTCTATGGGTTTTAACAAAAGCACAGTGTTATGAATCAACCATTAAGGTGTTGTATAAAAGAGTTGTACATAAAAATTATTTCAGCTTCAACTATCTTATCCCACCCCCTCTTCTCAAACCCATAGGAACCACTGATTGTTATTTTTTTTTAACCTTTCTTACAGTTTTCTTTTTCCAGAATGGGATTCAATTGAGAGCATAAGGATGTAGTCTTTTTTAGACTGGCTTCATTCACATTTTTGTGCAGGTTTTTGTGTGTACTTAAGTTTTGAATAAGTTGGATGAACATATAGGGGCATGACTGCTGGTTCATAAGTTAAGACTATTTTGCTTTATAAGAAATTACCAAACTATTTTTCAGATAGTTTTACTATTTTGCAGTCTCACCAGCAAAGAATGCAAGTTACTGTTGCTCCTCATCCTCTGCAATAAAAGATATTGTCAGTTTGGGGGAGGGATTTTAGACATTCTAATAGGTGTGAAGGATGTCTTACTTGAATTGGCAGTTCCCTAATGAAAAATGTTGCTTCTTTTCAATCTGAATATCTTCCTTGCTGGTGTCTGTTCTGATTGCATTATTTTTTCTTACTGTTGATTATTATTTGTATATTGTGGATATATGTCCTTTGTCAGATATGATTTTGCAAATTATTTGTCCCATTCTGTTACTTCTTTTCATTCTCTTAGCAGTGTCTTTCACAGAGCAGAATTTGCAGTTTTCATAAAATCCATTTTACTGATTTTTGCTCTCATAGATTATGTCTTTGCTGTGGTGCACAAATACTCACCACCAATCCTGAAATCCTCAAAATTCTCCTCTATGTTTTCTTCTAAATGTTTTCTAGTTTTCCATTTTTCATTTATATCTATGGTCCATTTTTATTTCATTTTTTGTGAAAGGTGTTCATTCTGTGCCTAGGTTCTATTTTTGCATATGGATGTACAATATTCCCATCACCATTTCTTGAAGGGACTATAATTTTTCTATTGAATGGACTTTGTTCCTTAGTCAGACAATAGTTGACTATATATGTGTGGGTCTATTTCTGGGATCTTTATTCTGTTCAACTGATGTATGTGCCCATTGTTTCGCTAACACTACATTGTCTGGATTACTGTAGTTGTATAGTAAATCTTGAAAAGGATAGTTTGAGTCCTCCAATCTAACCCCCTCCTCCTCTTCATCCTTCTTCTTCAGTATTTTGTTGGTTAGTCTACATTTTTTGCCTTTTCCTTATCATTGTTATAATTATTTTATAGGTGTTTATAATACCATGATTAAATTCAGTCTTTGGTGGACCTGTATCCTTAGGCTGTGACCTTCACAAGTAGTTCTTATATTTTCCATCATTGTTGACACAGCAAAGCTCCTGTAGACTGTAATGGTAGAACTACCCCTCTCCTAATTAGGATAAGGCTCTGGTGGACTCTTTTCCCTGGCAAGTAGCCCTTTATTATAGAGTATACTCTAGGAGTATTTCACCAGGTTTACTCTCCTTTCTCCTTGCCAGAGATCTTTCTTGACTCCTTGCCATGAGAAACTGTTGGGGTTCCTGGAGGTAAATCCCAGGAAAATTTGGGGGGCTCCTAAGACTGCCTCCCCTAACAGTTTCTCACTGTCACTCAAGTCTATAGTCAGCCTCTAACAATTAGTCCAATTTACCATTTGGATGTTCCTATCAGTTTATGGCTCCAGTGGCATTTGCTCCAAGTAGGCTGATGTCTATTGTGACTCCTTGAATTCACCTGTCTCTCAAGAATTCAGAATGTAACTGTCTCATTTCTAGGGTCAGTCTTAAAAAAAGTCATTGGTTTCCAGTTTGTTCAGCTTTACCTGGTATTAAGGATGGGAGTGATGACTGTCAAGGTCTTTACGTGTTGAAGCTAAAACTGGAAGTATCAAGACTGCTAACTTTAAAATAATGGTACTGTTCATTCACCACAGGTGTAATGAAGATGAACAGAACTTGGATTTGAAAGTAAAGGGACTCAATTATGTTTTCTTTATCGTATGCTTCAGGATGTCTTAACCACTTCCATACAGTGTTTGGAAACTTATTTGACAACCTTGCTTAATAACAAGGAATCTGACCCCAGGGTGTTACAGTTATAATTAAACTACTCAAAATAGAATTAATGGAATAGAATCAAACTACCTAATAGCCAAACATCAGATATAGAGATGTGTTTAATAGGAATTATTTATCAACAAAAAATGCCATATGGTAGGCATTTTTTTATTTTGTTTCGTTCTATTTTGAATTGCCAGCTTAGCATCCTTTTCTACTTCTCTGGTTACAGAATTTTTTTTACATGTAGGCAAAGTAAGAGTTCCTTTAGTTCCTTTTTTTTCTTATTAGAGCCTAATATGATCCTGACTATGGCTCAAGGATGAAAAGATGGTCTAAGCCTGGCCAGTGATGGTCTATCTCAGAACTTTCAATTGTGCTGTTTGTAAAGTGGTGCTTTCTTCTTTTCAGCAATGGTAGATAAGAAGAATAAAAACCTCTTCCTAGGAGGCAGGAAACATTCTTGCTTCTTCAGAGGAAAATGTTCCCTGTGAGTCAAGCAATGGCAGAAGAAAGCAGAGCCAAGAGATGGAGCAAGACAAATCCTGATGACTGAATGAGTAGGATCTGGCTTTGCTGAAGCTCCTAGAGATTTTAGTTATATGACTCCACTAAGTCTCTGTAGTATTTAAGTAAATTTGAGTTAGGTTTTGTGACTAATATATGGTCTTGATTTATACCAGTCTCTGGATCTTGGAGACAGTCTTCTAACATTAATTTTGTTTTACAAAATTATCCTTGAAATAGTAAAAACAAACAAATTTGGATACTGCCTGGACCAAATGGAATTCTTTATATAGGTGAGCACTGTAAGACCTTTGCCTTCCAAAACTTTCTTAAAATAGCATAATGAAAACACTAACTCAAACAGAGAAACACATCCCCATGTTCATTGCAGCATTATTTACAATAGCCAAGATACAACAATCTAAGTACCTGTTGATGAGTAAATGGATAAAGAAATTGTAATACACAAACACACACACACATACAGACACATAATATAAAGGTTTATATATATATGTATATATAATTTAGCCATTAAGAAAAGGTAAAATCTTGACATTTGCATCAGCATGAATGCACCTTGAGGGCATTATGCTAAGTGAAATAAGTCAGACAGAGAAACACAAATACCATGTGACCTCTCTTATATGTTGAACGTAACAATAAAAACAAACTCATAGATACAGGGGATTAATGGGTGATTGCTAGAGAGAGGGGATCAGGAGTAGGAGAAATGTGTAAATGGTTGTTGTTGTTTTGGTTTAAATAAATTGAATTAAACAGCAATATATAAGAACTGAACTCTGTACTAAAATTTTAATTTAGGCCACTTAGCCTTTATAGTGTTGCTCTAATGTATTGGTTATTGTGAGGTTATTAATCATCTTATGAAAAAAAAGCCTAATATCATTATTTGTTAGGGGCAAATTAAAACCACAATGAGATACATACTACTACACTGCCTATTAGTATAAAGACTGATGGGGCACCTGGGTGGCTCAGTTGTTAAGCGTCTGCCTTCGGCTCAGGTCATGATCCCAGGGTTCTGGGATCAAGTCCCACATCGGGCTCCCTGCTCGGCGGGAAGCCTGCTTCTCCCTCTCCCACTCTCTCTGCTTGTGTTCCCTCCCTCACTGTCTCTCTCTCTCTGTTAAAAAATCTTAAGAAAAAAAAAACTGATGATGGCAAGTTAAGGTGACAAGAACACTTATCCATTGCTGATGGATGTATAAATTGCACAACCACTTTGGAAAACAATTTGGAAGTTTCTTTCTTTCTTTTTTTTTTTTTTAAGATTTATTTATGTAGGGCGCTCAGTTGGTTAAGCAACTGCCTTGGGCTCAGGTCATGATCCCGCAGTTCCGGGATCGAGTCCCACATCAGGCTCCCTGCTCAGCAGGGAGTCTGCTTCTTCCTCTGACCCTCCTCCCTCTCATGCTCTCTCTCATTCTCTCTCTCGCAAATAAATAAAAAAGCTTAAAAAAAAGATTTATTTATGTATTTGAGAGTATATGGGATGGGACCACAGGTAGGGGAAGCGGGAGAGGGAGAGAGAATCTTAGGCAGACACTGAACTGAGCTCAGAGATCCTGAGATCAGGACCTGAGCCAAAACCAAGAGATAGATGCTTAACTGCTTGCCCCACCTAAATGCCCCTGGCAGTTTCTTAAAAAGCTAAACATATACTGACCATATGACTCAGCCATTTTTCTCCTGGGTATTTACTGAAGAAAAATGAAAGTATATATCTATACAAAGACTTGTACATGATAATCAATAGCAGCTTTACTCTCATAGTCAAAAACTATAAATAACCCAAACATTCATTAGTACATGAATGGGTAAACAAATTACCTTTAATTCTAAAATGGAATACCTAGTAATAAAAAGGAATGAACTACTGACACATGCAACAACATGAGTGAAATTAAAAATAAGTTTGCTAGTAGAAAGTAGCAGATAAAAAATTAGTGCCTACTCTATGATTCTATTTATATAAAAATTTAGAAAATACAGAATAATCCATAGTGACAGAGAACAAATAAGTGAATGCCTAGGGATTGGGACAGGAGGGATTACAAAGTGACTTGAAGAAAATCTTGGGAATGATAGATATGTTCATAGTCTTGATTATAATGATAACTTCATGGGTGTACCCATATCTCGAAATATATCAGATTATACATTTTATTTATTTTATTTTTAATTTTTTTAAAGATTATATTTATTTATTCATGAGAGAGAGAGGCAGAGGCAGAGGGAGAAGCAGGCTCCCTACTGAGCAATGAGCCTGATGTGAGAGACTCAATCCCAGGACCTTGGAATCATAACTGGAACCAAAGGTAGACACTTAACTGACTCAGCAACTCAGGAGGCCCCAGACTGTACAATTTAAATATGTGCAGTGTACTGTATGTCAATTATACTTCAATAAAGCTGGTAAAATAGCAATAAAAATAAGAAAATAGGAAGGGCCTTGTTGATAGAGGAGCAAGAACAATGTTCAATAAGAAGTAATGTAAAGATTCCTATAAACAGGGAAATTAATGATCAAAGGAAGAATATAATTATGTGCATTGGCACACTCATACATATATTGATATGTGTGTGTATGTGTGTGTGTGTGTGTGTATGTATATATAAAATTGACTAAAACATTTGCTTTTTTCTTTTTTTTCTATTTGGAACATGAAGGTATGCATCTTAAATGAGGATGCATTATGTTAAGCATTATGATTTATTTGCCTTATTTCCTATAATCCTTAAAACAGTCCTACAAAACATGTATTAATATCCCCCTTTGAAGATGATACACTGAAGCTCAGAGGGGTTAAGAAACTTACTAAAGGTGCTGGTAAATGAGCGGAGACAATATTCAAAGCTAGTTTGGCTGACTCCTTATTAAGGTATCATTTTCATTTTAATATTAAATGTGGGGAATCAATGGCCCAGAGCTATTTGAATAATTTTGACAGTGATATTTTTGTAATATACACACACACACATACATGTATACATACATGATGTTGGCCATTTTTTGTGGGTTCCAGGTAACCAACAACTCCTTCCCCTGATTCCACCTTCACAACCTACATTACTCAGAGTGGCAACAGGAAACAAATAGACAACTCAAGTTAGTATAAATGGAGGAAAACTTAATAAAAGTGCGACCTCTGTTTGAGGGACACAGCCTGGACAATCTATTCATTTCCTGTCTTTCCTCCTCCACTCCAACCAGTACCTCCACTCATCCAAACCCAAACCAAAACAATGTATCAAGGGAGGCTGCAGGTATATTCTATTTTCCAGCCTCCCACCACAGAGAACAGTGAAGAAAAGAGAGGAAAATAAATATGGAAGAACAAATGAGCAATACCCAGCAGAGCAACCTCCTTTTTTTTAATCATGCCTAAAGCAATAATATGTTATTCAATTCATCTATCATTTTGAAATGCATAAAACACACACACACACACCTTGGTGTACTCCAAGTGATATTAACATTCCATTTTAAAAGCTGAGCATTAATATAAAGGATAAATATATTCTCCAGAGAGAACTCAGTTTTCACTTTTACAGAAATCACATTCAGTGTTAATTCATGCATTTAAGAACTCATGTAAAAACAAAACAAAACTGCCAAAGATTTGCATTGAGGAGTGCATTCACGCATATATAGATATATACACATACATATAGATATATGCATAATATGTATAATTTCATATGTATATGTATAGCCAGAAAGACATATAGATATAGATTTGTGCAAATCTTAATTGTCTTCCTTTCATGGTTTTTTTCTTAGGTATCCATTGTCTTAAATGCATTATAAACATCAAACAACAGTTTAACAACTTGACCATTAAATTTTATCTGACATAGGCAAGGTCATTTTCAGGTACAATTTAACATTTAATTCACTCAACAAACATATATTAGAAGTCCTGTATGTGACAGACATTATGCTATGTATTGATTTATTTCATTAAAAAAAAAAAAAAGCACAACAATTTAGAGGACATTCTGGAGTTTTTTCCCGGGTTTAGTGGCTAGGGGTTGGAAGACAGAGTATTGGTTTAGATCTCATAAAGAAGAATCTGATTGCCAAACTTAGTGATAATGTGAGTTTGTGTAGGTGTCAGGAAATAATTTCTTCCGAATTTAAAATTAATAACCCTAATTCATTTATGAATTGTCTGTAGCCTTTTTCTACAGCAACTCAATAGTTCTACTCCTTATGTAATTCACACCACTTTTAGGGAGACTATCTTTTAGCTGTAAAGGAGAGAAGATATTGAAGTTGATGAGCTAGCATTCTATAAAATCACAATTTATTTTTCCATGAGTGAGTCAAGAAAACATGGAGTAGAAAATATATGTGAAATGACTTCAGTTTATGGTCGTGATAGTGGCAGACTAGGTTGAGTCAGAACAAAACTCTCCCTGGAAACAACAGCTATTATGTACTGAGTTAAAACAAACAAATGCCTGAGGATCTGAAAAAGTATTGCAGAATTTCTAGGCCAGTTTTGGGAAGAAACCCTATAATCAGAAATACATACAGAATATAAGAGCACCAAAGCCACACATAACCTAAAATATACATCACAAATACTTTGCTATTATTGCTGTGTTGTTTTGTTTGCTTGGTTTTGTTTGGTTCTAAGGCCCCTCTCAGCCACAGTCAGAGGTTAGAATCCAGGGTTGGAACAAGGGAAAGGCTCCTGGAAGAACTATCCCCTAAGGATCTGGGGTCTTTAGGCTATGTTTTCAGAGTGAGAGGAAACCAGATCCGTCATTGCCACCTCTCCCGCTTTGGGCATAGTACTTTTCTCTATCCTGAGAATTCATAGCCTTTATGGTCTCAGGTCCCTCAAATTCGGAACAAGGTTGAAGGCATAACCAAGTAGAAGGGACCCTAGGTTCCCCTGGGTGCTCAGCAGAAGCAAATGGAAAGCCTTTATAGGAAAAAAATATATATATATCAATCAAAGTTTCTAGGAATACTCCAAAATTGTTATAGGGCAATGGCAAGCAAGCAACAATTACGAGGCTTACAAAAATTAACAATAATGAAACAAAATAATATATGCCAAAACTAAACAAATTAAAACTTACATATCTATATTATTAACAGAAAAATGGAAGTTAATGCAAAAATCTGTTATAGAGATAAAGGTAGCCCTTTTTGACAAAGATAAATTGTGAATTGAAAATCACAATTTAAATTACTGTTTTCTATTTAGTAACATGGCCTCAAAATATATAAATAAAAATGGACAGAGGTGCCAGAAGAAACATGTAAATTCTAATGGTTATATTTTAACAGAATATTTGAAAAATCAATAGAAAAACTTGACAAATTATTACAAATAGTATAAAACAGTCAAATAGAATGGTTTCAACATCTGTTGAGATCTGTAGAACATTGCATTCCATCTCACAAAATCAACATTCTTTTGAAGCAGTCACAGACATTTACAAAAAAATTGACCATGTATTTGGTCATACAGCAATTTCCAAAATGTTCAAAGTTTGTCCCTTGCAAATACTGCAATTCAGTCAAAATTCAAATATAAAAATAAAGCTCACATTGCTTTGTGTTATTTAGAAATTCATTGCTTAATAATCCATGAGTGAAAATAGCAAATGAGTAAAAATAGTTTATATTTTGACCTAAAAAAAAGAGAATAAAACATATCAAAGAAAAGTTTCACTGAAAACAGTTAATTATAGGAAAATTTAAAACCTTCCTTATTTGTTACAAAAAGGAAAGAAAAAAACAAAACTAATGAACTCAGCATCAGAAAAAAAAAGGTGAAATAATAGCAAAATAATTTCAAAGTATGTATAAAAAATGCTAAAGGTGAGAGCAAAAGTAAGTGGAACAGAATACAAAATATAGAGAGGATATACAAGATCCAGAGTTGATTAGTTGTTTGTTAGTTTTTGGAAAGACTAATAATTTTGACTACTACTAGTATTAAAACTTACCAAATTTTTTAAATGGGACAAGACCATAAATAGAACTCATCACTATAGATCTGTAGTTAATGAATAGCCAATTATTTGGTAACATGAACGATTTTATGTTGTTAGATTTGAAAATATAGATGAAATGGATGTATTTCTTATATAATCCTTGATAATCCATTGATAAACATTTTTATTATTCTTTTCTCAAAAAATGGTATTAGATCAATTATGCATATACAATTCCATGTGTACCTACTATCTAAAAATTCATATATAGGTATATATATCCAATTTGTACACATACACGTTTATATAGTCATTTCATATAAATATATATTCTTATATGCATATGTATATAAGAAAAAAATGAATCATGACTTTTACAGTATACGAAACACAAAAACACAATTCCAGATAAATTGTTAATCTAAATTTGAAAGTTTAGAAAAGAAGTAAAGCTTCTAAACAAAACATAAGTGATATCTTTATGATCTTGGGGGTAAGAGAAGTATGCTTAAGTAGGAAGCTTTAACCATAGAATAAAGTATTAATACATTCCATTACATTTGACCCTTGAATAACACAGATTTAAACTGCATGGATCCACTTATATGCAAGTTTTCTGTGTTTTTTTTTTTTTTAAGATTTATTTATTTGAGAGAGAGAGAGAGAGAATGAGCAGGGGGAGGGGCAGGAGGAGAGGGAAAGAGAGAGAGAAGACGACTCCCTGCTATACATGGAGCCCATTGCAGGGCTCAATCTCACAACCCTGAAATCATGACTGGAGTCAAAACCAAGAGTCAGATGCTCAACCAACTGAGTCACACAGGCACCCCTATATGAAGGTTTTTTTCCATAAATACACTACAATACTGTAAATGTGTTTTCTCCTCAATATTTTCTTAATGTTTTATTCTCTTCAGCTTACTTTAAGAATACAGTATATAATACATGTCACATACAAAATATATTTTAAGTGACTATTATATCGATATTGGTTAAGCCTCCAGTCAACACTAGGCTATTAGTAGTTAAGTTCTGGGGAAGTCAATAATCAGGCCAGTTTTTTTTTTTTTTCTTTTGCAATGAAGACAATAGCAAGACAATTGGCAAAATTTGAATAAGACCTGTAGATTGGATGATACTGCTGTATCACCATTAATTTCCCAAGTTTAATAATCCTGAGGTCATATAACAGAACATCCTTATTATTAAGAAATACATTCTAGGGGCACCTGAGTGGCTTAGTTGGTTAAGTGTCTGACTCTTAATTGTGGCTCAGGTTGTGATCTCAGGGTTGCGAGATCGAGCCCCAGGCATGGGGCTCTGTGCTGGGCATGAAGCCTGCTTGAGATTCTCCCTCTCCCTCTCCCACTGTCCCTCTCCGTGCCCGTCCCCCACTGCCCCTGCTGTGTCTCTCTCTCTCTCTCTCTCTCTCTCTCTCTCTCTTTCTCTCTCTCTCTCTCTCTCTCTCTCTCTTTTTAAACATTTTATTTATTTATTTGACAGAGAGAGTGAAAGAGCACAAGCAGGGGGAGCAGCAGAGGGAGAGGAAGAAGCAGGCCCCCTTCCGAGCAGGGAGCCTGATGCGGGACTCGATCCCAGGACCCGGGATCATGACCTGAGCCGAAGGCAGATGTTTAACCATCTGAGCCACCCAGGCACCCTCTCTCTCTCTCTCTCTTAAAAAAAAAAAAAAAAAAAAGACATTCTGAATTTCTTAAGGGTGAAGGGGTACCATATATGTAATATATTTTCAAATTATTTGAAAAAAAATTGTGTATGACTATTGGTTGTGGTACAGTGAGAGCGAAAGAACAAGGGATGGAGGAAGGGAAAGAGAGACGGGGGAAAAGTATATCCAAGTGCTTTGTATTATTTTTGCAATATTTCTCTAAGTGTGAAATTATTTTAAAATGTTCCCAAATAAAATGTGAAAAATCAAGAAATTATGCTCATCAAAAGATACAATATTAATTTTTATTTTCAATCATGAGCAGAGCTAAGAATTACTTTATATGTTTCTAATAAATATCTAGTATTACCTCATTAATTTTTATGAATAGGAACAGAAACTACATTTGCAAAGAATTTTGGCCTTGCCTCCCTTTTACAAGATACTAGATACTCAGTTTAAGCATAAGCAGTGACAGTAATTAAGTCAAAAATAATTTGTATGCTGTAATTTGGCAATCAATGAATTTATTTTAGAAATATTATTTAAATGTTTTATAAATAGCTTAGCTAGGAATTGCTTATGTATAGTAATTTAGTTGTCATAAATTCTTTGCTGTGTATGTCTTTCAGATTTCAAGAGGTTTTTTGGTGGGTTTTCATTTTTGTTTTTGTTTTTTTGCCTTACAGTTTTGTAAACATGAATTACTTATCCACTGATAGCACATAAAAACCTAAGTTTCTGTCTTCTCTCAAAAAAGTTAACATCTGGCAACAGTGAGTTCTCGTTTCTCCATGGTAATAATTGGCTGGTACATGTATTCTCCAGTTAGCCAAGATCTCTGCTTCACTGTTTTGTGTACCTTCAAGTATTTCACATGCCTTCCTGATCTTTGAAAGCATTTTAGCTTGTGATTTTGTCTTTAACTTCCCCATTGAAATTTCACTTATACAAGAAATCATTTTTCTTATTTGTTCCCCCATAGCTACTGTGAAGAAAAGCCCCAATCTAGCCCATGAAATGATATTGTCCCGCCTTCCAAATGAAGGGGGTTTTGAATCAACCTGATGTGATAGGGGGCAGCTTTGATTTTAAGTACTGACATATGTGAATTCAAGTTCCCAGGCTGAAGGGCTGTCATTTCTTTTTCTTGTATCTGTTTTCTCATATCTAAAGTGGAGATAAAAATGCATGCTTATTTTGAGGATTTAAATGAGTTACTTGCCTGATATATGATAAGTACTCACAGGAAGTAACCTCCTTTCCTTCCCTTCTCCATACTATACTATTACATTCAAATGTCCTCATTTCTAGACACATTTTTTCCTCATTCACGTTTCTATATTTCAAGTAAAACAAGCAACCAAACAAAAAACATTTAATTTAGTTAGTTCTAGATCTAATAAATAGAACTCTTAAAATATAAATATAAAGCATAAGTAGAATTAGACAATCACTATTGCAAGTTTCCTGTGAGCTGAAAACAATATGCATTTACATTGTTTGAGAAGTTTGACCTAAATATCCTGAAATGAGTACAGAATGTTGTGATGCCACGGTCCCGTGTCACATCTAGGGCCTTATTTTGCCCTGTCCTAATTGTTGTGATGCTCTGTCCTCTGAGGAAATTGTGAGTGTACTTACTGGTAGAACCAATAGTCCTTCTGATAGTTGGAATAGAACACATTCTACTTCTTGTACATCATCATATCAGTTCTTGAGCTAATCTTTTCTTAGGTTTAACAGTAGCAGCTCTTAGTAACATTAGACTCAATTCTGCACTGGCCATGAGGGCAGGGACTCTGCATGTCTTGTCCTCATCCGAGGTGCTAGACCCTAACACCTGGAATATAGCTGAGAGTCAATAATTTTCTATTGGGAGGATAAACGAATGAAAATATTGATTGTTGTGGAATATTTATTTTATAAACCGTTGAAATTATTTTGACTGCAAGTCAAAAGACACAAAAAAAAGAGTTATTAGCTCACATAATAATGACTCAAAAGAACAAGGTGAGTTACCTCAAAGATTTTCAAGAACTCATTATTTTCTGTTCTCAGTATCTGGACTTTGTTCTCTGGTTCGTTCTCTCTAGAGGAAAGACCTGGTTGCAATAGTTTCATAAATCCCATCCAGCATTTCGGTAACCAAAAGGAGAAGCATGGTCTCCTTTGTCTTATGTCTATTTTTAAGAGAAATGAGAATTCTTATTATAAGCCCACAAAAGGCCAAACCTATCTTATATCTCACTGGCCAACAATGGACCATATGATCAGCTCTACTACCAAAGAGAAAAGGATTTTCCATTATTGGTTTAGAAGGTTATAAATTCTAAAATAAGATGAGTTAGTTCACCTTCTTTGGGAGAAGGGGAAGGAACAGGATGTCTGAATAATACCAAATTTTAATAACAAGGAATAAAGGGAAATGGGTATCAATTACACTAAGAAACATATTAATCAGAAAGTAGATTAGTATTTCTTAAAATATAATTTCTTTAAAAAAGCAGATTATTTTATTAAAATATTTAAACAGTAGATTCCAAAGGTAGGGTTTTTAAAATAGAGTTTAAGGTCCCCCCTCATCCTGTTTTCCTAAGTTACAATCTCTTATAGTAAGCAGAAAAAAAAATGTTTTTAAGGGAATTGTACACAGCCTCACTTAATCATAGTAGTAACAGATATCTGTTGTACCTGTTTCCTAAGAGGACAAGATATTTAATGTACTCAAGACCTCCTTGTACTGCCATGTAAACAAAGTTTACTGGGAGTATACCATAATAACTCCCTATTTTTTGTAGATGAGGAAATTGAGTATTGAAAAGTTTAATTATCTTGGTCAAGTTTGTACAGTTGACAATGAGAGAGTTAGCTTTTAAGATCAGAATGGCTTGGCTGTGAAGTCTGAAGTCTAAAATCAGCTGCCTTTAAATGAAACAGATGTGTAGAGAAAAATTCTTTCTGTCCGCTGCGAAGGGTTTTCAAAAGGAAATAGTAGTCAAAAGAATTGCAAATAAGGGCCATTAACATTTCACCAATTCTCATCTATTCTATAAATGTTTTTTCAGCATCTACTCCACATGTGAAACACTGAAAAATACAAAATAAACTGTAACTTTTCTCCCCGTGTAAAGATGCAGAATGCATTCTTTTTAAAAGCTAAAGAGATAATTTCCAGTATAGTAGACAAATCAGTGGGAAGTGTTGAAAGAAATATGTAGATGATCATGGGCAAAAGTTCAGCATAATATCATGGAGTAAATTTTATCTGGTAAGCTTTATGAAAGTACAAAATAGAAATCTAAATTAAACCTTAGGACTCAATAGATGATCTATCTATCTATGTAAGTGATGTCATGTTCTCCCTTAACAGTATTTTAAAGTTTACACTTTTTTTTCTCTAGACTTTGTGCTTTGTTTATCCATGTGTCTTCATCAAAAATTTCTTTGAGAAAATAATATAAATTAGCTTCAATGATAGGTAGAATACTAAATGGAGATATTAGCTGCCAATAATTATTTGCTTCCATAAAATATAAGAACTATTTAAGAATTAGTATGGAGAAAAATAATCACAGGGAATTCAGATAAAGAAAGAAATAATTCACAGAAGAGACAAATTACACTGGGAAAAATCAGCATATGAATAAGTGCTTAATCAAGGGGATGACAATGAAAGCAGTTATTTTATTTGTGAAAAGCTAATTATTTCATTATCAGCTGTATAACATTGACCAAGGTAATTAAGCTTTTCAATACATACAATATGCATACATACACATACATACCTGCATATATAGGTACATAGAAATATACAGATAGATACATACAATACATTCATATAACATTTACTGTATAAGTTTATATATAATTGTATATGCATATAATATATTAACATATAATTATATATACCCTTAGATTGGCAAACAAAAGAACTACCAATATTGATTGTTTGGACAAATATAAATTGAAATGAAATTCCTCAGAGTGCTGGAAGGAGTTAGAATACAGAATATTGGTTCTGGTGTGTTGAATAAGAATTTGGCAGTATCTAATAATATTTATATCCCCAGTTCTGAGAAATTGTATCTCTGAGTATAGATATAGATATTCACTGCAGCATTATATATGATAAAAAATAAGATGGGGACAATATAAGTATCTTTGTGTAGAATAGTAATTCAATGACATGTAATGTGTTGAGAAAATAAATTTTGAAAAATGGACTTGACAGTTGGCAGCTGGTTGCTGACCAGGTAGGAGTTGATAGGTCAGCAGTATTCCCTACTGAACATAAAGAACTTTTACAGCATCTGAACAATACTCAAACAGGCTACTACATAGCCAGGATGGAACAAGAGAGAGGTAAGGTCATTCTGAAATCACCACTGAAAGGAGAGAGAACAAGAATCCCAAGCAACCACAAAAATAAGTAAGCATCCTTTTTTTTTTTTTTTTTTGAGGAACTAACTTACAGTTTCTTGAAAGGAAATTCTGTAAACTCCAGGAACATACTGAAAATGCTAGCTCCACTTTAATTTTCCCACCTTCTATATAAAATATAAAAGTTACCCAATCACTGGACTGCTCTTGGTTTTTTGTTTTGTTTTGTTTTGTTTTGAACTGCTCTTGTTTTTTGAGTACACCCAGTTCAAAACTAGTCATTGCTTTCCTAAACTTTTCTCAGTGACACTCTGAAAGACACAGGTTATGCCCTTCCCCATTACTATTTTAGCCCCATGTATTTATGTTAATCATGACACTCCTCATACAATTTTTCTTGTATTTTTGTATTTCAAGCCTGCTTCTCTTTAAGACTTGAGTTCCTGGAGGAAATGGACCCTATGTTGGTTTAACATTTTATGCTCAACATAGTGACTAGCACATATGCTCAAGTAACATTTTATTGACTTAGTAAATAAAAGAATAGATTCATCAATGCATTAATAACCCAAACAAAATCAATGGGAAACAATTTGCATTTCATTTCATGCATACAATGTTGCATATAAAGAAGGTAACATTAAAACTTAGTTAAAGGCTAAGGAAAAGTAATCTTTTTTTTCTGACATTTCCTTACCATCATCTCACATCTCACCCCTCTCTAATCCCACAAAAAGAAGTGAAAAAAATGAAAAGTGAAAGGAAGAGAAATACTTCAGGTTATTGATCTTCAAACATGCAGCCTCCATTTGCAACTTCCAAAGCCCTGTTTTGAAAGTTCTGTGCACAGTAAGTAGTGTATTAATTATGGGGATTATGAAACCCTGAGGCTTCATGTATTGAAACAGAAGAGGGTTTTAATTCTAGGGGAACTGTCTCTAGATTTTTATGTGAAATAAAATTTCTTGCATCAACCCTGCACTAATGAAGATCAGAATGTTCTCTTAGTATGATCAGAGCTACTCCCACGTTGATTATCTCTTGGTGAGTTGAGAGGAAATAGAAAAGCAAAAGCATTGATTTTGGAGAAATTTCTTGTCTTGCAAACCACATATTACCCAAATAGATTTACTCTTAATCTTTTAATAAACTGAAACAGTTAGAGATTTCTGCAAATGGTGCCTCAGTCTAATCTCACAGAAGACTCTACAGTTCTGCAGTGGATTAGAAAAGTCTCCCATATTTCAATATTTGTCTTTGCTCCTTTCAGTAGCTGAATTTAATTCTTATTATCCTCAACGACAAGGCAATTTCAGATGATGAAATTTCTCATGTGAAACCTACACCTTTCAAATAATAATTCACAGCTCCAAATTGGATTTGTTGTGTGTGTGTGTGTGTGTATTCATGTGTCTGTGTTTGCACACACAGCTTACCTGAAGACAGTCTGATTTGTGAACATATAATTCATTTCATAGATTAAACTGTTTTTTAGATAAGAAATGAGGCATCATTGTTTGCAAGAAAAGATTAAATTCATCTTATCCTCAGGTTCATAGTCAGAGATTAATGAAGTGGCAAAAGTATAAAACTAACAACCACCACCAACAAAAACCAAACAAATGAAAAAATGACCTCACATCCTAATCAATGCAATGAGTCATTAGTGCTAGATAGGTTTGAAGAACCCTCTTGAATCTCCCCAGCTTCAAATGTGCATTATTCCTTGCCTAGATTATTACATCATCTTCCTCATTCATTTCCCACTGTGAAATTCACCAATCCATCTATTCATTCCCCTCATACTTTTTCAGAGTAATTTTTCTAAAACAATATTTAAAATAAAACATAACGAACATGAAATTTGCCTGCTTAAGTCTAAGGTGTTAAAGCTCTTCACTACATGTTAGGTATTGTTACGATGTCACAAACTATCTTGGGTTTGATTGTCATGACTCCCAGGTAGATATGACTCTCCTCTTTTAACAAATGAGAAACCTGAGAGTCAGAAAAATAGAGTTGGTTCATATAAGATCAACAACAAGTTTTTCCAGCAGTATTATTGACCTGTTAGGTCTACCAAGTTACGTGTTGTGAGATACTGTCCTGGGCACAGTAGGATGTTTTTCACCTTCCCTGACCTCTCTCACTCTATGCCAGGAACGTGCCCCTGACCAGGGATATGAAAACCAAAGATGTATCCAGACCGTGAAATATCTCCAGGGAAAATTGACAAAATATCTCCTGCGGCTGAGAACCTTTTGCCTATACACATCTTTGTCATAATAAATTAATCCACATAGTTTAGTAGCCTCACAGTTCCATGCTTCATCTTTTCCAAATATTCAGTAATCAATTTACTCCTCAATTCAGCTTTGGAATATGTTTAAGAACTTAAACTCAGTGCCAGTGTCTGCTTGCATTTTTATCCCAGCTTTATGATTAATTGATTTTATGGCTTTGGGCAACTTCTCAACGCCTCTCTGCTTTAGGCCCCTCATCTATTTGGGAATGATAATCACACTTAATTTATAGGTACGTTATGAAGACCAAGTAAGGTTTTCTATGTAAAGATCTCAGAATCAGTGTTATTCTGGATTAACGTCAATGGTAACCAAAATGGAACATTTCATTTTTTTTTCCAATTCTTATACCTGACTCACCATGTCAAAGAGCAGAGAACCAGAGCAGCAAAATAATTCCATTGCAGACAGAGTATCAGGAAGCCTCTTGCCTTCCTATAGCCCCTTTACTAGAATTCCTCCACAAAACATACCATCACTACAATGCCTACTCACCATATAATCTGCCATAATTACTCTTTTTTTCTTACTGATCACAACATTCTAATCACCAGTAGGGTTGTCCAGTGTTGTCAGATTCCAAGAGACAGAGAACGAGGATCTGTTATAATTTTCTCCCCCCAGACTTCTCATAAATTTTTATTGTGTACTGCACTATGACCATTTTCTACAAGGTTATTTTGTATAAACACATGTGATGATTTCTCTCTGCTCCTGGTAAGTTTTCTACTTTTCCTGGAACTAATTATCCTCTGCTTACATTATCATCATCATTCTTACTATTATTTTAAGAACACAGCATGTGTTCTTTTAAGTGTACAATACAGTATCATTAACTATAGGTGTAATGTTGTATAGTAGGTCTCTAGAACTTGCTCATCTTGATTAACTGAAACCTTATGCTCATTGATTAGTAACTCCACATTTCTTCTTACCTCCAGACTCTACAAATCACCATTCTACATTTTGATTCCATGAATATGGTTATTTTGGATATATCATATAAGTGGAATCAGGCAGTGTTTGTCTTTCTATGACTGGCTTATTTCACTTAGCTTAATGTCTTCAAGAATTACCCATGCTGTTGCATATTATAGAATCCCCTTCTTTCTTAAAGGCTGAATAATATTCCATTGTATATTTATATCATATTTTCTTTATCCATTCATTTGTTGATAGATATTTAAGTTGTTTACACATCTTGGCAATTCTGAATAGTGCTGCAATGAATGTGGGAGTACTAATAGTTCTTTCTTTCTTATTTGGAATGGTGATACATATTTATCTACAGTTTAAATATAGAACTGAGGTCAATAAAAGAAAAAGAAAACTCGTATATCCTTATACTCAAGAGTCATGGAGATCTTCCAGAGTGCATGATATTTGAATTTACACTTAAAAAGAGTGGTACATATTAGCCAAAAATAAAGGAGTGAGCAGGTAAGAAAATACATTATTAGCAAGAGAAAGCCAAAAAATACCACATGCATGGTTCTAGAGATAAGACAGTATGTATAATAAATAAATTGAAGCAAATTCAATGTAGATATATCTGTGTAACACTTGAATGTTTTGGCATTTGACATATAAGAATGTCCTGATGAAGAATGTCTGCTTTAATACTAATCTATCTGAAATAATTCACCCCCAGCCTCTCCACCTCCATTTTCTGCTCTTCATATGGCCAGCTCTTGTCTCATCTTTTGGTTGTTAGCTCAGAACTTACCTTCCCAGGAAGTCTGTTCTAACTACTCAATCCTAGTATACAAATCTCTAATAAATGTTTTGGAGAAAATTTTATAAATAGAAAATCTAGGGCACCTGGCTGGCTCAGTCAGAAGAGCATGCGATTCTTGATCTCAGGATTGTGGGTTCGATTCCTACATTGGGTGTACAAATTACTCAAATGAATGAATGAATGAAACCTAAGTAAAAAAAAAAGAAAAAGAAAAGAAAATATTCTGACGCAGACTCTTAACTCTTCCCTGTTTGCTTCCCAAACAACAGACGCAAGTTTCCAGAGGACTTCTCTGTTTTATTCATCTTTGCACTACCAGGGCTTAGAATATTGTCTGGCACACAGTTGGTACTCAAATAATAGTTAATGAATGGATGGATGAAAGTTGTCCCTTGTAATGTCATTTGCCAATTGTACTCTAACACCCTGAGGCCTTGCCAGCAGCTCAGTAGTCTAGACACTAAGTGCATTGCCCTGCTCAGAAAGGGGATGGGGGAGAGGTCTTTCTTTCATTAAGAACATTTTTTTTACTTACTTTAGCCATTAATCTGGCTATTCTATCCTTATCCAAGGCCAAGAATATGTGGGTACCAGGCCACGAGATTGTACAGGAGCTTAAGTTGGAATTCTCTCCCATTTCCATAGCTTAAAGCAGTAGAACTAACCAGTTTTATAGACAGCAAATTTGGGGAAAAACATGCATTTTTTAACAAAAAGAGAAATTGTTTTTACACTTGATTTGCATTGAAATAAACACACGCTTGTTATGAAAATCACTTGTCATTTTTTGGCTGGGGGTGGGGTTGTGTACTTTAATTTTTTAAGAGAGCTGACATCAAGCAAAATATATCTGGAGGGAAGTGTTAGTTCTGTTTTAAGCATGGGTGGGAAGCAAGATTTAATTTTTTACTATAAAGGACACTTTGGCTATACTAATTTGCTCACTTTCATGGGTCTCATTTTCTTCTAATTAGCATTAGGGGTGAGAAATAAGAGCATGTGGAGCACATCTCACTATGGGTCCAGATTTCTAAGAGTCTAATACGGTAAAATATATCATTTAAATTTTTTTTCAATTACAATTATTTGAAAGCTCCATGAATACAGTACAGCAATGAATTTTTTTTTCAGCTAAAAACCAGTTAAAGTCCAGCTCATATGTTTACCATTTTATTTTCTGACCCCTTTCTGCAGCTGTGGGTCCATGAAGTCATGGTTTTGTTGAATTCATTTTCTGTTATGCTTCCTAGTACAATGTTTTGACCACATCTGATTATATAGGTCAATTGGAGTGGAGAAAATTATCCAGTAATTTAGAAAAGAATTCCCTTTCAAAGCCTGTAGGAATCTGCTCTTCAATTTAGAAAGAAATTTACAGAATCAGGTTGTTTATATGAGTTGTAAGTATTGTTTAGTGTTTTGACCCAGGGTTGCTTGATATATCATTCAACCAACTATGATTTTGTGTCTGTCTCTTTTTTCCTTCTGTCTGTGATACGAATTCAGATGAACTCAAAATATCTTCCCTGCCATTAAGTCTCTCACACCCTTCTCTCTTGTTTTGTTATGTATTTCCAGAATATATTTTCAAGCAATAACTATAATAGATAAAGCTCCTACTATAACCTTACTTAACATAAGAGATGGGTGCATTTTCTATTTTTTGAGACTGCTTGTTAAAAGCATTTCCATTTCTAGGAAAAATAAAAATTTTATTTTTTATTTTATTTTTTTTAATTTTTTAAAGATTTTATTTATTTATTACTCAGAGAGAGCGAGAGCGAGAGCACTAGAGCAGGAATACAAGCAGGGGGAGTGGGAGAGGGAGAAGCAGGCTTCCTGCGGAGCAGGGAGCCCAATGTGGGGCTCGATCCTAGGACTCTGGGATCATGACCTGAGCCGAAAGCAGACGCCCAATGACTGAGCCACCCAGGCACCCCAAGAAATAAAAATTTTAAATGCATATGTTAACAACCTATGTTAATTGGAAATGCCCAAAGTTGTTTGTGAAACTGAGCTTTCTGAGATCTATCTTTCTTCCTTTTATGTCTTAAACTTCATCTTTATTGCAAATTGCCTGACCCTTGTAGAAGATTGCTGTTGGGCACACATATGAAGAGGTTAATTACTACCTTATATCCTATATATTTCTGTATTTTATAGCATCCAGCCTTTTTTTTTTTTTTTTTTTTTTGGTTACTCAGTGAGGAGGTCTTAGATTTCTTCCTTCAGTTGGTGAGAATTATTCTGGTTCTCTCTATACTTGAAAAAAAAGAACTTCTGCAAATCATAATCACATTTTGGGCTTTTGCCATGCTTCCAAGGTCAACTTTTTAACATGAAATGCTAGTTACTGTGTGTTCACAAATATCTAAAGCACGCATTCTGTTTAGTGAGGAGATCGGGTAGGTACATGTACAAAATAAAACATGAAAATCCCATAGTAGGAATAGGTATCTGGCACAGCAGACAGAGATAAATGGGGAAAGGCAGTTATTGATTCTTCTTGAAGAACTCAGAAAGCCTACCTAGAGAAAGATATCTTGAGATAGTACTAAATGACAGGCAAAGGGAAGAAAGACACTCTGGAAGGAGGGCATGGCATATGTAAAATTATGGAAGCATGAAAGATATAAGGTACATTTCTGGAACTACAAGTATTTAATATTTTAGGATCTCAGGGCTCATGGGGAAATGAGAGTATCAGAATGGCGAGCAAGGACCAAATCATGGGCATGGTCATACATACAATGTCCGATTCTTATCAACTCATATCCAGAGTAGACCCAAACAAAATCCTAATTTCTACTTCCTTGGTGTAGTAGAAAGAACACAGGGCTTGGAATCAGAAGCCTTGTGCTCCCACCTGCCAGCTGAATACTTTGGACTCATTGTCTTCTCAATGAGCCTTCATTTCCTCAACTGAAAATTAAGGACAATAAGTATTAATCTTCTAAGACTTTAAAAAAATTGTGTTATGTTAAAAGAGCTTTGGAATTTGAAAAAAATACCATCCTGTTGAAGGTCCTTCTTTCACACAGTCATTAATCTATTTTTGAGTAATTGAGGGTTTACAGTGTATCAGGCACTGGGCTAGCCACAGGGCACTATATCAGTAAGCAAGACAAATAAGACCTTTTCTGTTGTGGAGCTCAGGATTCCCTTTACTTTGACATTTAATCTGAGATCTGTAAAGACCATAGAGAGAATGGATTTCAGGCAGAAGAAACACCAAATACAACAACCCAAAAACATAAACGATACTGGCTTAAAGCACACATGTATGCACACACATTCACAGCCTTTCAATTTTTGAATTCCTTTGGGAAAGGCAGAGACAGTGGGATTTACGCTCAGGACAGCCAATTCTCATAGTTGTAGACGTAAGGCATATAGGCCAGGGGGCAAGCAGCATATATGCCATGGCTTTAGCCTTTAACACCCTCTCACCAAAAAAGAAGAGAAATCCGTTGGTGTTGCTAGGATACCTCAGCATTTCAGATTCTGCAGTGCATTGGACTATTGACTCTTGCCCTGTCATATCTTTTTTCATCCATCAAGGTTCTAAGAAGAAAAAAAAGTGTCATGAAACCATGCAGTGGTCTCTTGCCTTGCAAGCTGCAGGTTGACTTTTCTTACTGCTCCAACTACTTACAGATTATTCTTCCCTTTCTTCTAAATGGTTCCAGATTTTTTTTTTTTATGGACCTGTCATATTGGGTCAAGAATGGCAAATGTATGCTAATTTAAGTGCTACCTGTGATTCTTTGATGGTAGCTGGCAATGAAGAAACATTCCGGCTAAGGTAGAGAGCTCAGCAGAGGAACACAACAAAATGGTCTATATCTTCCTTGAATTTGGTGAATAGCAAAGTGGCATAATTGAGCTCCATCTCTCCTGAAGGCATTTGTTTTATTATTCCTTTTAAGATTAAAGTCACAATTGGATAATTCTTTTCTTTAGCAAATTTTCATTTTCAATATCTTCTGCTACATGTCAGGTGAGAGAACATTTAGCATGGTTATCTTAAATAGCAAATATTAGTGCCAAGAGTGTGGCCTGAAAATTATAGATAGTACCATCTATGGCACTTTTTTCCCTTAGCAAGTCCACATACACCACCACTGATATCTCAGCTGCTTGGTTATTACACAAATGACTTAACAGCCTGTTTTCTTATCTCTGTGCTGAGAGTTGTAGAAGAGCTTACTTCCTAGAATTGTAAAAATTCAATGAGAAAATTCCTTTAAAGTACTTGCACTAAGCCCAACACATAAAAATTACTTGATAATTCTTTAGTAAGAGTTAAATGATGGTGATGATGGCAATCAAATCTCCTATTCTTGTGGGGCAAAAAAAAAAAAAAAAACTGATTCTCAAACTCAACCCAGGAAGGGAGGATCTAGCCATTTCTGAAGTCCAATATCATACAATGAAATAATCTCATATCCAATTCACTTTGGTTATTTACTTTAAAAATACACTGAATGACTCCATCTTGCTGTGTCATTAGAAGAAATGAACAAGATGTGTGTCACTTCTGCCATTCTTTGTCAATTTTATATATATATATGTATGTCTATATCTATCTATATGCACAAATTCACCTTCCACTGCATCTCCTTCAAATTTTTTGATGTCTTTTTTCTCAATTGTAACAGATGAAGCAAAGGGTTAAATAATCAGAATCAATATTTTAGAAAGGAAAAATAATAAAATGTAATTTGCAATCTAGTAATGTTGGTGGAAATATAAATAAATTAAATCACAATTGAAGCTAATATTTATAAATGAACAGTTTATTTTAATGTGTAAATTGCCAAATAGTCATTTAGGTATGAATTGTCTATTTCATTCAGATGTTTTGATAGTGTCTAGATGAGGGCTGAGCAATAAAAATAATAATGCAAGATGCATGTAATCTAAAATTTTTAGTAGCCACATTAAAGAAGTAAAAAGAAACATAATGTAGTTCATTATAAGAATATTTTACATTTAGCCTAATATATCTAATAATTACCATTTTAATATATAATCATTATGTAAAAGTATTAATGAAATAATTTTTGTTCATATTCTTGAGTATGTAGTATGTATTTTAAACTTGTGCAAATCTCAACATGCTAAATTTTCATTGAAAGTACTTCATCTCTATTTAGATTTCATAAGATTTACAGTTGATAAAGTAAATTCATACACTCCAGTGTTCCAACCATACTAGTTTTCCAGTGTCTGAATTGAGTGCTCCAAAATAATTTTCTTTTAATACTCATATAAACATTGACAAAACTTGTTCATCATTTTTAGAAGGATTGAACTGACTCTGAAGCAGAAGCATATTAATTTTAAAACTACATCTGTCCAAGTTAAGTAAATTGACTAACAGTTGAGTCAACTTATTATTTTAAACATCAAATTCAAAGAGATCTTGTATAAAATGAAAAAAAAACCACTAAATTTATTAACATCAAAAAGTTTTCTTTATTTTTTTGTGTGTGTTTTGTGGCCACTTTGCATGGTGTTATAGTTTATAATTAAAATGTTTTCCATATTGACTTATTTTAGAAAATGTCATGAATCATAGTGAATGATTTATTTTATGAAAAGTTGCAATTTCCACATAATTCCCTTTTCTATCTAGGTGTCACAAATTACTTTTTTTTTCCTCTTGGAGCTTCAAATTTATTTCTTCCATATATAGTTTAATATTTATGACATAATTCATAATTCATGCTGCCAATTTTGTCTTTGCTCTTTGGGTATTTAGCGAACATTCCTTTATTTCAAGAAAATATTGAATTTGAATTAACAATATAGTAAATAATTCTGAAGCTCTTTAACATTTAAATCAATGAGCATTGGTAAAGAACATGAGACCGTTAAATTCTTTGTTTCCTTTGAATATATATGCTGAAAGATTTGAACAACTATATCTAATCAAACTTTTCACAAAGTCTCTTTAGGAAACTAAGCCCATATGTTTTCAACAAGTATGATACAGTTGAATGAAACAATAAAGGAAACTTCAGTTTTCTAATTTAAATTAGAATAATTCTTGTTTCTCTTTTCCTGATGTAGCTAGAGTACCATTCATTGTCATAGAGACTTTTTTAAAAAGCTAAGATTTTTATTTTATTTTGCTCAATAGATTCTTAGTTTTCCTCACGGAAATTGTGTACATATTTTGTTAGATTTATAGCATATATGCCATATATGTCTTATTTTGAGCATTTATATCAATAGCATTTTCTTTGTAATTTCAAATTTTACTTGTTCATGGCTGGTGTGGAGGAAAATTATTGACATGTATATACTAACTTTGTATCTTACAACATTGCTATATTTATTTGTTAGTTAGTTATTTGTTAGTTCCAGGAGTGTTTTGTCAATTCTTTTTGATTTTCTACATAAATTATTATGTCTTTTGTGAACAAAGACATTTTTATTTTTTCCTGTTCAATCTGTATGCATTTTATTTCCTTTTCTTATTGCATTAGCTAAGATTTCAAGTATACTGTTGAAAATCTGTGGTGAAGGGTACCTGGGTGGCTCAGTCATTAAGCATCTACCTCGGGCTCAGGTCATGATCCCAGGGTCCTGGGATCCAGCCCTGCGTCAGGCTCTCTGCTCAGCGGGAAGCCTGCTTCTTCCTCTCCCACTCTCCCTGCTTGTATTCCCTCTCTCACTGTCTCTCTCTCTGTCAAAATAAACAAAATCTTTAAAAAACTATTTAAAAAACAAAAAAGAAAATCTGTGGTGAGAGAGGACTTCCTTACCTTGTTTCTGATCTTTGTGGGAAAGCTTCTCAGCTTATCACCATTAAGTGTGATGTTAGTGTTAAGTATTTTTGTAGATATTATTTATTAAGTGGCAAAAGTTCCCCTCTATTTCTATTACACTGAGAGTTTTTATCATGAATAGATGTTGAATTTTGTCAAAATTTTTTTTCTGCTTCTATTGATATGGTCATGTGATTTTTCTTCTTTAGTCTTTTGATGTAATAATAACATTAATTGATTTCTGAATGTTGAGCCAGCCTTGCATACCTGGGACAAATTCCACTTGGTCATGGTATATTATTATTTTTATACATTGTTAGATTCAATTTGCTAATATTTTGTTGAGGCTTTTCTATTTATGTACAGTGAGTAGTATTTATCTGTAATTTTCTGGTAATATTTTCTGGTTTTGTTATTAGGGTATTCCTGGCCTCATAAAATATGTTATGCTTCTATGATTCTGTCCTCTTGAAGAAATTACAGAGAATTGGTATAATTTTTTCCTTAAATGTTTATTAGAATTCACCAGTGAACACATCTGAGCCTGGTGTTTCTGTTTTGGAAAATTATTCAGAATTGATTTAATTTCTTTAATAGTTATAGGCCTATTCAAATCTTCTATTTCTTCTTGTGTTACTTTTGGCAAATTGTGTCTTTTAATAAATTGGTCCATTTCATCACCTAGGTTATCAAATTTGTGGGCATAGAGTTGTTCATGTTATTCCTTTGTTATCCTTTTAATTTCCAGGGGATCTGTAATGCTGCCTTCTCATTTTTGATAGAATTTGTATCTTCTTTCTTTTTTTCTTAGTTAGCCTAATTAAAGCCTAATCCATTTTATTGATCTTTTTAAAAGCACCAGCTTTTGCTTTTGTTGATTATTGATTTCCTGTTTTCCAATTTGTTAATTCCTGCTCTAATTATTTTTTTTCTTGTGCTTATTTTTTTCTTCTTTTTCTTGTTTCCTAATGTTGAGACTTAGATGATTGACTTTAGGTCTTTCTTATGTTCTACTATATGTATTCAGTGCTATAAATTTCCTATAACTAATGCTTTTGCTGCTTCCCACAAATTTTGATGTGTTTTCATTTTCATTTAGTTCAAATATTTTTTTAAGATTTTTATTTATTTGACAGAGAGAGACACAGTGAGAGAGGGAACACAAGCAGGAGAAGTGGGAGAGGGAAAAGCAGGTTTCCCACAGAGCAGGGAACCCGACGTGGGGCTCAGTCCCAGGAACCTGGGATCATGACCTGAGCTGAAGGCAAATACTTAATGACTGAGCCACCCAGGCACCACTAGTTCAAATATTTTTTAAAATTTCTTGAGATTTCTTCTTTGAGCCATGTGTTACTTAGAAGTGGATTGTTTAATCTACGTGTATTTTAGGACTTTTCAACTATCTCTTTGTTATCAATTTTTTGTTTCTTTCCATTGTGGTCTGAGAGCAGATGTATGACTTTTATTTTTAAACATTTGTTAAGATGTGATTTATAGCCCAGATTATGTTCTATATTCATGAATGTTCCACGTAGTTTTATAAGAATGTGTATTCTGCTGTTGGATAGAGTAGTCCATAGATATCCATTATATATCTGATTAATGGTGTTGCTGAGTTCAACTCTACCTTTACCGACTTTTGGCCTGCTGTTATCTGTCGATTTCTGATAGAATCTCTTCCTATTTGTTATTTTGTCAGTTTTTCTTTTTTTTATAAAAGATTTTATTCATTTATTTGAGAGAGAGAGAGAGAGCACAGGCAGGGGGAGGGGCAGAGGGAGAGGGATAAGCAGGTTCCCCACTGAGCAGGGAGCCTGGTGTGGGGCTCAATCCCAGGACCTGACCTAAGCCGAGGGCAGATGCTTAACCGACTGAGCCACCCAGGCACCCGCTTTTTCTTCGTGTAATGTGAGATTCTATTTTTAGCAATTTAAATATTAATGATTCTTATGTTTTATTGGAAAATTGACCCCTTTGTCATGATGTAATACCCTTTTTTAACCCTATTAATTTTCCTTGCTTTAAGTCTGTTTAGACTAATTTCTTTTGATTTATGTTAGCATAGTATATTCTTAGCCCATCCATTTACTTTCAGTTTATATGTGTCTTTATATTTGTATGTCTTCTTGTGGACAACATATAATTGGGTCTTGTTTTTTGACCCAATCTGACAATCTCCATCTTTTAACTTGTATTTTATTTTATTGACTTTCAAAGTGTTAGATATAGTTGGGTGGATCACTACTGTTTTTCTTACTGGTTCTTTTTGTTGCCCTTTTTCTTTATTATTCTTTATGTCTTCTACTCTTTTTCTGCTTTTTGTGGTTTTACTTGAGCATTTTATATTTAATTTTTTATCTTTCCTCAACATATCAGTGATACTTCTATTTTACTTTTTAAATGGCTCCTGGAGAATTTGCATTATACACTTATTACTAATTTAAGTCCACTCTAAACATGTACTGCTTCATGGGTAGTATGCCTAATACACCACATGTATATAAAAATATGTATAATCAAATACATTGTTTCAAATACATTGTTTCTATTAGTATTTTGAAAAAAAATTATGTGCTAGAACAGTTTATGATAATAAAAATAAAAGTTATTTTACCTTCATTTATTTCTTCTTTGATGTTCTTTCTTTATGTAGACCGAAGCTTCTGATGTATATGGGTTTCCTCCTCCCTTAAGAAATTCTTTACTATCTCTGGCAAGGCAGATCTACACAAAACAAATTTCTTTAATTTTTATTTGTCAAGAAAATTATCCTTCTGAAGGATAATTTCTCAGAGTACAGAATTCTAGGCTCATCATTTATTTTCTGTCAACACTTTGAATATTTTACTCCACATTCTTCTTACTTGCATGGTTTATGAGAAGTATGCAATTCTTATATTTGTTCCTCTGTAGATAAGTTTTTTTGTTTGTTTGTTTGTTTCTCCCTTGCTTCCTTTAGAATTTTTTCTTTATCTTTAATTTTCTGGATTTTTAAAATGATATGCCTAGGTGTAGTCTGAAATTTCTGGATCTGTGGTTTAGTGTCCGACATTAATTTGGGGGAAATTCTCAATCATTTTGTCTCAAATATTTTTACTGTCCCTTTCTCTCTTCTCTTTCTTGTATTACCATTATATGTATGCTACATCTTTTATTTTTAATGCTATACCTTTTGTAATTGTCTCACAGTCCGTGGATCTTCTGTTGTATATTTTTTCAGTCTTTGTTTTCTTTCCTTTTCAATTTTGGTGGTTTCTGTTGTGGTTTTTTTGAAGTTCAGAGATTCATTCCTCTGCCAGTTCCAGTCTGCTAATAAGCCCATCAAACGCCTTATTCATTTTCATCAAGCTTTCCCCCCCTACTTTCTTTTTGCTTCTTTCTTAGGATTTCCAACTCTGCTTACATTGTTCAATCTGTTCTTGCATTCTGTCTACCTTATCCTTTAGAGTCCTTAGCATATTAATCATAGTTGTTTTAAATATCTGGTCTGATAATTCCAACATCCCTCCCATGCTTACCCTGTCCCTTCAAATTGTAGTTTTGCCTTTTGGTATGCCTTTAACTTTCTCTTCATAGCTGGATATGATGTACTAGGTAAAAGGAACTGACATTAATATGCCTTTAATAGTGTAGTTGTCAGTTGTGGGGGAAGGGGAAGCATTTTATAGTCTTATGATTAGGTCCCTGGACTATATGGTTTTCAGGTGTTTCTTCATTTTTTTTTTTTCTTTTTTACTTTCAGAATTGGGTCAGGATGGATAGAATGGGCTGGAGTGGTCTGGAGTGGTCTGGAGTGGTCTGGAGTTGGGTATTTCCCTTCTATGTGGAAGGCTAGAATAGAGCAGAGTTGGGTATTTCCCTTCTATGTGGAAGGCTAGAAGTGAATGGGGTTACCCTTTTTCCAAGCAGTTAGGCTCTGGTAAAACCCCAGTATGTTAGCTGGGGTTAACTGGTTTTTCCTGAGTGCAGCCCTTGTTAAGAAGAACATAGTGTTCTGGTATATTTAAAAATTTCTTTTTCATTTACCCTGATGGAAGACTGAAGAATATTCTCTCTGATAGTTATTTGTGAGAATCTGGTTGATAAAACCAGATAAAACTCACAAAAATATGGGAGTTCCCCTATGACCAGGTCCCCCTGGAATATTTAACTGTTAGACTGTCTGTACTGAGCCTCCAGCAATTCATCAATTACAATTCAAGTTTTTCTACCCCAACACTGGTTCTTATGGAGGTTTCTGCTATTGCTTTTTGGCTCAGGTAAGCCATGACTCCCTGTATTCATCTGTCCATTTCTCCAATTTGGGGAGCATTAATTTGCCCTGTGCATTATTTCCATGGATCCAAGAATAGCTCTTTATTTTTTTTTGCTTGCTCAGCCATCTACTTGTTGTCAGTACAGAGTGACAATTTCCAAGCTTTATAACATGAAGTACTGGCAACCAGAAGACCCTGGCATTTTTTTTATCCCTGAAAAAAAAAATAGATCTTATAATATTATTTATTATTTTAAAAAAATCTTTTATACAACAGATAAATGGGGTTTTCTCTTTGCTCTACCACAATGTTAATCACATTTGTTTTGTCAAATTTGTTAAAAAATTTAGTGAATTTTTTGACATACCTTCTTCCACTTTCCTTTTTTTTTTCACCTACACCATCCTTGATGTATTACAGCTACTCTGCTTCATCTACATTCAACTCTGCTTCATTAGTTTGCTTTTGTTTTTAGTGTAAAAATTTGTTCATACTTATATCAGAGAAATTTTATTTATAATAAGTATTTCAATTTAATTAACAGCAGCAATTGCACTGACATCATTGTAACTCCTGTTGTCTGCATAAAGCATTCAAGGAAACCTATTACAGTACATTAGATCAATACATAGAAAGTCATTTGAACAGCATCAGTCTGTTTATACCAACTAGATCAGTGATGTGTTTTGTGTAATATTTGAAATGACATACTTATTTAACATGCACACCCAAATGAAGGAATACCTTATGTGTTGCTTTGGATAGAGTGAAATGCAGTCCTGATAGACCAATAAAGTTATGTTCAATGTTCTGATGAATGTTTCAGTAGAAAAAATAAATCATCCTGCTTCCCTTTTAAATGCAAATTTATTTATTATTTATTTATCTATTTATTTAAATATTTTATTTATTTATTTGAGGAAGAGAGAGAGATTGAGTGCACGACGGAGAAGCAGAGGGAATGGGAGAAGCAGACTCTCTGCTGAGCAGGAGCCCAACACAGGGCTTGATCTCAGGACCTGGAGATCATAACCTGAGCTGAAGGCAGATTTTTAACCATCTGAGCCACCCAGGCGCCTCAAATGCAAATTTAAAATAATTAAAATAAAAATAAAATGAGAAATACAACTTTTAAGGCACACTACCCACATTTCAAGTGCTTTATAGTTACATGTGAATAGTGGCTACCTTATTGGACATTGCTGTTTAATGCATTATCATAGTCAAATTATGAGGACTTAATAGAATGGCCATAAGTGATTAGTCCCTAGTATTAACTTAAAAATATTTACAGTTATAAAGTATTTTACCCTAAATGTGCTTTGCTATGGAGAATGATTGTAACCATTTATACTGAAGGAAAATCTCCAATCTATAGTTGAATATTCATTTTTGTTATGAAAGGATCCTTTTTCTACTGGATTATATATATATAATATGCATATATAATATATGCATATTATATATATACATAAATACACACACACACACATACATATATACATATACCTTTATATGTATGTGTATGTGTATGTATCATACATATCAACCTTTCACCATGCAGGACTTGTTATTTTAAAAATGTTAATCCATTCAATGGGCATTTGAATATATATTAAGCACCCAACAGAGCTCCACTGAGCTTTCATGAATAATGTGTAGTAGTCGACCTTTCAGTAATCAATTTATATATTTATTTTATTTTTTAAAATTGTTTGACAGAGAGAGACAGCAAGAGAGGGAACACAAGTGGGGGAGAGGAAGAGGGAGAAGCAGGCTTCCCACTGAGCAGAGAGCCCTATGTGGGGCTCGATCCCAGGATCCTGGGTTCATGACCTGAGCTGAAGGCAGATGCTTAACGATTGAGCCATGCAGGCACCCCTCAATAATCAATTTAAATAGCCAGAACTCTTAGAGGTATGACACATAGTTATTCTAATCACATATTTGTTTTGTTCTTAAGTAGAAAATCTGATACCATACAAATTATTTCAACCCCTTATTTAATTTATTCCATTCTTGATAACTTTACTTTTATATTAAGATTTATCTTTGGATAAAAGTAGATACCATTAAGAGGCTGGCTTTAGTCATTTTGAAAAAGCCAACAACAAAGTCATGCCTACATTTAGATGAATTTGCCTGCTTGAGTGCTTTCAGGGCTACAGTGCCTCTACAGCACCTAGAAGTTGAGGTGAGAAAGAACAGCATCAGAGAATACAGAGGAAGCTGTGAGGGGAAACTTCACAAGACAGACTTTGCCACTTTATTGAGATATGTGCTCAAATGCCATCTGCTCAGAAGTGCTCTCTCCAGTTACCTCTTTGCCTGTTCCTTTTATGATTAAGTGTTCTTCATATCAACAATCTACAGATTTTAATTTTTAAATTTATATTTTTTCTCATCTTCACTTTATTTTTTTTTAAAGATTTATTTTTTTATTTTTTATTTATTTATTTGACACAGAGAGAGACAGCAAAAGAGAGAACACAGCAGGAGGGAGGGGAGAGGGAGAAGCAGGCTTCCTGTGGAGCAGGGAACCCTATGCACAGCTCAATTCCAGGACCCTGGGATCATGACCTGAGCTGAAGGCAGACGCTTAACAACTGAGCCACCCAGGCGCCCCGTCACTTTCACTTTATATGCAAAAAACTCCATGAAAATAGGGAGCATGTCCTGTTTCTGTGTGACTATATTCCTTGCATATAGAGGCATATTAACCTGCTGTTGGATGCTTGATACATATTTAGATACCTATTGAATGAACTAATATTTTTTATTTATATTTCTACGCTCTTTACTTTTATTTTTTTAAATTTTTTTTATTGTTCTGTTAATCACCATACATTAGATCATTAGTTTTTGATATAGTGTTCCATGATTCATTGTTTGTGCATAACACCCAGGGCTCTCCGCAGAATGTGCCCTCTTTAATACCCATCACCAGGCTAACCCATCCTCCCACCCCCCTCCCCTCTAGAACCCTCAGTTTGTTTGTAAGAGTCTATCGTCTCTCATGGTTCATCTCCCCCTCCGACTTACTCCCCTTCATTCTTCCCCTCCTGCTATCTTCTTCTTCTTCTTTTTTTCTTAATATATATTGCATTATTTGTTTCAGAAGTACAGATCTCTGATTCAACAGTCTTGCACAATTCACAGTACTCACCATAGCACATACCCTCCCCAATGTCTATCACCCAGCCATCCCATCCCTCCCACCCCCCACCACTCCAGCAAACCTCAGTTTGTTTCCTGAGATTAAGAATTCCACATATCAGTGAGGACATATGATACATGTCTTTCTCTGACTTATTTCACTCAGCATAACACCCTCCAGTTCCATCCACGTTGTTGCAAATGGCAAGATCTCATTCCTTTTGATGGCTGCATAATATTCCATTGTGTATATATACCACTTCTTCTTTATCCATTCATCTGTCAATGGACATCTTGGCTCTTTCCACAGTTTGGCTATTGTGGACATGGCTGCTATAAACATTGGGGTGCACTACCCTTTCGGATCCCTACATTTTTATCTTTGTGGTAAATACCCAGTAGTGCAATTACTGGATCGTATGGTAGCTCTAATTTCAACTGTTTGAGGAACCTCCATACTGTTTTCCAGAGTGGTTGCACCAGCTTGCATTCCCACCAACAGTGTAGGAGAGTTCCCCTTTCTCCACATCCCCGCCAACATCTGTCATTTCCTGACTTGTTAATTTTAGCCATTCTGACTGGTGGGAGGTGGTATCTCATGGAGGTTTTGATTTGGATTTCCCTGATGCCGAGCGATGTTGAGCACTTTTTCATGTGTCTGTTAGCCATTTGGATGTCTTCTTTGGAAAAATGTCTGTTCATGTCTTCTGCCCATTTCTTGAATGGATCAGTTGTTCTTTGGGTGTTGAGTTTGATAAGTTCTTTATAGATTTTGGAAACTAGCCCTTTATCTGATACATCATTTGCAAATATTTTCTCCCATTCTGTCAGTTGTCTTTTGGTTTTGTGGACTGTTTCTTTTGCTGTGCAAAAGCTTTTTATCTTGATGAAATCCCAATAGCTCATTTTTGCCCTTGCTTCCCTTTCCTTTGGCGATGTTTCTAGGAAGAAGTTGCTGCGGCTGAGGTCGAAGAGGTTGCTGCCTGTGCTCTCCTTTAGGATTTTGATGGACTCCTGTCTCACGTTTAGGTCTTTCAACCATTTGGAGTCTATTTTTGTGTGTGGTGTAAGGAAATGGTCCAGTTTCATTCTTCTGCATGTGGCCGCCCAATTTTCCCAGCACCATTTGTTGAAGAGACTGTCTTTTTTCCATTGGACATTCTTTCCTGCTTTGTCGAAGATGAGTTGACCATAGAGTGGAGGGTCCATTTCTGGGCTCTCTATTCTGTTCCATCGATCTATGTGTCTGTTTTTGTGCCACTACCATACTGTCTTGATGATGACAGCTTTGTAATAGAGCTGGAAGTCCGGAATTGTGATGCCGCCAGCTTTGCTTTTCTTTTTCAATACTCCTCTAGCTATTCGGGGTCAGTTCTGGTTCCATACAAATTTTAGGATTATTTGTTCCATTTCTTTGAAAAAAGTGGATGGTATTTTCATGGGAATTGCATTGAATGTGTAGATTGCTCTACGTAGCATTGACATCTTCACAATGTTTGTTCTTCCAATCCATGAGCATGGAAAGTTGTTCCATTTCTTTGTGTCTTCTTCAATTACTTTCATGAGTATTTTATAGTTTTCTGAGTACAGATCCTTTGCCTCTTTGGTTAAATTTATTCCTAGCTATCTTATGGTTTTGGGTGCAATTGTGAATGGGATCGACTCCTTGATTTGTCTCTCTTCTGTCTTGTTGTTGGTGTATAGGAATGCCACTGATTTCTGTGCATTGATTCTATATCCTGCTACTTGACTGAATTCCTGTATGAGTTCTAGCAGTTTTGGGGTGGAGTCTTTTGGGTTTTCCACATACAGTATCATATCATCTGCAAAGAGTGAGAGTTTGACTTCCTCTTTGCCGATTTGGATGCTTTTGATTTCTTTGTGTTGTCTGATTGCTGTGGCTAGGACTTCTAATACTATGTTGAATAGCAGTGGAGATAGTGGACATCTCTGCGCATTCCTTACCTTAGGGGAAAAGCTCTCAGCTTTTCCCCATTGAGAATGATATTTGCTGTAGGTTTTTCATAGATGGCTTTTATGATATTGAGGTATGCACCCTTTATCCCTTTACTCTGAGAGTTTTGATCAAGAAAGGATGCTGTACTTTGTCAAATGCTTTTTCTGCATCTATTGAGAGGATCATATGATTCTTGTTCTTTCTTTTGTTAATATATTGTATCACATTGATTGATTTGCGGATGTTGCACCAACCTTGCAGCCCAGGGATAAATCCCACTTGGTCGTGGTGAATAATCCTTTGAATGTACTGTTGGATCCTCTTGGCTAGTATTTTGGTGAGAATTTTTGCATCCATGTTCATCAAGGATATTGGTCTGTAATTCTCCTTTTGTTGGAGTCTTTGTCTGGTTTTGGGATCAAGGGAATGGTGGCCTCATAAAATGAATTTGGAAGTTTTCCTTCCATTTCTATTTTTTGGAACACTTTCAGGAGAATAGGTATTAATTCTTCTTTAAATGTTTGGTAGAATTCCCCTGGGAAGCCATCTGGCCCTGGCCTTTTTTTTTTGGGAGATTTTTGATGACTGCTTCAACTTCCTTAGTGGTTATAGGTCTGTTCAGGTTTGCTATTTCTTCCTGGTTCAGTTTTGGGAGTTGATACATCTCCAGGAATGCACCCATTTCTTCCAGGTTATCTAATTTGCTGGTATAGAGTAGCTTATAATATGTTCTTAAAATTGTTTGTATGTCTTTGGTGTTGGTTGTGATCTCTCCTCTTTCATTCATGATTTTGTTGATTTGGGTCACTTCCCTTTTCTTTTTGATAAGTCTGGCCAGGGGTTTATCAATCTTGTTAATTCTTTCAAAGAACCATCTCCTAGTTTCATTGATCTACTGTTGTTTTGGTTTCTATTTCATTGATTTCTGCTCTGATCTTTATTATTTCTCTTCTCCTGCTGGGTTTAGACTTTATTTGCTGTTCTTTCTCCAGCTCCTTTAGGTGTAGGGTTAGGTTGTGTTTTGGAGACCTTTCTTGTTTCTTGAGAAAGGCTTGTATTGCTATATACTTTCCTCTTAGGACTGCCTTTGCTGTATTCCAAAGATTTTGAACAGTTGTGTTTTCATTTTCATTGGTTTCCATGAATTCTTTTAATTCTTCTTTAATTTCCTGGTTGACCCATTCATTTTTTAATAGGATGCTCTTTAGCCTCCATGTCTTTGAGTTCTTTCCGGCTTTCCTCTTGTTATTGAGTTCTAGTTTCAAAGCACTGTGATCTGAAAATATGCAGGGAATAATCCCAGTCTTTTGGTACTGGTTGAGACCTGATATTTGACCTAGGATGTGATCAATTCTGGAGAACGTTCCATGGGCACTAGAGAAGAATGTGTATTCCGTTGCTTTGGGATGGAATGTTCTGAATATGTCTGTGAAGTCCATTTGGTCCAGTGTGTCATTTAAAGTCTTTATTTCCTTGTTGATCTTTTGCTTAGATGATCTGTCCATTTCAGTCAGGGGGATGTTGAAGTCCCCTACTATTATTGTATTGTTGTCAATGTGTTTCTTTGCTTTTGTTATTAATTGCCTTATATAATTGGCTGCTCCCATGGTAGGGGTATAGATATTTACAATTGTTAGATCTTCTTGTTGGATAGACCCTTTAAGTAGGATATAGTGTCCTTCCTCATCTCTTATTACAGTCTTTGTTTTAAAATCTAATTTGTCTGATATAAGGATTGCTACCCCGGCTTTCTTTTGGTGTCCATCAGCATGGTAAATGATTTTCCACCCCCTCACTTTCAATGTGGGGGTGTCTTTGGGTCTAAAATGAGTCTCTTGCAGACAGCATATTGATGGGTCTTGTTTTTTAATCCAATCTGATAGCCTGTGTCTTTTGATTGGGGCATTGAGCCCATTTACTGTCAGGGTGACTATTGAAAGATATGAATTTAGTGCCATTGTATTGCCTGTAAGGTGACTGTGACTGAATATTGTCTGTGTTCCTTTCTGATATATGCTGCTTTTAGGCTCTCTCTTTGCTTAGAGGACCCCTTTCAATATTTCTTGGAGGCCTGGTATCATGTTTGCAAATTCGTTTAGTTTTTGTTTGTCCTAGAAGCTTTTTATCTTTCCTTCTATATTCAAGACAGCCTAGCTGGATATAGTATTCTTGGCTGCATGTTTTTCTCGTTTAGTGCTCTGAAGATATCATGCCAGTCCTTTCTGCCCTGCCAGGTGTCTGTGGATAGGTCTGTTGCCAATCTAATGTTTCTACAATTGTAGGTTACACATCTCTTCTCCCAAGCTGCTTTCAGGATTTTCTCTTTGTCTCTGAGACTCGTAAGTTTTACTATTAGATGTAGGGGTGTTGACCTATTTTTATTGATTTTGAGAGGGGTTCTCTGTGCCTCCTGGATTTTGATGCCTGTTTCCTTCCCCACATTAGGGAAGTTCTCTGCTATAATTTGCTCCAATATACCTTCTGCCCCTCTCTCTCTTTCTTCTTCTTCTGGGATCCCAATTATTCCTATGTTGTTTCATCTTATCATATCGCCTTTCTCTCGAATTCTGCCCTCCTGATCCTGTAGTTGTTTATTTCGCTTTTTCTCAGCCTCTTTATTTTCCATCATTGGTCTTCTATATCGCTGATTCTCTCTTCTGCCTCATTTATCCTAGCAGTTAGTGCCCCCATTTTTGATTGCACCTCATTAATAGCCTTTTTGAGTTCGACTTGGTTAGATTTTAGTTCTTTTATTTCTCTAGAAAGGGTTTCTCTAATAACTTCCACACTTTTTTTAAGCCCAGCTAGTATCTTTAAAGTCATGATTCTGAATTCTAGGTCTGACATTGTACTAATGTCCATATTGAGTAGGTCCCTGGCAGACGGTACTACCTCTTGTTCTTTTTGCTGAGGTGAGTTTTTTCGTCTTGTCATTTTTGTCCAGAGGAGAATAGGTGAATGAGAGAACAAAATGCTAACAGGTTAACAATGTCCCTAGCAAATATACACTATGCAACTCAGAAAAGACCTGAAACCAGGGGAAAAGAAAGGGAAAGAAAGAAAAAAAAGAGAGAAAAAAGAAAAAGATAGAAACAAACAAAAACAGAACAAAAGAAAAAAAGAGAATATGATCAAATATGATCAGGCTAGTGCATAGATCAGTACCACACACTAGATATTGGGCGTATTTTGGTCTATTGGAAGGAAGTGCTTCCTAAAATTTTAAAGGAAGAAAGACTTATATATGTACAAAATAAGGGTTGATACAATGAAGGGATGGAAGATGACTGTAAAGATGAACATTATAAAAGATTTTATAAAAGGAATTGATAAATAAGATGTTGTTTGAAAAAAGAAAGAATAAGATTTAAAAAAAGAGGGAAAAGAAAAAAAAAGGGAGAGAATGTGATCAGGCAGGAGACTAGAACAAAGCCATACACTAGTGATTTAGGGTATATTTTGATCTGTTAGAAGAAACTGTATCTCAAAATTTTAAAGAGAGAACAACTTATATATATATATATATATATATATGTATGTATATATGCCAAAAATAAGGGTAACTACTATGAAGGGTAAAATATGACTCTAAAAATGAAAAATAAAAAAAAAATTTAAAAAAAAGGGATTGATAAGATGTTGGTTGACAAAGGGAAAAAGAAAAATTCAAAAAAAAACAGTTAAAAAAAGTAACTTTGAAAAACTAATGAATTATGGTTTAAAAAGCCATGAATTCTATGTACATTATTCCCCTAGCACTGGAGTTCTCCTGTTCTCCTTGATCGGTAAACTTCGTCTTGGCTTGCTGGCTGTTTGTGCTCACCTTCTGGGGGAGAGGCCTGTTGCCATGGTTCCCAAATGTCTTTGCCAGAGGCAGAGTTGCCCCGCCCTTTGAGTCCAGGCTAAGCAATCTGTTCGAGTTTGCTCTCAGGAGCTTTTGTTCCCTGTAAGCTCTCGGTACAGCTTTGGAGGACCAGGGTGAAAATGGTGGCCTCCCAATCTCCGCCCGGAGGAGCTGAGAACTCACGGTCCCACTCCTCGGTGCGCCCCCAGAGAAAAACAGTCACTTCCGTCTCCCTGGTCTCCGGCCGCACTCTGTGCTCACCCAGTCTGTGACCGAGCGTTTGTATCTCTTGCACCCGACCCCATGTGGAGTCTCCAAACCCAGCAGATCCCTGCGGTGTGCTCCAGCCCCGCTCCTTCCAGGGGAGGAAAGGGAGTCTCCCCAGCTCTGCCGCTTGTTGGGTCCCTGCTGGAGGAGCAGTGGCCCAACTGGGCCACGGATCACAGTTTATGGCAACCCCGAGCTAAGAGCCAGCGCCTTGGCTCCATCTCTGCAGCTGGCTTTCCTGCTCCGATACCTGGGAGCTCTGCTGCACTCAGGCACCACCGGTCTTTCTGTGACCCCGAGGGTCCTGAGACCACACTGTACCGCGTGGGTTACACCCCCAGCTTAGCCACTGGAGCGACTTCCCTCAGCGGAGCCAACTTCTAAAAGTTTTGATTTTGTGCTCCGCGGCTCTATCACTTGCCAGAAGCGGCTGACGGAGGCCCCCTCCCCAGCCATCTATCCTCCCGAATATCGCCTCGGATTCACTTCTCTGCACGTCCTACTTTCCAGTAAGTGGTCACTTTTCTGTTCAGAGAGTTGTTGCTATTCTTTTCTTCGATCTCCTGTTGAGTTCATAGGTGTTCAGAATGGTTTGATCCCTGTTCAGCTGAATTCCTGAGACCAGACAAAATCCAGGTCTCCTACTCCTCCGCCATCTTGGTCCGCCTCTCTGAACTAATATTTTTTAAGATTTATTTATTTTAGAGAGAGAGAGAGCTTGGGAGGGGCAGAGGGAGAGGGAGAGAGGATCCCAAGCAGACTTCACACTGAACACGGAGCCTGATGCCCGGCTCCATCTCACCACCCTGAGATCAGGACCTGAGCTGAAATCAAGAGTCAGATGCTTAACTGACTGCACCACCCAGGCGCCCTATGAATTCCTATTTTTTAAATAATAAATCATGCATGCTTGAAGGTTGATATGTATTATATATATATATATATATATACATATATATATATAACATATATACACATAAATTGGTATATATTCGTATAAACTCATATATGTGTGTATATTACATACATGTGCATACACATATCTTTATATATTATATATAATATATTTTATATTTTAATAAGTGATTTTTATAATAAAATATAATTTTATAAAAGAAAATAATTTACAATTAATATATAATTTCAATAATAAAATAAATAATTTTAATAGTAAATATATATACATTACAATATATATCTATTATATATATTTTTTTATTCATTGGACATCCATTATATGAAAACACAATAATGAGATTATAATGTTGAGCAAACACAGATAAGGCTTCTTTGCCTTCAGGTATCTTTAAGACTAATTGGGGAAACATATTATTCAAATTATCACCCAAAACAATAATTTCTAGAAGTGTCAACATTTAATAAAAACATATAGGACCTTAGCTTTATTTCAGGTATCAGGGAAGTCTTCCCTCATTAAATGCTATTTGATCTGAAATATGACTAATAAAGATAAGTAACTAGACAAAAAGGAGAAAAGATTTCCCCACAGAGTGAACAGCAGAAACAAAGGCTTTATGGAGGGAGGTCACGTGGTGTTTCATAAAAACCTGAGAAAGCAGTGGGTGAAGCCCTGAAGCCAAGAGAACATTAAGAGATGAGGCTGGGGAGTTAAGTCAATTGTGTAGGGACTTGGAGTCCACACTAAATATGAGGATATTTATTTTAAGAGAAATAGGAAGCTATTGAATGGTTTTATACAGTGGGGGTGTGGGGTTTGTAAAACATGGAATTGATACAGATATGTTGGATTAGAGCTGAGATGGCACAGCTCTTTTTTGCTTTAAAACCATATGTGCATAAAATAGCATAAACTGATTCCATGTTTTCAATAAGATATTTACCATATCATCTTGAAATTTTGCTTTTCTGATACCATTTTCAACTTGAATCATTAAAACCAGACCCTTCTGTCCTCTCAATAACCATTCTGTAAATGACAAGGTGAACCCAAATCTTACCTGTTTCATTCTTAGTAGACAATACTCATCTGAATTCAGACATAGAGTTTTGTTTACCATGAATTACAGTTGTCTTCAGTATTTCCATAGCACTCATATAAAAGGCACTATTCTCAGTCCTTTACTTCATTAAGTAATTCAGTCCTCCAGCCACCCCATGAGGTATGTTATATTATTCTCACTTTACATATGATGAATTGACGATGTTAATGGCTGTCTAAACAAGCATCCCAAATTGTAAGATGACTCCCACTCTCCATAACTTCCATTTTTACCAGTAGAAAGCCACAATATACAGCAATTCCTGAGTCTCACCTTAGAAGTGTATCATTTTTATCTTCTATTGGAAAACATATAAATTTAATGGCATGATTATAAGTCTATATTTCATCAAATGAATGGAGAACTCAAGCAGTAGACAAAGTTATAACTTACCTTAGGGATTTAACTAATCAGGCACTGCCTCAGGATTTAGGCCAGCTGATGAAGCCAGGCATCAGATGAGAATAGGAAACATAACATTAAAAGTATCCACTTAGTTCTTGGGTGACATTTCTTTTAAAATGACCATGATAAAGTCTAGGGCTTGAAGGAAAACTTAGATGTTATATTCCATCAACAGCAGCTTGACATCCCCCAGCTATTTTAAGGAAATACCAAAGAGACTAAAATAAAAATAATTACAAGTAGAATGGTTTCAGGTTAGGCATTAACTGTAGTTAAGTACAGAATAATTGTTTTAGAATTACTGAGGGATTCTATGCAGGCTGAAAATTAGATGACAAAGTCACAAGGTTGTATTCTGCTCTCATATGCTTTCTCTTCTCTGACTTTTTTGTTTTTACCTTTTTCTTTTCAAAGGAGGACTTATGGAAACTCATTAGCAACTCTAGTGGAAATCTGGAGCCTCACAAAACTTTGTTAAATCCTTGCTATTCCACACAGCACTGTGACCTTGAACTAGTGCTTCAAACTCTTAATCCCTTCCATCTTCAAAAGAGGTGGTTGATTAAAAAAAAAAAAAAAGACTACCTTGAAAAATTGTGAAAGTTAAGTGAGATAATGCATTATTGAATATCTAGAACACAATGAGTGCTCCTTAACGAATGAATGATTAAATGATTCCATGTTGTTCCCCTTTTGTATCAGTTCTATGTCTTTTTATAGGTAGAGGTTGGGACATGATGTTGTGGAAAGATGAAGAAAAGAAAAATACAAATAGTGCTTGGGAAAACCATCCTTTTGTTTCATTTTTCCTGGACATTGCTATCTTAAGTTTTAAGCTATGAAACTTTAAATTTAAGACACTTTTATTATTATTATTTTTTAAAGAACAATATTATGCCTGAATGCAGTCTGTCATATTCAGGTACTTAATTCAGACAGGAAGTATCTGACCCAAATCTTTTGCATGTATTAGGTAGGTTGAATAAAATGTCTTCCTAGGTGTTATTTTTCTTTAACAGCAGGTATCTGGTTTTTGGATTCTGTCCCATGTCTGGTTTCTACTTCTATGCTGAAATTTTGTGAGCACAAAACTATCTTTCATCAGGTAAAATTATAGTTATTATGTGGCATTAGACAAGAAATCCAAGTATTTTCAGCTAAAAATTTACATCAGTTGCTAATAGCTCCTATATCCATACACACACACACACACACACACACACACACACACACACACACACACCACCTCCCATTTTAGGATTTCTGTTTCTAGTACATAAACCCAAATACAAGGTTCATTTAAAGAGCTGTAACCCCAGAAAGACCTGACTTATATTAATGAGGAGGAACACATTCTGATTAGTTTTGATTAAATTAGAAATACCATATTGCTTTCCTGAGACATAATAAAGGGAGACCTTTTATAGGTAGTAAGGCACTTAACTTTGCCCTTAACCAGCAGCGTGGCACTACTGATTCTGATGGAATTTAACTGTCTTTGGAAATTAACAGGGCTGGCTGAAATTATAGACAGTTTCTTAAGAGAAAGAGATCTTGGATTTTTTTTTAAATTCTCAAAAATGACATTTTCACAGTTCTTTCTTTTGCATAGGATACTTTTAAGCAGTAATTATTACTTTCTTGACCCAGAAACTCACAGAATTTTAGCTATGTCTCCTTTTGTTCCTCATAAGTAAGAAGATTCACATACTACTGTAAAAAAAGTATTAAAGTCAGGTCAAAACTCTGATAAAGAAGTAGAAACTTAGAAGGCACTCTGTCTAATGTCTCAGTTCAAGCTTGACTAACTCCAGAACACCTAAAGAAGCCTATTAGAACTTTTCCTTCTCCTAAAATAATACTGCTTCCTTTTAAAACTGCCAACTCAACAAAATGAATACCTTCTATGATTTTTCCATGAGAACTTATTACTGTCCAATATGGCTACATGTAACAATCTAATAGTTTTTCAAAGATGCCACTGTTTCCTTAATTCTACAGGATATCAACGGGTGGTACATCCCCAGGATGAAAACTTTCGCTTATAGCTAATCATGAGCACTCATGGTTTAAGATGGTGCAGAGCATGAATAACTTTGGAGAGCATTCACTCTGCTTATGATGAATGTCTAAGAATCTCATATTTCTCTGTTGCCCTTTTCTCTTGTTTTCTCCCCTTGCTCCCCTCCTTCTTTTCTATTTTCTTGATAACTGGGGTGCCTCTTTCTTCGTTTCTCAAGGTTTGTGGCTCTGTCATGGAAGATAGACCAAAATGGTCATCTATTACAGATTCACTAGAATTGATTCCCCAAAAACAACAAATGTTTCTCTTTCTGATCCTGGAAAACTCTACTTTAGATTATAATACAGATTAATTACATTAGCAGTATTTCTAAATCTTGTTCTATATACCAGAAGTTTTATGTTCTGAGTGTGTTTTCTTAGATTCTGTGTTTGTCTGTTTGGCGTCCATTACACACAGGGTCAATTATATTGACTCTATTGTCTTATTTTCTCTATTCTTGATGCTGTGGCATTTGTGGCCTCTCTGATTGGGAAGAGACTGCCCTTTCTGGGACTAGCTGATTCTTAGAGAAAGCAAAGGGCTCCGGGGGTATGCCTTTCATGCATAAATCAACCAACCCAAAGTGTACACCGAAGACCCCTCTATCTAACTCTCACACACCAAAACAGGTGAGGTAGCAGGTAATTAGAGACCACTTGTGTAGCCCAGATCCCACCAACATTATTCAGACTGCCCAGTGCTAAGCTATTTACCCTGCCCCGCTTTGCCTTTCCTGCAGAAACCTTCAATAAAGGGTTTAGCCTTGGTTTTCCCCTCACTCCTCCTTCTGTCTCCTGACTAGATTATGGTGCTTCTTCTATGGCCCTGCAATGCATGGCATGCCCATATCTCTTCAGAAATACAAATAATAAAAATCTTCTTTCAAAGGCATTATCCTTTCTGTGTTATCACTCAGTCACCTTTATAAATTAAGAGCTAGACAGAACATGTGGACATGGGAAAAGGGAAGGATGTCAGAAACAGAGAAAATCTAGTCCTCCTGTGTTTCTGCAACTGATATGACCTCATATAACATAAGCTATACCTCCCAAAAGGATACATTAAGATACCTCAAGTTCTAGTCTCACTGATTTGAGAAAGTCTATCACTGTATATTTTTTTTCAGCAAATACAGTCCAGAAAAATGTTGTCCTGTTTATATAGCCAACACCTTGACCCAGTGGTCACTGTTTCCTCAGTCAGCTGAATCATTTTGTGAAACCTCATAACTTATAACTTATTCTGGATCAATGATCTTCCTTCAAGCCAGATGTGTTCCTACCCCCTTCTTTCAATGTAGTCTATTTAAACATAATATAGAGAAATTTATAAATGCAAGGTATAATATATATGCATTATATAACCCATTATATAAATATATACTAATTCTCAAGTGCAAGCATTTTTTTCACTAAAGTATTTATAGACCTGTAATGTATTCTTTGGTGTTCTCTTTTACATATTTGTGAAGAGCCTAAAAACACTTTTCAAAATATTTAGTGAGTCTAAAAAAAAAAATCTTTATCCTAGAAGATTTGGATCCAGGAGGACCTTGACCCAACTTCCCTGGACAAACACATCAAACCCAGAGCTGCAGAGGTTCCTGGTGACTAAACTTCTACTTTGTAGTAATTGCTGTACCCAGAAGGCAGAGTCAGCACTGAAGGTGGGCCTGTGGGTTGTTTAAATGTTATGCCACAGAGTAGAGTCTTTTCTGTCATCAAGGAGTAACTATTGAAGGGAACAGTGTCCAAAACTGTTAGAAGATTATTCCACGAGAAAAGGCTCATTTAAGAATTAGTTATCCTGAAAAAAAAAAAATGTTTCTGAGGCACAAGGAAAGAGCAGATTGCTGACTTGAGGCTTGTTAACAAGAATCTTCTGTAGAGATACAGAAGATCATGGCCCCCAGCTAATGAATATTGTAGCAGGGAAATGGCATGACAGGTTCCTTCTTGTTCCTATTGAGTCTGTTTCTGCAAGAACAAAAGGTCAGTTGTGCTAAAGATATTTAGAGAAGCACAGTTTGGACATGCCTTTCAGTGCACCAGAGTTCGATGGCTGCTGTGGAATTGATTTCTTACACCAAGGCCAGATGGTGACAGGAAAGAAAAAAAAAAAAAAAAAAGTCAGAATATACGTTCTATTTACCAAAAAGGATTCAGAACAAAATCATCCACAAAAGAAGATGTGGCTATTCAGTGGGCCACAGAAGTAGCTTCTCATTTAAGAATAAAATTGGCTCAGTGAAATGATCATCAACCTACAAGTGATAATTCATTGCACCAAACAGAGCTTTTTAGTAATAAGTAAATCATTACTTAAAGCAAGCATATTTGAGAAACAAAATAAATCATTTTTAATATCCAACTGCTTTGTGGCATTCCGAATAGATTGTTTTTCCTCTACTTTGAGTACTGTGTGTGCATATGTGTGTAAATATACAAAGTATATGTCATTACTTCTGAAAAAGTTTTTTTTTTAAATAACAAAAGAAAAAGGAAAAACAAATAGCTTCACCACTCCCCGCATCCAAAGGGAGTGGGATAGGCAGACTGCGCTGAGCCTGAGGCAGGGCTCAATCTCATGACCCTGACCGAGATCCTGACCTGAGCTAAAATCAAGGGTTGGAGGCTTAACTGACTGAGCCACCCAGATACCCCTCAATCATTTTACTTTTAATCTTTCTCTATCATTATACTTAGGTTGTGACTTCAGGGAGGAACATGTAGTTATTTTTTTTAAACAAATTTTCCTGTCAGTCTTTATTTTTTAATTGAAACACTTATTAATTAATATTTATCATATTGATAAGCTTTTATTTAAATCTATCATCTATTTTTTTCTTAGTCCCATCTTAACTTTTTTCTTTCATTCTTTTTGATTAATTAAATCTATATTTCACTATTCAATATTCCTGTTAGCTTCTTAAATTTGCATGCTTTTACTCGAGTTTCTGTTATATTTTCTGGAAATTACACTGTGAATGCTTGCCTCTCTAGGGTCTAATATAAATTAGCATTTTTACCCCTAATCAGAAAATGTAAGGACTTGGGCCATTTAATCTCCTTTAAAACCTGTTTCTTTTGAGTTGATTTTTGTCCTTTATTTCTACCATATTTTTGACCTCATGGGACATTATGATAATCTTCCATAAAACAAAAGAAAGGTACAGAGATTTTCCATATACTCCCCCATACATGCATAGCCCCTCCCCTCCCAATATCAGCACAAAATAGTGCATTCGTTACCAGTGATGAACCTACACTAACATATCCTAATGATCTAAAGTCCATAGTTTACATTAGGGTTCAGTCTTGGTATTGTCCATTCCGTTGGTTTAGACTAATGTATAATGGCATATCTATCATTATAATGTACAGGATATTTTCACTTACCTAAAAGTCATCTATGTTCTGATTATTCATCCCTCCCTCTATCTCCCAACTCCTTGCAACCACTGATCTTTTCACTGTGTCCAAAATTTTGCCTTTTCCAGAATGTCATATAGTTGGAATCACATAGAATGTAACCTTTTCAGATTCAGCTTCTTAATATGCATTTATGATTCCTCCATCTCTTTTCTTGGCTTGATAGCTCATTTCATTTTAGTACTGAATAGTATTTCATTGTCTGGAGTTACGACAGTTTATTTATCCACTTACTTGCTGAAGGACATGTTCCTTGCTTCCAAGTTTGGCTATTATGAATAAAGCTGCTATAAATATGTATGTGCTAGTTTTGATGTGGGCATATGCTTTCATTTCATTTGGATATATATTAACGAGTGTGCTTGCTGGATCAAATGATAAAAATATGTTTACTTTTATAAGGATTGGCCACACTGCCTTCTAAAGTGTCTGTGCAATTTTGCATTCCCTTCAGCAACATATAAGAGTTCCGGTTGCTCCACATCCCCACTAGCATATGATGTTGTTATTGTTTCAGATTTTGGCCATTGCAATAGATTTGCATGGGTGTTGTTTCATTTTATGTTTATTTATATTTTCCTGATAACATATGATGTAGAACATGCTTTGTTTTTGTTTTTGTTTTAGATTTTTTTGTTTATTCATATGTGAGAGAGAGAGAGTGAGAGCACAAGCAGGGGGAAGGGTCAGAGGGAGAAGCAGACTCCCCACTGAGGAGGCTGCCTGATGCAGGACTTAATCCCAGGACCTCAGGATCATGATCTGAGCCAAAGGCAAGACGCTTAACCAACTGTTCCACCCAGGTGCTCCTGTAGAACGTGTTTTTATCTGCATATTTACCGTCTGTTTATCTTTTTTGGTAAGGTGTCTGGTAAGGTCTTTGGCCCACTTTTCAATTGTGTTGCTTATTGTCTTATTGTTGAGTTGTAAGAGTTCTTTGTATATTTTGAATAACATCCCTTATCAGAATTATCTTTTGCAAGTGTTTTGTATAAGTCTTTGGCTTCTATGCTCATTCCCTTGACACTGACTTTGCAGAGCGGAGTTTGTAATTTAATGAAGTCTAGTTTATTATTATTTCAGAGTTCACACCCTCAGTATTAAATCTAAAAAGGTATCACCATACACAAAGTCATCTAAGTTTTCTCCTATGTTATCTTCTAAGAATCTTATAGTATTTTTCATTTTAAATTCAGATGTATAATCTGTTTTGAATTAATATTTATAAAGGGTGTGAGGTCTGTGTTTAGATTCATTTTGTTGCATGTGGATGTCCATTTGTTCCAGCACACTTTATTGAAGAGTCTTCCTTTGCCCCATGGTATTACTTTTGCTCCTTCATCAAAGATTAGTTGATTATATTTATGGGGTTCTATTTCTGGGCTTTCTGTTCTGTTCCATTGATCTATTTGTCTAGTCTTTCACCAATATCACGCTGTCTTGATTCCTATACCTTAATAGTAAGTCTTGAAGTTAGGTTAGTATCAGTCCTCCAACTTTGTTCTTCTCTTTCAATATTGCATTGGCTCTTCTGGGTTTTTGCCTCAGCATATAAACTTTAGAATCATTTTATCAATATCTACAAAATAACTCACTGAGATTTTTGTTTAGGATGCATTGAAGCTCTAGGTCAAGTTGGGAAGAACTAACATCTTCACAATATTGAGTCTTGCTGTCTTTGATCATGTGATGTCTCTCTATTTAGTTCTTTAATTTCATTCATTAGAGTTTTGTAAGTTTTCCTCATATGGATCTTATACATATTTTATTAGATTTATAATGAAGTATTTCATTTTGGGCAGTGCTAATATAAATGTGTTTTCACTTTCAAATTCTCCTTGTTCATTGCTACTATGTAAGCAAATTACTGACATTTGTTTCCTAACCTTTTATCCTGCAACTCTCTCTAATCATTTCTTAGTTCCAGGAAATGCTATTGTTTTATTTTTTTTAATATTTTCTACATAGACTGTCATGGCATCTGTGTTAAATTCTACAGTGATGATGGTGGATTCATCTATTTCTCCTTACTATACTACCATTTTTTTGCCTAATGTAGTCTGACATTTTGTTCTTAGGTACATACTTATTAAGCATTGTTATTTTGTCTTGGAGAATTGACCCCTTTATCATTATGTAATGCCCTTCTTTTTCCCTAATATATTTCCTTACTTTGAAGTCTGCTCCAGCTGAAATTAATATGACTATTCTTGCATTGTTTTGATTAGTGTTAGCATGGTATATTTTTCCTGTAGACAAAATATAGTTTGATCTTGTTTTTTCATCCACTCTGACAATCTTTGTCTTTAATTGGCACATTCATATTACTGACATTCAATTTGATTATTGATATAGTTGGATTAATATCTATATATTTTTACTGTTTTCTGTTTGCTGTATTTGTTCTTTATTCCTATTTTTGTCTTTGATATTCAGTAGAGTTATATCCCTATGCTTTTCTTTCTCTTTTTCCCTGTTTGGATTTCTGAAAATATATTAAAACTGAGGGTTTACCATTATCTGTTGATGTTGCAAAAGTCTAATGTGTTATCTTTTCAAATATTGCTTCTTCACAGATCTTTCTCCTTCCCCCTTTTGTGACTCTATTGACATTTATGAGTACCTAGAACAATCAATCATCCTTTCATCTCTTTAACTCTTTCTGTGTTTTCAGTCACTTTTGCTCTTTATGATTTAATCTGAATATATTCTTTTGCCAGATCTTTAAGTTCACTATTAAAAAAAAAATGTTGTGTCCTCCCTCACACATAGATTGGGAAATCTATCAATTTGAATCTTATTTTCACTGTTACATTTTTGGGGTTTAAAATTCCTTTTTTTAATGAATTATAATTTTCTGGTTAAATTCTCCATGTTGTCATTTATTTAACACCTTTATATTAAAATTAAATCTGATTATTAAGGCCATCTAGATCCACTTCTTGGCTTTTTCCCTGAAGTCTTTGCTAATTCATATTTCTTTCACCCAGATCAAGAAGATTAGGAGATAAAAAGAAAGTAATCACCTAGAGGTTGAAAACTAAGTGGAGGTTTCAGCAGTGACCTAGTGTTGGAGAGAAATATAAATGGAACTCAGAGCCTACTCAGGGTGGGGACTCCTGATAAATGCCCTAGATACATAGTAAATAGTCAGCAAATATTTATTAAATCTTAGGAAAAAATACCTTTGCTTCAGGACAACACAGGTCTTCAAAATATTCATAAAAGTTATTTTAAATTCCAATTACTACTATAGAATATTTTTATTTTTATTTCAGTGCCTTTCTTATATTGATCCTGAGGCTCAAATCAGTGGAGCAATGACATATTAGTGATATATAGGTATTTCTTTGGCTCTAGCAACTGTATAGACTATACATTAATGAAAAGCAGATAAACCATTTCCATTAATAGATGGAGGAATCTATCTAGAGAGATTTAATCTACCAATAATCCTTGATTTATTTCCTCAACTAATAAAAATGAAAGACCAAACGTTATATTTTTTCTCTTGATTTTGACACTAAAAATGCCATAACATATATGACCAATCACATCACTTGGAAATCCAATTTTTGCCTTTAATACAGTAATATAAGTAAAATAGTATCATGCTTTTAAATAACCCTTTACTATATAGAAACATGAAGTTGAACTTCTTTTACTGCCCATGTTTGCACTTGTGTATAGGTTGAAAGAAGAAACAAAATCTTGCTACATCATTTTTATGATCTTTTATGCAATTATGCCCTAAGGGATTCAGATCCTGTGTATAAAGTCATCCAGAAACTGTTCAAAATCTAAGTAAATGAGGACTATCCTACAAGATAATATTTTATAAATTATAAATAAACATATTTATATATCCTATAAGATATTTTATAAATTATAAATTATAAATAAATCCTTAAAAATGTTTATCATTTTTGTATTTAATGATATCACTTTTAGAAAACAATCTGAAATATGAAAAAGGATTTAAAGATAAATGTTGTCTGCTGCTATGTTAAAAGTTGCTAAAATCTGAACCATCCTAAATCTCCAATAAGAAACAAATTACAATGTATCCATGTAATGTATCATAGAACCAGTACTGTATCTATATTAAAGAGTGATTCTTTTGAAAATAAATGCTTATGGAATAATATTTGGTGGATAAAGCAAAATAACTTGTTTATGTAATTACATGCACTTTACATGAAATTTACATGGAGGGGTTTATTACTTAGTATAGTACCAGTCATTGCTCAGTGGCTTTGTACAGGAAAAGTCATATAGCATTGAGAAAAGAGAGAGAGAGATTTCTAGTTTGGAACCAAGAAGAAAGCAATTATTTCATCAAGGGAGATTTAAAATGGCCCCCCACTCTCACAGTAGAGAAAATATAGCTATTATAGTTGTATGATAGTATAGTTTGGGGTTGGATTTAGAGCCTAAGTATAAGAGACTTATATCTAGATCATTTAAACCAAAGCCAGTGTTCTATAGCCATAACTTAAAACAGTGTGCCAGCACTGATTAAATCTTGGATAAATTTAAGTGGTCAGTGGTCATGAGAACCATTAACTGTTTTAAGTTAGCCTTGAGTCATTTTTATCCATTAAATGTATGGAAAACCAAAGACTTGCAAACTGTTCAAGGGCCAAAGGAAAAGTGAGGGCACCAAACTTGGAAATATTACACTGTATTAATTTTAAAATGTGTGATCAGGTATCTAAAACACATAATTTTATAGCAATCAATCAACTGAAACTCATCTCTTAGTTACACTTAACATAGAATGTGAACATATTTAATATGGTTATTGCAATATAGGGTAGAGCAAACTGAAGTGACTGCTAAATATAGGTATATAGAACAAATTTATTAGTGGATTCACACAGTATAGGTTCACTTATTCTTAGTGAATAAGTTATTTGCCATGTTATAAAGAGTTAATACTTTCAGGTTCCTGGATTGGGTAGATGCTTTATAACTTTACAAGGCAAACTGTTTTGATGAGAGTAGCTTATTCAAGTTGAATAACTTTCTTGCAAATTTTGACTTAAGTTAGATTTCCTGGCAGCAATGAATCACAAATGTCACATGGGAAGAAAATCTTTAAAAATATATAAACAAAGATATATTAAAAAACTAATAAGGCAGCCCTCACTTTGCACAGTAGCACAGAGCCATAAATATGTCCATATAACTATGTAGAAACTAAGTGATCTTAAAAATCAATTGGAAAAATTATGATTTTTCCATAATCTTTATTTTTTTTGTCAAAACATTAAAAACTCTCTTACTGTCAATTACAAATGTATGGGAAAATAAAAATCAAATAATAAAAAAGATTTATTTAGTATACTTTAATTAAAGGATTAGAAATGTATTTAAATCTTTGATTTCTTAGTAAAAAATCTTATCAGGAGTAGTGTTTCAAAGTGCAAAATCTCTTCTCATTGTATAACATACGTATAGAGTGCATTTTAAACCTTAGTTTGGATCTTCTTCTAACACTTTGTCTTTTGTACTTCCAACATCATGAAGTATCTCTGAGATTTCCTTTAATGTGAAACTTTTGCCAGTGTTCTTCCTCTGGGTCATCTTCATCTTTTTCTTCACAATAGCTTTCCTCATTTGTGTCAGTAACTTCACTTTCACTAAATTCTCAGGTTTCACACCCAGACTGTCTTAAACAGTGGCAATGCCAGTGTTCCCAAGGTCAGCTATTTATTCTGTAACTCCATTTATGTTCAATTCAAGCCCCTGCAAGTTATTTGCACAGTGTATTAGATGTTTCTGTCCTGTTATATATATACTATGTGTTACTTCTTTACACAATGTCACTCTTTTCATGTGTTCTAATCATATCCAGTTTCTCTCCCACTATTATAATTTTGTTTCCTTTCTGCATATCCATCTTTGTTGGCTAATTCTCTTTATCAGTTATCCAATTTTGTGAAATGTTACATGGGTTCATCACCGGGAGACAAGGAGGCAACACAACTACATGCTTTGCTTTCTATGCATGAAGTGAAAATGGGTGTGTAGAGTCCAATCACTGGCAGACTTTGAAACAAGTAATGTGACTGATCATTGATCATGATACACATTTATTTATGTAGTGATTTGTGGACTCAAGAAATAAGAGAGAAGTATGTATCTTTTGCAATTGGTCATAGGAATATACCATGGTAACTAACTTTTGAACTGCGTTTTGGGGGACTAGTGGGTTATTTAATAAGCCATTATAACTAAAATGTGTGCCTTTTGAAACCATACAAAGTAAGGACCACCTTTAGTTCTGCATGGTAGGGTTTGGCTGATGATCATTTTCATCTTTATGTATTAATGCATTTTACATATTCTTAAAATGGGGCACTTAAAGAGAAAATAAGTACATTAGTGTAAATAGACAACTGATTCATAGTATTTATTTTTTCCAGTAATCTTGACTAAATCTTACCATTTGTAATATTCAAAGACTTCTTTTTGGAAAATCTCACCTATAACTCAAAAGCATGGATTTGGGAATGGGAAATGTTATTCAAATAATTAAATTGGTTCACTTTATTCTTCTGTAAAACTGTAATAACATTATTTACTATTTATGGTTGGTATGAGGATGAAATGAAATTACAAATGCATAGCACAGTACCTAGCTCATAGCAGGCATTTAATAAACACCATTGAATATCCCAACATGTTCTGAAAAAGAAAAAAAAATGTCAAAAGAAATGATTCAACCTCCCATCCCCTCATATTTTTGTGTAGTGTCTTCTACAAAGCAAAAATTAAAGGTCTTCTCTCACTGGACCATGTGAGAAATTACCACTATAATAAAAAGCCTTGGCTCTCGTACAAAAATCCCCTTGGCAAGTCTTCTAAGTGTCTGAGAAATTCAATAAAAAGGTCTTCCAAGCTATGTTAGTTTAGTCATCAAAAACAATCTAATGGAGCTCAAAGCACCAGACAGGAATTAATCTGTTAGTGTATAACATCAACATGGGAGAGAGGTAGTACAGTGCTGCCACTAAGCAGGCACACAATTCTTGAGAGATTCCACATAACAATAATACTAACAGAGATATCTCCTTTTCTTTCAGTGCTTAAAAGCTAATAAATGCCAGCTGGTAAATGTCACAGTGGCCACATTTTCTGACACATTCTGACACCTTTATGAACTGGGTATCCATTCAATTTAGTGAGCGTTGTGGATCACCTTATATATATATACCGTGTGGCTTAATATATGAAACAGGGCCAATGAGTTCAAGATTAATAGGAGAATACTATTATGTAAATAATACCGTAATATAAGGCAAAAGTGAAAGCATCCTGTATTAATAAGAAGGAAGACTTTAAGAATGCTCACTGGAAGGGTATCTTTCTTCTGAGAAAGAAAAGAGAACAGAGGGAGGGTAAGATTTAAACTTTATATGTTTAATATATATGATTTTTTTAATAACTTTAATAAAGGAGAGGGAAAGAAGGACAGAAAAGACTAGGAGAACAGTGTAAGTGAAGATTTGGGAGGCATCAAGATAATAGCATTTGCTTCAGGAGTGACATATTATGGTATGGTTAGAGTTTCAGTAATACAGTGGAAAGAGGATATGAGGATTGTGGGCCTAGAAAGAAATGCTGCTTTAGTTATTAAACATAAAACATTCATGCATTGGTTTCAGATAGTTCTAAGTCTCAGCACCAAAACTACCACTAATAGCGTTATTATCATTCCAAAATGTATTCTAAGATATGCCCCACATACTTCATGATAATTATTTGATCATTCTATATATAATGCAGTGCTTCTTGATAATTACTGTTACCAAGTTAATATCAATGCCTAACATTGTTTGGATAACTAGCATGTTTCAGATACTGTTTAAAGCACTTTGTAGGTATAATCTCATTTTATATTTAAAAATGGATTATGTTAAATTATAATCTCCATTTTACAAATTGAAAAACTGAGGCTTATGAAAAAGTAACTGCCCAAGTGTCATGCAAGTGGTAAATCTTGGAGCCTAAATTCAAGCTCAAGATAGCATGACTATAAAAACAAAACAAAACAAGAAGCAAAATAAAGCTATCCCACATTTTGCAAGCATCCCATCCATAAATCAAGCATGGCTATCTGTATATCTGGAGAAGCAACACAGACTGAGAAAGACTAATAATATAAGAAAAATACAAAGGACATGTAAAGTTCAAATGAGTCAGTGATTGCTTCTAGTGGTGTGGTGAGAAAGAACTTGAGGCAGAGTCTAAATTGGAAATTGAAAGAGCAGTAGTTTTAATTTCAGTTTCTTAGAAAAGATTAACAAAATATCAGAACAAAATAATGCTAAGAGATCAACTTTGCTTACCTTTAGTTTTCTAACTCTAGAGAAAATATTTTGAATGATAAAGGTAGGAAAATACCTGTCTTTACATTATTTATATTATCAGGAACAATGAGAGACACTAAGTAGGCTCTTCATTTGTTTGTTTGTTTGAATGAATAGGTATATTCAATAAAGACTGACTTGTTCTTCCCGCAATACCATACTTGTCATCTTCTTGACTTTTAAAATAGCTTTACTGAAGTATAATTGACATACAAAGAACTGCACATATTTAATGGGTACAATTTATGAGTTTGGACATCTACAGTCACCTGTGATACTATCACTGCAATCAAGGGAATGGACATAACCAGTATCTCCCATGTTTCCTTTGTCTCCCTTTGTTTTGTGGGAGAAATGAAGAGTTGTTCAATGGATATCAAGTTTCTATTATGCGGGATGAATAAATTCTAGAAATCTGATATACAGCATAGTGCCTATGGTCTTCTTGACTTTTGAAGATGCCACTTCTTCCCAGAGGAGTTAATATGTTGTTTGTCAACTACATATTAAACACTAAGTAGCTAATGTCACTGTTGTCATTTCTTAACAAAATTTGAGACCCTAAAATCATCCAAAAGGGAATCCCTGATGAAGCAAAGTACAAGTATTCAGTTTTACCTCTTACTTGTACTGCAACCTTGAAAAGTGTCTCTTATCTGTAAAAAAGGCAAGTAAAAGCAATTTAAACTCCCTTTCTTACAGGTCCAGATACTTAAGAATCCAGGTCCTAAATTGAATGCAACTTGCCTGGCCTCATGCTTTAATAGAACAATTTAGTTCGATTGTTTCTTTAATAGTGAGAACAATTGTGTAAAACTTTGCATCCTGCTGCGTTCTTTGCAATTGCTTCCTATTTTCCCTCAAAAGGGAAGATTTAGCAAATTGGACTTTAGGCTTAATGCCCTTCAGAAGATATCTCCTCTATATATTTTCTGTGATAACTACTTCAGAACTACTTAATATACCATGAACCAACAATCATTAGTATCTGTTTTACTGTTATACAGTGCCAAGAAAATAAAATGGTGCTGTGCATTTAGTTTGAAATGTTTTACTAGTTGTTTTAACAGCTTTTAGTAGTTTTACAATATAATTATTTTTAAGAGGATTTAAAATAATATTGTTGAGAGATACATTGAAGTATTAACTCAGGGAAAGTTAACAATTGAAGTGACAAAGTAACCTAGTGAAAATAAATACTTGGTAATTATTTCCAAAACGGAGAGGCATCCAACTTTCTTCATGGGTTATCGCTGAGCTCCCTAAGAAGCAGGCTCTTCAAGGTAAACTGCCTACTGGAGTGTCAAAGCATGAGGCTGCCCATTTCCTGTCTGTGTAAGAATGAGCGAGAGAACCCAAACTTCTGTGCCCTCAGAACCATCCAGTGTTTAATCAGAAAGCCATATGCCACTGTTTTCCTGAATCTCTAACAGCAAATTTTCATATCATTCTACCCCTAATTTGTTTTTCTGTGATCCTTTATTTTTATTTTTGACCTCTACTAGTCATCTAAAAGATACATACTCAACCCAACGTACTGAATGACTGAAGTTAATAGGAGACTAATGAGTCCTATGAATTACAAATACTTCTTGTACTTTCCCATTAACCCTTCAGCATTTATTAATCTGGGACACACATGCCTGACTTGTGGCTACCAGCAATAGCGGCTTCTTGCCCCAGGCCTTTCTGACCACTGCTACCAGACTCTTTTGAGCAATAATAAATGGTTGCTGTTTTAATCCACTAAGTTTTGAGGTGCCTTGTTATTGATACTCCCACCCATACAGATATTTATAAACTTCTACCACAATTGAGTTTATATTTCTGCCACTTGCAACCATATAGTTCTAAGTTGAATATCTTTATTTACCCACTTACTAGATATGCTATCTTGGGCAGCTGACTATTTGTTTTTTTCACCTGTGAGAAGGGGGGCCATATTGTTGCATTGTGGTGATGATATGAATGTTGGAATAATGCATTTGAATGCCATACAAATAACAAGTTTGACAAAAATATTATAGTTGTTATTATAAATTATTTTTTATCTTAGTAGTTCCAAGAAAATGATAGGGTATCTAGTACAGAATAGGTACTGCAATGAATGAATAAATAGATGTTAGTTGACAGATTAATACTGATTCAGATTTGTCTTAGGAAGACAAGAATCTGATCTAAAGGGAGAATTCATACACACACAGATACACACCTATGCATATAAAGTCTAATGTTCTTGAAAAATATTTAAAAGTAAACAATGCCTGTACTTTGATATACTTAATATTTGTCTACTTTAAGTAGGTATTAACATTAATTAAGGCGACCATATTTAAGGTAAACATACTTAAGGACAAAACATTAATTTACATGATATAATAGAAATAGATCTGATATATTTTACTGACTTCAGCTAAGTAGTTCATTTTTATTCTCCCATATTAATTCAAGCAATTTAAAATGTTATTAAGCAGAAAGAAATGGGCAAGTGGAAATGCAAATGAACGTAGAACATCTTTTCTTGCAGACTACTTGTTACATAGGCCATCTCTTTAGATTCATAAAGGGATGAGGTAGCTTTGAATTTAAGGACTTAGACAGGATAACCCTTATAGTCCCAGTACAGATTAAGATGCAAATCTATTTTGATGTGTTAAAATGCAAATGTATTTTGATCAGGTAAATTTCTATAGCCTTAGTGGTAGATGGATTGGGAAAGCCTGGAATCATAGAGTTTAATCAATATGACTGAATATTAATTTTGTCATATACATTTGTCTTATGGCTTAGGCCTCACATCTTAAGCATTTTAAAAAAGTAAGTCCAGAGGCACCTGGGTGGCTCAGGCAGTTGGGCACTTGACTCTTGATTTGAGTACAGGTCATAATCTCAGTGTTGTGAGATCGAGTCCCACGTCGGGCTCTGCACTGAGTGTGGAACCTGCTTAAGATTCTCTCCCTCTCCCCCTGCCCCTCCCAGCTTGCACACTATTTCTCTCTCAAAAAATTAATTTAAAAATTAATATTAATTATTAATATTATTATTAATATTTTCTCATAATTAATACTCATTCTTGTCTAGAAAGCCATCTGAAATAAATAATCCAAAATGCAGAAAAAGCTTTACATGAAAATACTATTATATCATTATCCATGATATAAAAACAAAAGGAATACAAGCAAAATGGTCAAAATACAAATTACTGGTTAGGCAAATTAGAGTATATACATTTGGGTTTTTAGTGTGTATTATTAATGACAATGATAGAGATCATGTAATAACAGAGGTAACTAAATAGCAGATGATTTAAGAAATTAAGAGTGAAAGTCAATATATAATGTCACAGAAAGCTTAAAATAAAACTGAACAAAATAAACATGCAAATAAAAAATACATATTTAATGGGGAAAAATGACTGAAAAACTACCTGCTACAGTAAAAGCCTAAGTAAAGTACTTCTTGTTTTATTTTTTTTTAAGATTTTGTTTATTTATTTGACAGAGAGAGAGATAAGGAGAACAGGAACACAAGCAGGGGGAGTGGGAGAGTAAGAAGCAGGCTTCCCGCTGAGCAGGGAGCCCAGTGCAGGGCTCTATCCCAGGACCCCAGGATCATGACCTGAGCCAAAGGCAATCACTTAACTGACTGAGCCACTCAGGTGCCCCAAGTAGTTCTTGTTTTAAAATCTTGGTTTTCTGCCCTTAATGGCTCTGTGATACATTTGACAAGTAATTGAACCCCTCTGAGCAGCTTTCCTCATCTGTAAAAGGAGGATATTAGTTACAACATACTTTGTAAGATTATTATAATGATTAGAAATAATTTACTTGAAACACTAGATCCATACTAGGACCCAGTGAATTCCAGTTATTATTGCTGCTGCTGCTGCTATTGTTTTTATTTCTCTTGGTTGTGATTAGGTGGAGGGATTGAGGGTGATGTGTTCTCTCTCTTTTCTTGGCAATTCTATGGTTATTATCTTTATAGTGTAAAGGATTTATTTATAAAGAAAGAAATTAGAACTGAGACCTTGAGAGCCCATCTTGTTTCAACTCCAAGTTATCTTCCAGAGACTAAGAATGCCATTCTTCATACAACAGGTGACCCATTACATACCCCACTACATACACGTACCTTTCTGTCTCATTATCAATAAAGGACAAATTCCTGCCAGGGAGCCAATCCTGAACTACAGAAGTGTACTTGAGGAGAAAGTCTTTAGACCCTCAATCCTATCAACTTGAAAACAATTTTTTAAAGATTTTATTTATTTATTTGAGAGAGAGAGAGAGCAAGAGCAGGGGGAGGAGCAGAGGGAGAAGCAGATTCCCTGCTGAGCAGGGAGCCTGATGTGGGGCTCAGTCCCAGGACCCTGAGAACATGACCTGAGCCAAAGGCAATTGGTTAACCAACTGAGTCACCCAGGTGCCCCTCAAATTGAAATTTTAAAAGTTTTTTTTTCTTTCTTTTTAAGATTTATTTATTCTAGAGAAAAGAAGAGAGAGAGAGAGCATGCATGCAGTGTGGGAGAGGCAGAGGGAGGGAGAGAGAGAGAATCCCCAAGCAGACTGCACACTGAGCATGAAGCCCTTCATGGGGCTCAGTCCCACAACCCCAAGATCACAACCTGAGCCAAAACCAAGAATCAGACGCCCAACCGATTGCACCACCCAGGTGTCCCCAAATTTTAAAAGTTTAATGCTAATTATATTACTTCACATTTTAGATTCACCTATATCAATGTAAATATCACAGCATAAAATATTAGAACTAGCCATATAAACAATACTCAGGAGAATAAAGAGACTTGGGGATAGATTGACCAAGTTGAAACACAAAAGGTTTGTCCTTCCTGCTCAATTTTTCCTTCCATTGTACTGATGAAATTATTTTTTTTTGTTTTGTTTTTTTGTTTTTTCGTTTTTAAAGATTTTATTTATTCATGAGAGACAGAGAGAGAGAGAGACAGAGAGAGGCAGAGGGAGAAGCAGGCTCCCAAGGAGCAGGGAGCCCGACACGGGACTTGATCCCAGGACCCTGGGATCATGACCTGAGCCGAAGGCAGACACTTAACCATCTGAGCCACCCAGGCGCCCTGTACTGATGAAATTAATTGCAATTCTTATTTGACATGCATTTGGTGAACGGGAGCTTTTCTCTCCCATCATCTGCCATTAGAAGGTGTGTGTTCCTGACCAGGGAAAAATCCAGCAAACAGTCTTGGTAGACTGTATAGAAGGGAATTTATTTTTAATGCTCTTTCTTTCTTTCTCTTTCTTTCTTTCTTTCTTTTCTTTCTTTCTTTCTTTCTTTCTTTCTTTCTTTCTTTCTTTCTTTCTTTCTTTCTTTCTTTCTTTCTTTTTTCCTTTCTTTCTTTCTTCCTTTCTTTCTTTCTTTCTTTCTTCCTTCCTTTCTTTCTTTCTTTCTTTCTCTTTCTAAGTCTCTCCATTTGCTGATTTGAACTTTCTAAAAATACCTAATGTCAGATAAATCCCAGGGCTTTTCGTGGAACAGCATATTATTAAGGGGTTTATGAACACCCACATTTTTATTACATTATTCCTATGACTTTTTTCACTGCACAATTAGTTTGCTTATGTACTGTGTATTGAAATTAGTTTTCAGTTTTTTTCTGATAGATACTTTTTAAAAAAGTAAAATAGGAAAAAATGTATCATTAAATGCTGCTTCTCAATTTAAATGGTATTTCCACAAAGAAGCCTTTTCTGATCCAAGAGAATAGACTTTTTCTTCCTCTTATAACTGTGTCATGCCAACCTATGTTGTTCCTTCCATTCTCTCCCTGTTGTTTAGCTCAATTTGTTCCCTCTTACCCAGACTTCTTTCCCATTCTTTCCCCACTCTGTGAAAGCTTCCCCCCCCCCGCTTTTCTTCAGTGAATTAACTTTGCTAATTCTCAATCTCAGGCCCATCACTGCTTCTTCAGCAAACCCTCCCTGATCTCTATGACTAGGGAAAATCTTCTCTTAAAAGGCACTCACACCAACATCTCCATCATCACAACACTTTTGTAGTTGAATTTTACACTTGTGTATATAATTATTTGATTAGTGTCTATTACTATTAAACTATTAGTGAATGAAGGCAAAGCCAAGTTTATTTTTGCTAATAACTATAGCCCTATGATATAGAACAGTGCTGGAAACAAGGAAGGTACTCAGTGAATATTTATTGAATGAGCAAATGAATATTTTAGAATTAAGTAAAACATTATATGTAGAGGGTCTTGTACATACTAAGTGGTCTTTTATAATTAGAATAGCTTCTATTTCTTTGCATGTGGATCTGGAATTTGCAAAGTAACAAATGTCTCTCACTGAAATTAATTAAGATGAGTAATTAAGGGTCAATCACTCCCTAATGTATTTTAAAAAAAAAGCTGATAAAAATGGGAGAAACTATCAGTTCCTAATGCATAAGAAAGAAGTCTATGCAGCACATAGATCCTGGCTCCTTTACTGCAAATATGTGACCTTCTTAATGGATTTGTTGGAAAAAAAAAAGTGTTTTCAATTTAAATAGTTCTGGAAGTTTTATTAATCAAGAAACTTGCTGGGTGCCTGGGTGGCTCAATTGGTTAAGCAACTGCCTTCAGCTCAGGTCATGATCCTGGTGTCCTAGGATTGAGTCCCGCATCAGGCTCCCTGCTCAGCGGGGAGTCTGCTTCTCCCTCTGACCCTACCCCCTCTTGTGCTCTCTCTCACTCGCTCTCTCAAATAAAGTAAAATTAAAAAAAAAAGATTTTAAAAAAACATGCTTATTATGGTCTGGCATTTAAAAAAACTGTGGCTATACTTTCCATAGAGAGTGATATTGTATATTAAATAAGGGCTTTGGAACCAGACAGATGTGCTTTTGAACCTGAGCTCTGTCACTTCTCAACTATGTGACAGTCTTCTCCTCTGTAAAATGAAGGCTATGACACTTGTCATCAAGGATTACTTCCAAAATTAATGAATATTTTTAGCAAATATTCTGTGCCATATAGCAACATAAATAGTGATACTCCCCACCCCCCTCAAAAAAACAAACAAACAAACAAACATACACACAAAAGCAGGCCTATCAATGATAGTTAACTAACTGTCCTACAAAGAAGGAAAAAGGGCAAAGTGATATTTCTTAAGTGACTATCATATGCAAAGTACATTCATGTGATTTACCTAATATCGTCTCAAATAGCCTGAGAGGTTGATGGAAGAAAGGAAACTGAGGGCAAGATAATTAAGCATACTGCCTCAAAATCACAAAGCCACAGGCTTTTTTTTCAGAAGAAAGTTGTGAAGGTATAACCTCTGAGGCATATTGTAATTCTGTTGACGCAAAGATTTAAGTAGATGGACCTGAACTGCCTATAGAGATGAAATTACTTTGAAACTCTGGAAGAGGAACACACAGCGTTTTTTAACATTCTTGTGTTTTGAATTTTTCTAGCAGATCAATCTGTTAATTGCTTAGCAAACAAAAATAAGAGGATATGAAAGAAAGATTCAACATCAAAGCTATGCAAGTAAGGCATCATCTTGGTGAACTTTCCAATGAGAAAATTGCCAGTAATTCAAGCAAAAACTTTATCCTGTTGAAGACATTAAAGCATCCAAGTTGAGCAAGTGCCAAAACAAGTTCATATGATGCAATGAAATTGGCTTTTGACAACAAAATTATGTATATTCCAAGCTGATTTTAGCAACTTCTAGCCATATGATCTTAGCATTATAGGAACCACTATGATTTTTTCTATTTACTCATCAAAAGAGATAAGAATTAAAATGACTTGGGGTGAGAATTTCAGATATTGTGCACATGTATGAGGTACCTTGTATCAGGTCACAGTGCTCAATAGTATAGCTATTATGTTTCATGTTAAAATGTCTCTAAGACATTATCTGGCAAACTGTGAGTGCTCACAATGATAATTCTCTTTGTGAGTGACAGAATTGAGAGCTTAGTTTTCTTTTACCAAATTACTACCTGTCTCCTAGCCCCTAAAATGGACCGAGTCACCTAAAATAAATGAAGACTAATAACATAATCACTAGTTAAGTAACCAAAGGCAATTTACTTATTGTTGTTGTTGTTGTTGTTGCTATTTAGAAAGAAAAACATTTCAATAGAAAATAATCTGGTGGGAGGGACGGGGAGTTATGTATCTAAAATGAAGTAATTGGACTACAACAGACATGAACAGAAAACATCTAGTAGAGCTGTTGGTTAAACCAGAAATGCAACATAATGCAGGATATTATTTAAATTCCATTGAAAGTGGAATTACCTTATACATGTTGCTAAGCAAACACTCTCAACAATATTTGTCTAATAACAGAGTTACTTCTTCTATTTCTTCAACAAATATTTTCTCAGTATATGTATGGTGTCCAATTCTTTTCAAAGAGCTGAAGATAACTATATAAATGAGAGAGATCTCAGACTCAAAAACAGTTCAGGACCCCACTTATTGAGCATCTGGACCCAGAATGTATATCTTGGGATTCCATGGAAGAGATATTATTATATAAATAAGGAAACTTTAAACCCAGATATGCTATTTCTCTAAACAGAGGAAGATAACTAGAATTGTTATACAAAGCTTGAAATGAACTTTAGGACTCTAAACTTCCTTGATTATTCTTTAATTTAAAATAGGAATTGTAATGTATTTCATTAGTCATGTGTTATTTGCACTGTTGGCCATTGTTAAACAATTATAATCCATGTCTGCATATGAGAATAATTTGGGATTAGCCCATAATAATTAGTATTATATGATCTGTTTTGCAAAGCGTCTTGGTAATACCAACAGATTTACTATAAGGAATTGGCTCAAATGATGATAGATAGGCTGAGGAATTTAAGATCTTAGTTGGCAAATTGGAGAGCCAATGGTATAATTCCAGTATGAGTCCAAAGGACTGAAAATGAGGAGAGTCAATGACATAAACTCCAATGTGAGTTTGAGTTCACAGGTAGGAGAAGACTGATGTCCCAGTTCCAAGACAGGCAGAAAAAATTTTTCCTTACTCAGCCTTTGACTCCTTTCAGGCCTTCAATGAATTGGATGCAATCCATCCACATGGGGGAAAACAATTTGCTTTACATAGTCTGTCCATTCAAATGTTAATCTCATCATAAAATAACCAGAGAAATTTTGAAATGTTAATCTCATCAAGAAACACCCTCACAGATATATCCAGAAATAATGTTTAACCAAATATTTGTGCACCTTATGGCCCTGTCAAGTTGACACATAAAATTAACCATTCATAGAACCTAGATCTCTAGTTACTCAATAGAAATTTTAACACGATTAATTAATACTTTCAGATTAATATGTGTTTCTGTTTTTGTTTTTTAGAGCAAGGGGAGGGGCAGAGGGAGAGGGGGAGAGAGAGAATCTGAAGTCGGCCCCATGCCCAGCACGGAGCTGGACGCGAGACTTGATCTCACACCCTGAGATCATGACCGGAGCTAAAATCAAGAGTCGGATGCTTAACCAATTGAGCCACCCAAGCACCCCAATATGTGTACATTTTAAAGCCACAGGTACAAAGAAAGACTTACTGACAATTTCATATTTACAAATTAATTCCTACAGGGAAAGTCTCTCCTGTTGGTTGCCTTACTGGTGGGAAGGCCAAGGTCACTGAATTCCTACCATCAGCTTTCCCCTGATACATTATATTCACTGGACTGTAGAGCTGAAGACTGCTTATTTAACCTTGGTCATATTTCTTCTAGTACCATGTACTTGGCCATATGGGAAATAGATAGCTTACTAGATAATTCATCCAAAATCTTGGAAGAGATGTTTTAAAAATAAAGGTCTGTCAACATTACAGATTTGATGCCCCTTTAAATCTTTGAAGTAATGCACATTTGTGTAATTTTCTCCCAATATTTGTTCATCAAACATTCATTAAAAAAATACTTAATTGAATATGTGCTTAGTGAATTTATAGTGCAGGATATTATTGGTGTTAGAGGACAAAACATGATCCACTGCCTCTGGGAAAGTTAAGTGTGTTGAGATGTTTCCCTTTAGGAAGCTAGGATTGCTCTGAATAGAGATACTGTCTGACTGCTACCTAGTAGATTACCTAAGAAACATTCAGTTTGCTCACTTACACTGTGGCATCTGGTGCCCATTAGATAAAATCTACATACTGGATATTCTTTTTTTTTTTATTTTATTTTATTATGTTATGTTAGTCACCATATAATACATCATTAGTTTTTGATGTAGTGATCCACGATTCATTGTTTTTGTTTAACACCCAGTGCTCCATGCAGTACTTGCCCTGCATAATACCCATCACTGAGCTAACCCATCCCCCCACCCCCCTCCCCTCTAAAACCTTCAGTTTGTTTCTCGGAATCCATAGTCTCTCATGGTTCGTCTCTCCCTCTGATTCCCCCCCCTTCATTTTTCCCTTCCTTCTCCTAATGTCCTCCATGCTATTCCTGATGTTCCACAAATAAGTGAAACCATAGGATAATTGACTTTCTCTGCTTGACTTATTTCACTTAGCATAATCTCCTCCAGTCCCATCCATGTTGATGTAAAAGTTGGGTATTCATCCTTTCTGATGGCGGAGTAATATTCCATTGTATATATGGACTACATCTTCTTTATCCATTTATTTGTTGAAGGGCATCTCGGCTCTTCCCACAGTTTGGCTATTGCAGACATTGCTGCTATGAACATTGGGGTGCATATGGCTCTTCTTTTCACTACGTCTGTGTCTTTGGGGTAAATACCCAGTAGTGCAATTGCTGGGTCATAGGGTAGCTCTATTTTTAGTTTTTTGAGGCACCTCCACACTGGTTTCCAAAGTGGCTGTACCAACTTGCATTCCCACCAACAGTGTAAGAGGGTTCCCCTTTATCCACATCCTCTCCAACATTTATTGTTTCTTGCCTTGTCCATTTTTGCCATTCTAACTGGTGTAAGGTGGTATCTCAATGTGGTTTTGATTTGAATTTCCCTGATGGCTAATGATGATGAACATTTTTTTCATTTGTCAGCCATTTGTATGTCTTCTTTGGAGAAATGTCTGTTCATGTCTTCTGCCCATTTTTTTACTTATTTGTTTTCTGGGTGTTGAGTTTGAGAAGTTCTTTATAGATCTTGGATACCAGCCCTTCATCTGTAGTGTCATTTGCAAATATCTTCTCCCATTCTGTGGGTTGCCTCTTTGTTTTGTTGACTGTTTCCTTTGCTATTCAGAAGCTTTTTATCTTGATGAAGTCCCAAAAGTTCATTTTTGCTTTTGTTTCACTAGCGTTTGGAGACGTATCTTGAAAGAAGTTGCTGTGGCTGATGTCAAAGAAGTTCCTGCCTATGTTCTCCTCTAGGATTTTGATGGATTCCTGTCTCACATTGAGGTCTTTCATCCATTTTGAGTTTATCTTTGCATATGGTGTTAGAGAATGGTTGAGTTTCATTCTTCTGTATAAAGCTGTCTGATTTTCCCAGCACCATTTATTGAAGAGACTGTCTTTTTTCCATTGCATATTTTTTCCTGCCTTGTTATTATTATCAATATGACTCTTTATTTTGGTTAACAGTTGGCTGCTCCCATGTTGAGGGTGTAGATATTTACAATTGTTAGATCTTGTTGGATAGACCCTTTAAGAATGATATAGTGTCCTTCTGTGTCTCTAACTACTGTCTTTAGTTTAAAATCTAGTTTGCTTGATATAAGAATTGCTACCCCAGTTTTCTTTTGAGGTCCGCTGGTATGGAAGATGGATCTCCATCCCTTCACTTTCAGTCTGGATGTATCTTTAGGTTCAAAATGAGTCTCTTGTAGACAGCATATGGATGGTTCCTGTCTTTTTATCCGGTCTGCAACCCTGTGCCATTTTATGGGGGCATTTAAGCCATTCACGTTGAGAGTGATTATTGAAAGATATGAATTTATTAAATTTATTGAAGATATGAATTTATTGTCATCATGTTGCCTGTGAAGACCTTGTTTTTATAGATTGTCCCTGTAAATTTCTGTTCTATATCACTCTTGGGGTCTTTCTCTTTTTATAGAACCCCCCTTAATATTTCTTGCAGGGCCAGCTTAGTGGTCACATATTCTTTCAGTTTCTGCCAGTCTTGGAAGCTCTGCATCTCTCCATCCATTCTAAATGATAGCCTTGCCAGTTAAAGTATTCTTGGCTGCATGTTCTTCTCATTTAGTAACCTGAATATGTCTTGCCAGCCCTTTCTGGCTTGCCAGGTCTCTGTGGATAGGTCTGACATTATTCTGATGTTCCTCCCTCTGTATGTAAGGAATCTTTCCCCCTAATTGCCCTTAAGATGGTTTCCTTGCTTTTAAGATTTGTGAGTTTTCCTATTACATGCAGGGATGTTGGCCTGTTTTCCTTGATCTTGGGAGGGGTCCTCTGTGCCTCTAGGACACAAATATTTGTTTCATTCCCCAGATTAGGGAAGTTCTCAGCTACGATTTGCTCAAATATATCTTTTAGTCCTTTCTCTCTCCACCCCTTCAGGGATCCCAGGAATTCTGACATTGGAGCGTTTCATGATGTCACTTATTTCTCTGATTCTATTTTCATAGATTTTGAGTTGTTTTTCCCTGGCCTCTTCTTTTTCCTTCTTGTCTATTAATTGGTCTTCTAGATCACTAATTTGTTCTTCTGCCTCACTTACCCTAGCTGTTAGATAATCTAGATTAGATTGGATCTCATTGATAGCATTTTTAAATTCTGCCAATTCAGCTGTCATTTCTGCCCTTAGAGACTCTTTGTTGCCATTAATCCATTTCTCCAGTCTAGCTATTGTCTTTACAATTGTTAGCCTGAAATCCATCTCCAACATCTTGATTATATCTGTATCCATTTGTAAATTTGTGGCATAAATCATAGTCTCTGAGTCTCTCCTATTTTGGGGGTTCCTCCTCCTTGTCATTGTGTTGAGAGGTGGTTGAGGGAATGTGTAGAGTCCAAATTATTGACCACAACCCAAGCAAGATGCACCTGTTTTATAGGAACCTTAGGGTTGCTGGCCTTTTTACTCCAAGCCTGTCTTCTGGGGTAGGGACCTGCTGTGCTGTTACTCAGGCAACCCTGTTTTGGCAGAGTTGCCCTGCCCCGTGTGACAGGGGATGGGCTCAGGGCAAACCATTTGGGGGGGGGGGGGCTTTTGTTCTCTGGTGGCTTTCCTGGCGGCTTTCTGCATCTCTTCCAAGGGTCAGAGCAGAAGAGATCGTTTTCAACCCTCTGCCTCAGAGCAGAGAGATGGCAGTCTGTTCTTCAGTGAGCTCCCCAGGCCACACTATCTCTGTTTCTGTCTGTACTGCTGTAAACTACAGCGTCCTGGGTTGTGCATCCCTCAACAGCACTCCCAGTCCTCGCCTCCAGGTCCGCACATGTTTCTGCCCTTTGTGCTTCTAAAACTGTCAGCTGCCCCCACTTCGCTTGCAAGGCCCTGCCACTCAGGTTTCAGTCTGGGGGCTGCCCTAAAGTCCTTTCCCCATTGCTACTGGTCTGCGGGTCTGTGCCCCTTCCCCAGCATGGGAGGCTATGGCTCACCCGTGTGTAGGATCCCAATGGCTCGCTCCCTCCCCTTTTCGTTTATCCTCCCATATGTGCCCATGGAATCATAGCTCCCCTCTTCGTACCTCGAAACCAACTGCCTGCAATATTCTGTTTGTAGAGATCCAGACCTATCTTCTTACATCTCAGGCTGATTTCGTGGGTGTTCAGAGTGGTCTGGTTGATATCCAGCTCAATTCTGGGGACCGATTAGAATAGGGTCCCCTACTCCTCCGCCATCTTTTCCAGGTCCAGATTGGATATTCTTGATCTTTTCTAAATTTAAATTTGCTGGCAGGTCACTTGATTCTCATATTAGCTTAATTATATATCATAGGGCATTGTATTATATTATTGTGAGTAACATATATTTTCCAGGTACATACATATCCCTGGTAGAAATCAATGAAAGTCCTCAGTTGAGAAGGAATCGGAAAAATTTAAAAGGGTTCTATTTTATAGACATTTTTTCTGGTTGGAAAAATAATGTGTATTCATTAGAGAATGTTAGAAAACCCAGAAGGAAAAATATATATAAAGGGAAATACCAAAACTGACCACCTAAACATAACTATTGACAGCCATAGCTAATAAAATAATCTTTTAATCTTTATATATGAGATATGAAATACCAAATTTTTACTAAATGCTCTTCTGGCTGAGTTTCTATTCATAATACTTTGCATGCAAAATTTCATTCCATCTGCAGAGTTAGCTGTTTTTAGTATCCACTTTAAAAATAATAAAAAAAATGAAGCAAAGAGAGATGAAGTAACTTTCTCTGGTTCATAATATCTAGTTAGTAAATATAGATGATCCCTGACTTATGATGGTTCAACTTACAAATTTTTTACTTTACTATAGTGCAAAAGTGATATACATTCAGTAGAAACTGTCCTTCAAAGTTTGAATTTTGATCTTTTTCTGATAATAGCACTATGCTACATGATACTGTCTTGTGATGCTGGGCAGCAGCACCTCCCTGCAGCTGCCTGGGAGCCCCGTAATCATGAGGGTCAATAACCAATACACTTTTAACCATTCTGTACCCATACAACCATTCTGTTTTTCATTTTCAGTACAGTATTTATACATCACGTTTATACATAAATTGCGTGAGATATTCAACACTTTATGATAAAATAAGCTTTGTGTTAGATGATTTTGCCCAACTGTAGGCTAATATAAGTGTTATGAATATGTTTAATTAAGGTAGATTAGGCTAAACTATGATATTTCATAGGTTAGGTGTATTAAATGCATTTCAACTTATGAAATTTTCATGTTAGGATGGGTTTATCAAGACATAACCTCATCATGAGTCAGGGAAGGTCTGTAACTTTCTCTGGTTAGTAAATATCTAACCCAAGTATGCTAATATGTGCCTTTAATTATCATGTTCTAGTGAGTATTCATATTCACATATACTCAGAGTTGTCTTTTTTTTTTAACCACTGTACCAGTTCATTTGTAATATGCTTTTTAACTTCACAACATATTATAAAAACATCATTTCATTAATATGCTTCTGTATTCTCATATTTGAAGTTTACTCAATGTTGCATTGTTTTAAAGGATGAACTAGAGCTTTTATGTAACATACACGACTTTCTGTTTTTGTTTTTTTTTTTCTTTGCTGTGATTTTTAAAAATTATTTTATCTTGAAGAATATTTCTATTGTTACTCTTTTAGGAAGTGGATAATCTGTGCTAAAACCATGGTGAACCCAAAACACCTTTTGAGGAAGAGAATTCATGCTATTCCAAATTGAGGATAACTTTTCAGGGTTAGTCTGGTCTAAATACATTTAGTCCTGTTTCTGAGAATTGGCACATCTAAAGGGAAATTGTATAAATTATTTTTGTGTATGCGACATTGGGGAGAGATAAGGGGAACCTCAAATTACTTCTGTGTATCCAAGCTGTTTATCCAGTGGTCAGGATTCTAGAGCTATGCATTCCTCAATTCTTATATGTTCTTTTTTTTTTTAAGATTTTATTTATTTGATACAGAGAGAGACACAGCAAGAGAGGGAACACAAGCAGGGGGAATGGGAGAGGGAGAAGCAGGCCTCCCGCGGAGCAGGGAGCCCAATGCGGGACTCGATCCCAGCACCCCGGGATCATGACCTGAGCCGAAGGCAGACACTTAACGACTGAGCCACCCAGGCACCCCTCAACTCTTATATGTCCTAGTAGGAGAGAGAAGATTACCAACCAAATAACTATCTCCAAAGGTAAAAATTGCCCTATGTAAAAGAGAGGGAAAAACACACTGTGAAAGTTCAGAGGAGGGCAACACGTCTTTCAGGTGAGCTGAATAGCAGGGACCAGAGGCAGAGACATTTATTTATTTTTTATTTTCTTAAATTTTATTTTATTATGTTATGTTAATCACCATACAGTACATCATTAGTTTGTGATGTAGTGTTCCATTATTCATTGTTTGCGTATAACACCCAGTGCTCCATGCAATACCTGCCTTAATACCCATCCCTGGGCTAACCCATCCCCCCACCCCCCTCCCCTCTAAAACCCTCAATTTGTTTCTCAGAGTCCATAGTCTCTCATGGTTCTTCTCTACCTCCGATTCCCCCCCTTCATTTTTCCCTTCCTTCTCCTAATGTCCTCCCTGCTATTCCTGATGTTCCACAAATAAGTGAAACCATAGGATAATTGACTTTCTCTGCTTGACTTATTTCACTTAGCATAATCTCCTCCAGTCCCATCCATGTTGATGTAAAAGTTGGGTATTCATCCTTTCTGATGGCTGAGTAATATTCCATTGTATATATGGACCACATCTTCTTTATCCATTCATCTGTTGAAGGGCATCTCGGCTCTTTCCACAGTTTGGCTATTGCAGAAGAGGCAGAGACATTTAAACTTGGCTTTAAGAAAGGAAAGATGCTTCTTTTTAGTAGTGCTGAACTGCATGATGAGGTGACATAAAATCATTTCCATTATTTCAAGTGAATGTGTTTATTGAGCTAAGAAAATCTGTTATCATTGAGGCACAGGCAAGCACAAAATGTTTATAGAAGCACAACTACATCAGGTTGAATTCCATTTGTCATTAACAACATTTGGAGACCTTACTATAAAGTTTATACTTAACTTTAGACAAGACAACATTGAAATATCTCATTCAACTAATTTTGAAAATGCAATGTAAGTCACTTCTGCTTGGATTGTCTAACAAATTAACATATTGTTATATGCAATTTAAATAATGATTGAACAAGCCAAATGAAAATCTGACAGTCACAAATCCCATTTGATCTTATTTAATCTAAGAAACTGCTTACAGCTGATCAATTGATAGAAACTGACAGTTAAAAATTTTAAAGCACCACCATTTTACCAGTATTTTAGGGAGTGATGATAAAACTTAACTGTGCCTTCCAATTTAGCAAATAATTTAGCAATATTTAGAGAGAGTTATACTGTAGACAAAATTGTGGACTGAGCAGTTATATAACTATCCAGAAACATTTTATTTTCAAAGAGCACTATGCCTTGTCAATTTCAGCCCTAAGATGGATTTAACTAGATATGTCAACAGGCTGAAGGGGAGTTAGAGTAATTATTTGAACTGTAGAATTCTCTTTGCCCTCTTGGGTTTGGTATCTTTTCTCCTCTTCTCTCTCCCCAAAAAATAGAGAGAGACTTTAATGTTAAGATCATTTTTTTTTCAGAGTGTTTTTTTTTTAATAATTTGTTTCTTGACACTATAGGATTTAGATTCTAGAACCTAAACCTATTTATTTGCCCAGAACATTAGGTGGAGGCTGTGTCTTGATTCTGTTGATTTTCCTGCCCCTCATCTATCTCTGTAGTAATGAGATTGACTTGGGAGGTTTTCCCAGTAAATAAGTATGAACTTTCCACAAATATTGCAAGTCAGACATCAGAACCACACATACATTCACAGTACCTCTAGTCTGTCAGCTAATTTAACAAACATTAGTCTCATGTGTAAGTCATATCCATGCCTGATTTTCTTTGACTGTTCAGGCAGGCCTTTCTTTGTACTATGAGGCAGAAAAGAGGATAAAGGAGACTGGTCCTCTTCCAAAGCTGTAGAAGAGCAGATATTAATAATAAACTATTTCTCATGAAGTGCCAGGAGAAAGTCTGTTTTGTTGGGAATACCAGGTGCAAATTTCAATATTTCCTTTCACTTGCTAGTAATCATTTACTGAGTCTATATTTGTTGTAGACATTATGATAGGTGCATGGAGATACAAAAAAATGAGTATGTCTATTTGGGGACCTTACAGATTCATGGGAGGACTTACTTTAATATGTATTCATTTTAATAACTAAAGATTTATAATGTTGATAAGTGCTGGAAGGAAACAAATAATGCTATAAAAGTATGCAGTGGATTATTTCACCTCATAAGAAGAGTCCATGAAACTTCTTGGAGGAAATGATCTTTCTGGTGAGATCCACAAGTAGAGTAAAAGCTGATTGAGTGATGGTTGAGTAGATCCAAGGAATGCATATTAAACAGAGAGGATGCAACATATGCAAAGGCCCCATGACAAAGCAAACAGACCTGTTCAAGTAATTTAAATAAGTTTGAGTTACTGGGAAACTTAATAGGTTAGGTCAGCATAGTGGAAGGTTTGGCTGGACTGGAGATGGGTGGAAAGAAAATAAAGGGTCCAGTAGTGAGCATTTGCTACCTCTTGTGTGTGGACACGAGAGACTTTTATTTAAACAATGCCTCCCTTTTTTGGTTGAGTACTTATTCTGGACTAACTAGAAATATAATGCCTCTTCTGTGTATTTACCATACATTCTATCTCACTGCAAAGCCACACCCTTTCTTCTCTGCTACAACATTTCTTGGTTTCTGTGGATTTCAGTACTCTCATCTATCTTCAGAACCCCTGGTCATGACCAAAGAGCTAACGCATATTATGAGCCAGAAAGTTTTATATCCTTTTTCACATTTCAACTATACATCACTCTACCTCAGTGCAGGCATCATTGCTCTTATTTACAGAAGAGAGTTTCTCACATGTATTAGGTGGGTAGAGTCATATGACATCTGTGCCCATGAACTTTGTTTTGCCTCATCTGCAAACTCAACCATTCATAGAATGTGTTTTTGTGAGGAAGCACTCTATAAATTACTAACCATCTAATGGTGTTTATACAGTAAATGCTGCATTTAAATAATGTATAAAATATCTACATTGTATAGTATATATTATTACAAACGAGGTTTTTACAATATTACGTTTGCTTAGATACTTATATTTCATACAGCAAAAATTTCACAATTTTATAAAAGAATTTCAACCAGGGGTGCCTGGGTGGCTCAGTCGCTGAGCGCCTGCTTTCGGCCCAGGTCATGATCCCAGGGTCCTGGGATCCATCCCCACATTGGGCTCCCTGCTCCATGGGAAGCCTGCTTCTCCCTCTCCCACTCCCCCTGCTTGTGTTCCCTCTTTCACTGTCTCTCTCTGTCAAATAAATAAATAAAATCTTAAAAAAAAAATTTAACCAGTAATCTCTTATTTGGTCTTGAACAACTAAGTATGTATCTGTATGTTTTCTCTCCTTTCAGTGGGTTTTGGATCTAAATAAAAGCTGTCATGAATTTATAGAAATATAAATTCATATATATATGCACTATAAAATGCACTATAACTGAATACATTATAAATTAATGTAATGTGCATCCAGAAGAAAGAAAGAAAGAAAGAAAGAGGAAGGGAAGAAGGAAGGAAGGAAAGAAAAGAAAAGAAAAGAAAAGAAAGAAAAAGAAAGAAAGAAAGAAAAGAAAGAGGAAGGGGGGAGGGGGAAGGGAAGGGAAAAGGAAGGGAAGAAGAAACGAAAGGAAACTAAGTGTTTTCCTCTTACTGGGAGAGTGTAGGCAAAAAAATCATGTAGATCAATGCTCTGCCCCTTCCACTAGTTATGTGACCTTGGGTGAATAATTTCCTAACCCAAGAGTTCGTAATTTGTAAACTTTATAAATTTTTAGAATTAGGACAATTGTTAGACTGATATATGGTATATGTCTACCTCTAATACAGGCTCTAAAAAAAAGTTAGGTAACATTATTACTGTACAATATTGAGTTGGACCATTATCAAAGTCACTTTTTTCTTCTTAGAAATTCTGTGTTGTAATCAAGTCACATCTCCAATTTATCAGAAAATCCCTCGGCTTAGAGAAACTCCCTTGTTAAATCTTACATTAAATAAAAAACGGTTGAGCCTACCTTCTTCCAAACCATATTGTAGGTGAACATTTTTCTTTCCTATGTAGTTTATTTACAGTATATACATTGATTTTTGTTAGTTCTTCATTCCATAACCAGGACAGACATTGCTATCTACAGTACACTAATATAGCAGCTGGCTAGGATTTTTTTCTGATGCCCGAAGGAACTAATGTCTGAAGGTCACCACATGCATGTTTGTTCTTAACATTTGTTTTGGTTTTGTGATGTTGTTTTAAATCCTTTCACTCATAACTGGGAATCAGGAAGCCTATATTCTAACTCTGACTCTGCTTTTGTTTAGTGGTAGTTTGCTGTTTGTGCCTAGGGAATGGATTCTCCCTTTATTGGAATTCTCAACTCTACCATGTGCAGGTTGGATCAGTTTGGTATAGCAAATTGGTATTATTTGTTTGGCTTTCCAAAGGAGGAGTCATAGTGCCTGAAGTACTGGATGGAGAAGTAAAAATTATGAAGGAAAGTATGTAGAGATGGATGAGCTGTCTGACATGAGAAGAAAAGAGAACAGCAAGGTGTGTATTATGCATTTTCCCCATCTTGTACTAGAGGCTTCTGATGCCCTTTGAGCACAAACATTTTGTGATTAGGTTAATCTGTGAGTATGATTAGCACTTTGTCATATCTCTAAGGGCTTTCAGTGGAAATCATATTAATGATGTTGAATATTTGCAATTTTGTGTGTCCCAGATTCATAAAAGTTACCCCCTTTGCATATTTTCCCTCCTCTCTTTCTTTCTCTAAATATGTATCACTTATTTCCAGAAGGAGAAACATGGTAAAGGACATTTGTAAATCTGCACTAGACACATCCTATTCAAGACATAAATAACCAGTGAGGGAAAATATGAATTAAAATTTTTACCCAGTATCTCGAGATAAAAATATCACTAATCTATACACACGATATTATAATTCTCTTCACTTTTTTACTGGTACTATCCCTTTCTGATAGAAACTTCATTAGGCAGTTTTACTGATGGAGAACTGTACCAGTAAGATTTAAAATGGCTTCTCATGGTAACATGACTGGTAAGCGGAGGAATTGAGACTTGGCTTCCTTTTAATAACTGGCCCAAGATTTTATATCCTCTAGTCCTCTAGTTCACCTGCTTCCAAACCAAGATTTCACCATCTGACATATTATATATATTTCAGTGTGAAATTATTGAATATAATTCCTTAGGTAGCTTTCACTGACATCATCACAATCTTAAAAAATAGAATGACATGCCTATATGTGCTAAGTAGAAGGATGATAATAGGCCCAAATAGGTATCTTGAATATTCACCAAGGTGGCATATGATTTTAAACTGAACAATCTCTCATGATAGGGCATTTTCTCTCTGACATTATGTAAAACTATGAATGTGTACAGAAATGTACTCTGTGTGTGGGAGGATGCACTTTATAAGTGGGGTGCACGCAACTGTGAGTTGAGTGCACCTCAGAAACTTTTAATTGGAACAAACGTCTTTTGCCTTTAAATTCCTTATCTCCAATGATAGTCCTTTTGAAATTAGGACCATTCTAATCTCAGTGTCCAGCTCAGGTCCTGCTTGAATTGAAGACAAAGTCCTAAATAGTTGATCACTAAGAAAGTGATAGTCTTGGGCTTATTTCCTCTTCTTCCCTTCCACATTGTTGTAACACACATGTCAAGTGCTTTATCAATCACCAGAGACACCTGGTGAAACACCACCATTCATCCCCTCCAAAGATAAAACTCCCTTCATCTCAACCAATGTGATCTTAGAGAAACTGCCTTCTCTCCACCTCTTAAACAACAAGGGATAGGTACATATCTGAAGTTTCTGAAGTTAGTATAGCCCCAAGCTTTGCCAACTTTATTTTCCCTGGGAAGATTGTACCACAGATAGCAGGGAAATTGAACTTTTCTATGGGAGCTCTTAAACTATGAATAGATGAATATAGGTTTGTTGAGGGATATCTTCTCCTCCATGTGGAAAGATGCCATTTAAGCAATGCCTTTTTTTGACATTAACTTCCATTTTGGGTTGTCATTTTCCACTGAAGTAAGATAGTGGGAGTTAATCAGAAGATTGGGCATGATTAACTCTTACATATACCATATGGATATCACTGCCACTAAGGATTCTAAATGGTGTCTCTGATAACTACATAGCTATCTGTTGAATGTCAAGCATCATGTATGGAGAGTAGCCCAGGGACCCGGGGGAAAGGCTCCATGTTCTTAATTCAGTCCAGCATGTTGTTCCTGGCCTAAGCTGTGTGACTTAGGGAACCTGGCTACCCACTTTGATACATAGGCCCCCTTCTGGAAAATATGGATTATAATATAATAACTACATAAAAGATTATAGTATGATACATCCCACCACTATCACTCAGTCACCTAGAAATCATTTAATTTTCTGAAAATTCAATATACCTAATAGTAAAAATTGGTTGGTACCCCACTCAGATCCATGAGAACCATTTTCTCACATCTGAACCCATCACTCAGTTTCTTTGTGCTTTGTTGTTAACAACTTGCACTTGGAACCTCTGAGGCTGGCTCTTAGGCACATGAACCTACATGATCAAGTGAAGATCCAGAAGTATTTGAGGGTTTTACTATCCTCCCTCCAATTCAGGATATCTCATAACCAAAGATTGGTGGGGGAGTATAAAAGCCCATCTCCTTTGCCTTAAAGTGGGACAAAGTCACGTATAATTTCTTCTTCAAATCTCCACTTGGGATCATGCTGTATCTGAGACGTCCCTGAAATCATACCTTTTGCTTCTCCCCCTCCTATTCTGGTCCTCATACCCCCTTTCTAGTTCCTCCTGGGAGCATTTCCTTAATAGTGAGTAGTACCTGAATTTTTCAACCAGGATCTGCTTCTGATAGAGTCCAACCTACCACAATGCATAGAAATGTTCAGTGTTAGTCTCATGAGTGGCTTTTGTTAAGACTACAGTATTTGAGGGCATGAGTGACTAAATTTCCAAGACTGTTTTCTGGTGTCTTAGCAGTTGATGCTGGACCAGAAAGAGATTGGGAGTAGGAAAGCAGAAAAACAGTCATTCTGTTTAGAAAGACTCCATTAACGGTAGGAAACTAGCCAAGTGGAAGTCAGAAAACAAGAACTTGTCAGTATTTATCCAGGACAATGCAGAGCACACTGGCCTTGGTGAAAAATAATGCTGCAGACACTTATATTTAAATAGGGCTTATCCTTTTCTGGTTGGAATATCACTCAAAACCAGTTGCTTTTGTTTACACTCTGAGATTCTCAAACAGATGACTGAGTGATATAGCAAAAGGGGATGATAGTCTCAGAAAAAATGTTGAGAGGCTAGTTCTTCCTAGTTCTAAGACATTGTCTTGTTTTCCATTTCCAGCTTTGACACTATCTTTGGAAAACCCCTTACATTTTTATTGCAATTGTTTTGTTTCATATTCTGGTCAGAGGTCTTTTGATTACCTTCTTCCCTCCAAATCTTTCCAATCCCCACTGGCTTAGATGAATCCTAGGGTGGTATGTCTTAGCTCTGGCTTCTGAGACCCAGCCTTTAGCACTAGACCGTTCCGCTTATCTGTGTCTGGAGAGGCCCATTCTAGGAGGATGTTGTCAGCCATTACCAGATGTATTACCAGAACTATTTCATAGGGCTTTATTTACATGTTTTCTGGGGGAAAAGGGCCTCTTACCTCTTAGCATATCTCTTGGTCCTAATACACCCCTGTGTGTTAAAATAAACAAAAATGAAAGCAAAATGACAACGAAAAAACATGACTTGCAGCAATGTTGCCAAAGCTGTGGCTTACTTTCTTTTTTAGGCTCAGACAAGTCTATTCCACTGCAAGTTAAAGACCTAGAGCCCTGCAGGGCTATTTCAGTAAGTAAATGTATTCATGACTGAAGCAAGTAAGTAACGATGCACTGATCACAGGTTGGCAGCTGAGTTAATGGTAAATTCGTGGCCATTTTTTAAATTTCTTTTTCTTTTTTAAGAAGATTGAGCACATTCATTGGGTCATTTCATATAAATTAACTCATATATCTACCAGCATTCTAATCAGTTCATACACACTCTTTTACACATTCAATTTTAATAGACATTTTTGGGCAAATGTATACATTGACACAACACAATTTAGACTCTACCATACTATCACAATCCATAGGAACTCATTAAATGTGCACTGTTGTAATCCTGAAAGAAAATTCCTTGTAAATCCTGAATATATCCATTTGGAATATCTGGATATTTTAAGTCAATACAGTGTGCTATTTTTTTTAAAGGCTTTTATAATCAAAGAGCCACTATTTAGCCTCAGAGGCTGGATATGTTATAGCTTACATTAACTATTTAAACATGATTTTTCTAAAATGTCTGTTCTCAGGATGTCTAGACACTATAAACGAATTTTGTTTGGGGCTGGATTAGGGCATTAATCTCTATGCAGTGTGAATTGTGGCAAGGAAATATGTCTACATAGAATGTTAGATAAGACCTATTAAGTAGCAGACTTTCAAAAGAGGCAGGATACTTATTAGATGTCATGTGCACACTTTTCAGTGATATATGAGTTTACACATAATGATAATATACATTTCAGAATGCTTTGCTCATCATATAATATGTATGTTTAGAAATAGGGACTATAGAAAGACTGTAAGCTCAAGAAAAATCATTTTGTAATCATTTAATACGCCACACCACCCCATCCTACAGTAATAGGCAGTTAAAAAGTGTGCAGAATATTCCATTTCTCTCAGTGCTCAGTTATGAAAAAAATTGGTCGCTTCCATTTTTCAACATTATGTTAATGGAATGCAAATAGAAATAGTAGAAAGGAAAACTGGATGGCAAGAAGAGACTTTCTGCTGGGTTCAACATTTTAGAAAAAAGTCCACAGCACAAATCTCATTTTCTGTGTGAAGCAGGAAGGTTAAAATTTGTATTTAATCATGGATTGGACTTGCTACAGCTCTGAAAAGCCATCATAAAGCATTGCTAGCATGGGCACATTTGTTGACCGGATAGTAGCATATGATTCAATTTTCTACATTTGCAGTTCAACACAGATAAAAAAAAAAAAAAAGGAGTGAAATGTATAAATTCTCTTCCACAAAATGGTATTTCTAGTTGATGATATTCAGCTGTATTCGAATCTGCAAAATTTCTTGGCTTTCCAAAGACAACGACTAAAAATTTTTTTTGAAAGTTGACAGGTTGACATTCTTAGATAAACAGAGATAAAAACTTTCTTAAAAGATTTAAAAAATAAAAATAGATAAAGAAGGAAGGTATAGGGCCAGTGTGTAAATTGTCCCACTTATCAGTTGTGCAGTCCTTGATTCAACATGACCTGGCCAATGTAGACCATAGGTCATGGTCATGGCTTGGTGAGAAGTCCTGATGTAGCAGGAGTTCTTATGTAAATAGCACAAAATATCAATAATGCCAAATGATCCCATGTCTTTAAGAGAAGCCAAGTTGGGTCACCTGGGTGACTCAGTTGGTTAAGCATCTGCCTTTAGCTCAGGTCATGACCCTATGTCCTGGGATCCAGCCCCGAGTTGGACTCCCTGCTTGATGGGGAGTCTGCTTCTCTCTCCCTCTGCCCCTACCCCTGCTTGTGTGTTCTCTCTATCTCTTGCTCTCGCTCTCTCTCTCTCTCTCTCTCTCTCTCTCTCTCAAATAAATAAATATAATCTTTAAAAAAAAAAGAAAAAAGAGAAGCCAAGTGTATTGGTCCAAAAGTCAGTCAGGATCAAATGCAGGACCGTCAGTATGTTGACATCAGTGAAAAGAATCCTGAGAATGGTCAGTAATAGCAGACTGGCATAAAGAACAAGCAGTGGGGCAGGTGACTAGTGATACCATCAAAGAAAGCCTTAATGGTTAAGTGACATTGGATGAGCAAGTTAGAATTGCCATAACGAGGCTGATGGCTAGAGCCCAGGTTTTAAGTCACACATTAATTTGAAATATAGTTCTATTTATTTATGGGTTGAGTAGCCTAAACTTTATAATTTTCCAAGATCTTAGTTTCATCACCTGTAAAGCATGTTCATAATTTACTTTATGTCAAGATTAAAGAAAGAATATCAATATGTCAATATTGATATCAATATATCAATGTCAAGATAAAGAAAATATTTATCATATATCTGGCTGATCCTTATTGCACAGGATATCGTAAATAAATATTTTTACTGCCAAGGGCAAATCTTTTTTTTAGATTTTATTTATTTATTTGACAGAGAGAGACACAGCGAGAGAGGGAACACAAGCAGGGCAAGTGGGAGAGGGAGAAACAGGCTTCCCGCTGAGCAGGGAGCCCGATGCGGGGATGGATCCCAGGACCTTGGGATCATGACCTGAGCCGAAGGCAGACACTCAGTGACTGAGCCACCCAGGCGCCCCAGGGAAACACAAGTTTTGCTTAAAAGAGATTCTCACAGATTTGTATTTTGACCTAGAACATCAATTTGAAAACTTCAAATTACAAAGTACAATGTCTGTTCATTACTGAAACAGTTGGGACTATTCAAAGCTTTCTCCTGATTTTATCCACAAGCAGAAAGCAACATCTTCTGAGAAAAAAAAATAAAATCAAGGTTAAATATGTGAAAGAATAGTCTTCAATTCAAATCTAGAAGTCAAAAGCAGATAAAAGTTGGGGCTCACATAGATAGGAGATAAAAAAGATGGTGTAAGAGGGCAAGTGGGTGTTACCATGTTGCCAAGATCTCTAGTGCCTACGGTATGATCAGTCTGTATGCATGGTTTGAGAGTATGTCAAGTTTTATTATGGATGTATAGTCTAACATCTATAAAATAGGAAGCACAGTCTACTTTATCTTGACTACGGAACAGACAGCAGACCCATTGGTGGAGACCTCTGCTTTTAATTCATTCTTGTTTCCACCTGTGCTGTCTAGTTGAGCTTCCATTTGGGATATCAAGCTTGCAACTTTATAAACTTAGAAGACAACCTGCATTTAAGAACATGAGTGCCTCCTTGGGCTCTCCTGATATAAGCACAAGTACTACGAAACCCTATATCTGGAATCAGCAGTGAGTTCCTTTTCCTAAGACTTTTAATTTGAAAGAGGTAGAAATGCAAGTGTAATTACTAAGCCTCTGTACGTGTCTGTGTATGTACGAGTGTGTGTTTTGTAGCTGTTTAGTGTAGCATTTCCTTATTTAGTCAGTGTTGAATAACCTCAAGCCCTAGGGACTCAAATCTTAGTCAGTTTTCAACACGAGAAAACTCATTTTGATTCCGCCATTTGACAGAGGTGATGAACCTGTGTTGACCTTGGTGACAATTACAGGCAGGAGTTGGGCACACATTGTAAAAACAGCAGGCTTCAGTGAACAGGCTCTCAGAGGTAATGAGCCAAAGATGAGACTCTCAATTTTTCTGGGAAATTGCTAAAAATAGACCCTTTGCTGACACTAAGTATAAAGCGAGAATAAGGACTGGGGAATATTGAGCATGAGGTATAGATGTAAATTTAAGACACACAAAGTGAAACAAAGTTCCAAAAGTAAAGAGATAGATTCTTGAAGAAAATTAAACTTGATTGATTGTGACAACAAAAATCCATGTGTTCATGTAGTGTCATAGCTGAGAGGCCATAAAGGAAACTCACCCCCTGATTTTACAGATGAGGAAACAGGCACCAGAGAGTTTATCTAATTTGCCTGAGAGATAGGATAAGTTAGAGGCAGAGGCGAGTCCAGAAGCCTGCAATTTGGAGTACTGTTTTACAGTTGTGTTCCACAATCACAAATTACCTCCTATGTAAGAAGCTATAAGCCTGTAGTTGTTTTCTTAAATATAATAAAGTTTATATACAAGATTTTAAAAGATACTAATTATCTTAAGTACCTGGGAACTTTATTCTCCTTGAATAACATTCAGTTCTATCCTTGGCAAATGAGGAATTATGACATTTGAGGAAATAAGTGTATGTGTGTGTCAGGGTTGCAGGGTTTCTGAGAACTTTGTAGTGTGCCCCTAATGCTGTAGAATGATTATGTAAGTAAATTACCAATTAATATTCAATTTTAAGTCTTGTTGTCTAAGCTATACATTTTAACTAAATTAGCATGCTCTACTCCTAGGCATAAGAACAAGAAAACAAATACTTGATTTATAGACAAAAAAGAAAAGACACAAATTACACTGATTTACCAGCTGGCTATTTCCATTCTCGGCCCAAGGGAAGAATACTGCTTTACCTTAGGATGTTTTCCTGTAGGATAAACAAGGCTAACAGAAGGCATATTATGCACACCTCCACATCAACCACGGATTCACTATGTAGATCTTCATCTTTCTCATTCAAGGGAAAGCCAGAGTTTTGGGTTTACATCTTAAGGTATTATTATCTTGGTAGAAGGGAATGCCCAAGATAGAGAACTTCTATGCAGTGCTACTTATTGCCAAGTCATTTATTTGACCCAAGATTTATTTTACTCTTCTTTAATAACATTAATTTTTTTAAACCCACTAATAAGTGGCTGGCCACCGGCTAATCATGAACAAAGACTACATTTCTCAACTAGTTTTGTCTTAGTAATTGAGTTTTTCCTAATGAGATGAAAATGGAAGTGTCATTGGGTTTCTCATTCTTGTATAGAGACATACTTGACCTCTACTGGTCATATTTGTTTGTTTTTTCCTTCTTCCATTATGCTGCTGAAAACATGGACATGATGGTTGGAGCTCTAACAGTCACCTTGAATGATGAGTTTAAAATCCATAGCCAGGTTCTTGAAGGCTTCTTGGAACCACCACATCAGACCTAAACTGCCTATAGCTGGCTGGCCTGGGTTGAAAAGGAGGGTAACACGTTTATTTACCCCATTTTTACAAGTTATATATCACATGAAGTTGAAAGTTCTAGCATATCTGCCATGATTCAGGAAGATAGAAGATCTTGTTATTGTTAAACCAACTTTGTCTTAAGAATTCAGGTTTTTCTGCTTGTTAATCTGTTTAAAGAAAATAAAAGTTAGCTTTTGTTCATGACACATTTGGTAATGTAGTACCTGAACAACACAGTTCTCAAAAGAAGGAGAACTATTAGTGGACAAATATGATTATTTAAATTATTCCCTGCCTTTATCATTTGATTAAAATGTTGGATAATCACCCATAGTACATAAAACAATCAATCACAAGACTTTACACCAAGCCCCATCAATACTATATCATCATCCATTTGTTTCTTTTTTTTTTAAGATTTTATTTATTTATTCATGAGAGAGAGAGAGGCAAAGGGAGAAGCAGGCTCCCAAGGAGCAGGGAACCCAATGAGGGACTCTGGGATCATGACCTGAGCCAAAGGCAGACATTAACCATCCTAGCCACCCAGGCGCCCCATTTGTTTCTTTATTGAACAATTATTGAATATCCTATGCTGTGCCAGGCATTGTACTCTGTCTTTAGATATTTTTCCTTCTTCAGTACCCCTGACAATCTAGTAGATTTGCCAGCTTTTGATGTAATCCACTTTTCAGTGGATCCTAATAAAATTTTTTTTTTCTTGAAAACATAACCCTCATTTGTTTGCAGAAATTCTCTGTGCTTCAGGTTGTGTGCCTTTCCATCTAAGTTTGGCCCTTAAGAGATGCTGAAAAAGAAGGGAAGAGGAAGAGGAAAACAGAGGGAGAAAGAGTGAACACTGGCAGCTGTTTGTATGTGGTCCTATGGGGGCATGTGTTAGTGTATGGTAAACCTTATGCAGCAGTCTTTTGGATCATGGAAAACAATGTTTACAGAAATCCTGAAGGTCCTGTACGTGCTGTCATCCACTACCTTAGATTTGTCAGAGCAGTTCTACAGGCTTGCCTGGACCCCAGGATTGGTTTCTTAATTGCTTGGCATTGTGCCTCCACCTCCCAGGAGAGTTTAACACTGTCAGTAACTTCACCAAAGCCCCAAAACATTTGTGATATTTAGTTTTGCAAGGGGCCAATGGCATTTTAAGACTTCTCTGCTAGGCGTGCTAGATATACATTCTTGTTACAGTCTTTGCATCTTCCACAAATATGCATATGATTTAAAGTGCATGTGAAGGACTGGGTGGCCTGGTGTTTTTCTTACACATGTTATCATTGGTGGGATTTATTTATTTATTTATCTATCTATTTATTTATTTATTATGTTATGTTAGCCACCATACATTACATCATTAGTTTTTGATGCAGTGTTCCATGATTCATTGTTTGCGTATAACACCCAGTGCTCCATGCAATATGTGCCCTCCTTAATATGCATCACCAGGCTAACCCATCCCCATCCCTCTCCCCTCTAAAACCCTCAGTTTGTTTCCCAAGTCCATAGTCTCTCATGGTTCTTCTCCCCCTCCGATTTTCCCCCTTCATTTTTCCCTTCCCTCTCCTAATGTCCTCCATGCTATTCTTTATGTCCCACAAATAAGTGAAACCATATAATAATTGACTTTCTCTGCTTGACTTACTTCACTTAATCTCCTCCAGTTCCATCCATGTTGATGCAAAAGTTGGAATATTCATCCTTTCTGATGGCTGAGTAATATTCCATTGTGTATATGGACCACATCTTTTTCTTTTTAAAGATTTTATTTATTTAATTGACAGAGAGAGAGAGAGAGAGAGAGACAGCGAGAGAGGGAACACAAGCAGGGGGAGTGGGAGAGGGAGAAGCAGGCTTCCCGCTGAGCAGGGAGCCCGATATGGGATTCGATCCCAGGACCCTGGGATCATGACCCGAGCCGAAGGCAGTCGCTTAACCAACTGAGCCACCCAGGCGCCCTATGGACCACATCTTTATCCATTCATCTGTTGAAGGGCATTTCAGCTCTTTCCAGTTTGGCTATTGTGGACATTGCTGCTATGAACTTTGGAAAACAGTGTGGAGGTTCCTCAAAAAGTTAAAAATAGAGCTACCCTATTACCCAGCAATTGCACTACTGGGCATTTACCCCAAAGATACAGATGTAGTGAAAAGAAGGGCCATGTTGGTGGGATTTAGTAGACTCTCAGCAAGGTAATGAATGATTCTTGCTAACTGATCACAGGTACTTGAATCAACTTCACTAATTTAGAATAATTGTGTCTGAAGAGCTGGCTGTTAGAAGTAATAAAATAGCTAAATTATTAAATATCTTAAAATATTTAAATATGGATTTTGTTTTGCAAAGACATGATGCTTTATTTCCCTCAACAACTCAGTAACTCCAGTGAATTGCTACAGTGATGTGGTGAGAATCAACTTTAATTTTTAGATGAGAAGTGTGAATCTGCCTTACTAAATAGATAAGAACAACCCTATATATTTATGTGTAGCAATAATATGTTTCAAGATTTAGTTTGCTTTAATCTAAGATCTAACATGCAGAAGGCCATGTGATAAGTGCTTTAGTTAGATACAAAAATCAATTGCTCATAGTCCCAGCCCACGGGCAACATGATGGCACAATTAAAATGTATAGCATTTGAAGTCAAATCTCAATCCTTGCATTAAAATAAAAGTGTGTTTTGGATGATTGTGTTATCTCACTGAGTCTTATTTGAGTATCAGATAATGTAATGGTCAAAAGGAACATTAAAGTCAGCTCCAGGCTTAGAGTATTTCTTTAAACTGTGTTCATTCCCTTCCAATTCAAAAAAAGAGGGGGAACATAGTGATTTAGAAATTTAAAAGATGGCATGTTTCCTTTTGGCTGCATAAAGAAGGAAGGGCTATTGGAGGACCCAGTGTTTGGGCTGGATCTTGAAGTAGAGACAGTCCTCAGAGTGGCAAAGGTGTAAGTTGTGCTTAAAAGGATAAATTTTGTTTAGCAGTAGGGAACGATTTGAGCAAAGTATTAAAAGTAGGAAGGCATGATACTTGTACAGAATGTATGGGTTACTAAATGTAGTTGAAGCATAATTTAATTTATAATTTTTTTCCTGAAATCCTTGTTTATTATTAAGTCTCCCTCCCTCCCTCCCTCTCTCTCTCTCTCTCTCTCTTTTTCCTAACATCATTAGAATAGGGTATTTCAAATTGCCAGGACTTGAATGGTCACAATTAATGAATTAATGGAATCTCAAAGAGCATACAGTGAACTCTGATCTCTGACTTTACTGTGAGAATAAATGTATCACCTTCACTTTCTTCAATGGGCATTTGACACACAGCATCCCACAGAGACATAACATAATGTCTATGTCACTGCTTCTGTTTTTTTTTTTTTAACTTGATCCTTCTTTCTTTCAGATAGATATTCAGAGAATTGTTTATAAGATAAGATAACCTTACTCTCTTTTAAGTGTTTAGAGCAAAGATTTCCCAAGCTGCTGAGGAAGGACGATTACAGAGACTATCAAAGTCTTATTAACAGTCATCAATAAAACCATGGCTTAGTTCATCTCATGTTAATCTAAGCAAAATTTTGTGACCCAAGGTCAGCCTTTCATCTTGGTTAGGCATCAAACCAGGAATAAAAATTTGTTTCAGGAATTACTGAGTTACTTGGGTGTTGGCATCAGAAAGATCTTGATTGATATCTTAGTTTCATGGTTAACTGGTAATATATTTTTTCCAAGTTCTGTTTTCTTATCTATAAAATGAGAATTAGAACCTTTTCATAGCATAATTGTATGAACAGTGTCAAGATATATTTTAAAAATCTGCCAATGTGCTTAAGAGTAAGGTTTTAATTTTTTTTAATTTTTATCTTATCATATAAAGTATATTTAGTATACACAAATGTATTCCAGAACTAATCGCTATCTTAATGGAACTTTATGGTGGGTGAGAACTGATTTATTAGTTATAAATTATGGTAGAGTAAAATTAATCTTTAATCAATTCATAAGCATAGTTCTGAGTGCAAATAAAAGAATGATTAATATGTGCTTGAGAGATTAGGGGATGCCTCTCAGCAGCATTGACATTTGAGTTTAGCCATGAAGGATGAATATTCTAATAATCTGAGAATGAAAGTAAAGATGCTGTGCATGAGGAACTGCATGGACCCCAGGGGCAAGGATAGCAGTCCTCATGGAATTTGGAATGAAGGAAAAACTATTAATGTGTCAGTCTTTGAGAGATTTTGTCTTTATTTGCATCAAGAGTCCCCTACTACTACATTACCTCATCATCTTCTTTTCCTCCTCTTTCTCCATTCTGTCCTTCTACTTCTCTCCTTTCTACTTTGCATTTCTGAAAGTCCTGCCACAGCCCTATTTCCATAAGACTCCATGTGCAATGCAGTCACTGATACACATCACTAACACCATAAGGTTTTTTTGGAAAACAAACATAAAGGAATAACAGGGTGTACACAATCCACCCAAACTCTGATTAAACCACAAGTTCATTAAACCATAGATGCTTATACATTATAGCGAAAGTTTCAGTGGAGAGTGACCCTGCATCTGTGATGTTTATATAAAACAGAGATAAGAATCAGGGAACATTTATGTGTCTATATGATGATGAAAGCTCATTGATTACAAAACCGAAACAAAACAAAACAAAACAAAATGCTTGCCAAAAAGGAAGCTTCTAGAGTTCATGTGCTGCCGTTAGCTTCTTCCTTAGTTTAGATAACTTAGAACTGTTAAATCAATATTCTCCTAGGCAACAGGGTCTTCAGATTTGTCTCTCACACACCTATAGCTCTAGTCTTAAAGGCAGGATTAGTCTAGTGTCAAAATAGGATTAATTCAATCTGTGTGACCCAAACCTTGATCTTGAAAAAGGCTTGATTGTCCCAGGCTGGATTAGGTGAATATTCAGCACCCACACAGTGGACTGGGCACTGCAAATAACTTAAGTGGCATAAATATGTTGACATGACAAAAAATATGAATGAATATGTAACTCAAGACTCTTTACAACAATGGAGAAATTGTCTAAAAGGGAAAGGTAGCATGACAAATTCTAGAGTAATTATAGATCAGTAGCAGAACTCAAGGGCATAAAGTTATAGACCAGAAACCAACAGTGAAGATCTGAGGATTGCCAAATATTTGGCACAAACATGGAAAATGTTATTAACTATGCATGGTACTCTATTCTTGAATACTCTTGAGCCTTAACACCTTTCTCAAGCTAGTGCAATATGCAACCACTACAGATTTTTGCCCCAAGTTGATAGATGAGATAAAATCTTTCTGGCATTCTAAAGTTCTACATTCTAGCCACAGAGGAAGCTTACCTCTGCCAGTATTGCAGATATGAAAAGGTCTTTAGATGCTGGGTCCTTCCCCTGGTTCTTATGTCCTTAGATCTTACAGTGGCCAAAGATCTTCCTAGGTGGATAATAATATGTGCTGTGGCAAATGCGCACCTATACATGTTTTTTTATATCTATCAGCACATTGTCTTAACTTGTAACAATAGTGTAAAGGATGGAAAATAAAGAAGGGGTGCATGAGGAAGTCCAGACTAAACAAATAAAAACCAAAACAAACAAAAAACAATTAAAAGAGGATGGAATAATAATAAAACAACTTGAAGGGCTTGGAAAATGAATTTCCTACAAAGATGATATAGATAGATACTTTAATCCAAAAATTCTAAGAACATAATTTGGCTTAATTAATAGGTTTTATTTTTAGGTTTCTGAGCCATACTTATTGGGGTAACATATTGGGGAAATATATGAGCTCCTATGAGCAAAATGGACTCCCTATCTGTGGAATAATCCATTTTATAAGGAGCAATGGAATGTGGGACAAAATATATGTGTTGATATTATCTCCTTTGTTCCTCAAACACAGGTCATAAAGATTTCAATTACACTAGTGAAATCTGTAGATGTGGAATCTTTGGAATGCATAGATTTGCTAAGTCACTAATGGAGGGTTTGGTGATATGATATCTTTATAAATATCTATCTATATATATTTAGTAAATATTTATCCATATTCAAATCAAATAGAGGATTTTTGCAGGTATTTCCAGCACCCATTGATTAATTATATGCAATCATTATCATTAATTAATCATAATTATCAATCATAAATTAACCACAGAATCAGTCTTATTTATTATATTTGAGAAGAAAGAATTATTAATAGAGGTTTATTTCTGTTCCCACTGGGTCATTGTCTTTACATAGCTATGACTTGGTACAAATTTAAATACTCACACTTTCAGCTGCTGTCTGCATAAATGATTTGTTAATGATGAAACATTAACACTAAAGGTAAACTTATACATAGAATTTCAGAGGTAACTGCACGTTCAGGAAGTAACGTATGACCACTGTGTTGGTTACTGTCAACCAGAGTTAATGCCATTTATTTTATTTTTTCATACATTTATTGAGCAACTTCTATCTAAAAGGAAGTGTTGGGCTCTATAAAAGTAGGAGAGAATCAAAAACTAATGATGTAATGTATGGTGATTAACATAACAATAAAAAATTTAAAGGAAAAAATAAAAAATAAAAGGCAAAATATAAAGTTTTAAAATCGGATCAGTTAAATCAGCATATGAGGTAAATATAGTTAAGAAAATAGGGAAGAAAGAAGTGATGGTGTACATCATAAAGTAGATTTTTCTGTCTAAATAATAAGTAAGTTCTGCAGTTTGGATAGAATTAAATGCACCAGCAGAGAAAGAAGTTAGGAGAATAAAAGATATGAGGATAGAATGGTTAAAAGAACCAGATCAGAGTTGCCATTACCATAATACTCTGAAAGCCAGGTATAAATCGGAATAGAGAAAGTGAGTTTTAAAGAGTGGACTCATATATGCCTGTGGAATGTAGAAATTAGGGTTTGACAGGATGAAGGATGAGAAAGTTCTGCCAACTGCTTAATATCTCTATTGGGCTATCTCTAGACTTAAGCGACCAAATGCAAAGGCTTTCTCTTTATGCAATGGTATAGGTAGGTAATGGTATAGGTAGGGTTTAGCCTAAAAGCCCTACGCTTCAATGGAAGTTCAGATCCCTGATTGCTATTTAATGGGATTATGCTGATACCTACACAGAGTGCTTTCTAAGATAGAGTGGTCCACATTCTTTAGTATTTGTCTCAAGCTAACACTATTTTTCACAATCAGAGGAATGACAGGCTGTCAGTAATGGTCTGTCTATACAACTTCAAGATCACATTCTTTCACTGTGCCGCAAGAAGCGGTGCTAAAATCAAAACATATTGCTTCACGATGCAGCCAATTTGGTTTGCTCCCCAAGGTTTAATCTCTTAGTTTCATCAGAAGTGTTTTGGACACTGGCTAATCACCACTTCATATGCACTGTCCACTTTCTGCTCTTACACGCTTTCAGCTCTGCTCTCGTCTCTACATACAGCCTGGCTTCCTTTGCCATGTTTGTTGGTGGATATATCTTCCTAATGGAAGTCATTCTCTTTCATTTTTGACTACTTGTAGATGATGTCAGACCTCTGAACCCCAAACAGTGCTTGAACTGCTGGAATCAACTTATTTCATGGCAGAGGACTCTCTCTCTCCAGAACTAAAGTTCATATAGATTTTTTTCCTTAAAAGGACTCGATTGTTGGGGTTGAGAATGTCTGCTTATTTATTATACTGTCCCCTTTTTATTCCCTTTTCTTCTGGGCATGTAGCAAGAGTATATCTCTAAGTCCCCTTTGCAGGGAACTGTGATCTAGGAACTGAATTCTGGCATGGAGAATATAGGCAAAAATAGCTAATAAACAGCATTATCAGCAATGGTAACACATTTTTCTAATCCTTCATGATCTCTCTCCTACTCTGCTGGCCTGTTACAGTGGACTTATTTGAGGAACCCGAATCTCTTGGGGACAGTGGCCCTACCAGAAAGAATAAAGGAATAAAGGGACACTTCCCCTGCTAACTTGAATTATATTGAAAAAATGAAAATTAAATAAATCCCTCAGTATTAAGCCACAAAGATTTTAGGGTTATTCAAACAATGATTTCTCTTTGAATAATATCATCTGAGCACAATTTGGCCAGCAGCCTCCAGCTAGACCTACAGCTGCCGGTAGACCTTGTATAACTTTCTAAATTTGCCTGAACCTCAGTTTCCTTATCTGCAAAAATAAGAAATAAAGCAAACATCATATTTAAATCTTTCAGCTTATGATGATGTTATGGAATGAATATCTGTGTCCCCTCAAAATTCATTATGTTTAAGCCCTAACCCCCCACATAATGGAATTTAAAGATGGGGCCTTTGGAAAGAAATTAGTCATGAGGATGAGCCCTCCCCATGGGATTAATGACCTTATAAGAAGAAAAGATTTCAGAGCTCATTCTGTCTCTGCCATGTGAGGACACAGAGAGAAGGCAGTCATCTGCAGGATAGGAAAAGGGTCCTCACCAGGAAATAAATCAGACAGAACCTTAATCTTGGGCTTCCCAGCTTTCAGAACTGTGAAAATACCTATTATTTAAACTACCCAGTCTATGTTATTTTCTTATGGTAGATGGAGTTAAGACAGGTGATAATTAAATAATATGCCACTACTACTAATGTCTAGCCAAGGCCTGGGACACAACAGGTTATCAAATAATGTTACATTTTTTCATCAATTCTGCCTTCCTGGGTAAATATTCCAAAACAAATATTTAATGTACATTTCCCTGGAACAGGAGTCAAGAATATTCACACTTATTTTCTCTTTAAAAATTACGATTTACCTCAACAAATAATTCATACTCTGGTGATTATATTTCTATCTCATTCCTTGCCACTGCCCTATTACTTTTTAATTTTAAAATAGACTCAGTAGTAAAATTAACAGAAGAAATTGAAAATCTCTTTCAACAAACCATTCATGCATAATAAAAGTGTTTTATAGTCAGCATTGTAATTTTTATCAAGAAAAGGCCATTTTATTAACTATGCTACATTATCTCCCACTTTTTTTTTTTCTTTAACTAGTAGGACAAGATATGATGGTGGCTGCTAGTACCTAGCCTGTCTTGATCTACCTCAATTATTGAAAAAGGGTAGGTCTAGAGGGTAGATATGCAGATTATATATTTGGCTAAGTATAGTGTTTGCACTTTAACAGTATTGTTATTGTCCTTATATTATTTATTCCACTGAACTCTGAGCGACTTGTAAACCAGCAGTATTCTGTTTCTTTTAGAGAGATAGATAGATGGATAGATAGATAATATAAATTCATACTTTGTTCTTCTGACTCCCTTGTAACCCCGTTGTAAAAAATGCTAATGGGCTTTATTTTTTAGGAAAAATAATTTACAGAAAAATTGTGAAGATAGTACACAGAGTTTCCCAGACCCCATACCCAATTAATTCTACTATTGATAGATGTTAGATAATTATGGTATACTTGTCACTATTAATAAACTAATAATCATAGATTGTTATGAACTAAGCCCCACTTTATTCAAAGTTCCTTTGTTTTCCCACTGTCTTTTTTGTATTCAAGTATCCCATCAAGTATCACATTACATTTAGTCATCATGTCTCCTTAGATTCCTCTGCACTGATAGTTTCTCAGACTTTCTTTGTTTTTTATGATCTTGAGAGTTTTGAGTCATGCTAGTCAGATATTTTGTGAAATGTCCATCAGATGGGATTAGTCTGATGCTTTTCCTGTGATTATATAGGCATTATGGATTATCAGGAGGAAGACAATAAAGTGTCCTTTCATCACATTTAGAGGATATACACTAACAATATGAGGTATTACAGTTAGTGTTAAACTTGGTCACATGGCTGGGGTAGTTTTTATCAGGTTTTTCTACTGAAAAGTTACACTTTCATCTCCCTTTCCATACTCTGCTCTTGGGAAGGAAGTCACTATGTATAACACACATTTGAGGAGTGGGAAATTATCTTCCACCTCCTTCAGGACGGAGTAGCGTCTACATAAATTATATCTCTTCATGGGAGATTTATCTTTTTGTCTTATTTATTTGTAATTAATTATTCAATTACTTATATAAGTATTGACTAATGGATATTTTATACTTTAAGTTTAATCCAATTCTAATTTATTTATTTTACTTTTCAAATTATTCTAGCCTTGGCCATTGAGTGCTTTTTTAGTTGGATCCTGAGTTGTTTTATTAAACCTCTCATCACTGTGTTTTTGTTTTTAAGTATGCCCTTACTTCTGGAACTTCAAGATGCTACAGGCTCATTTTATATTTCTTGTTCCAGACCTAGAATCAGCAGTTTCTCCAAGAAGACCTTGTTCCTGTTATTGGACAATGGTATTTAAAACCAAGATCGGGGTGCTAGGTATGCGCATTGCTACTAGGGTGTTGTTGCTTCTAGGCTTTCTTATTTGAAAGAATAAGGCCATATATGGGTATATAGGGCAAAACTAAAATATTTGTTTCCCTTGATAATCCTGAGATCTGAACAAGAATAATATTTTCCTTATTTTAAGTCTGGGGAAACTGAAGTTTTTGCATCAAAAGAATAAATCTGTAGTCATACATTTTGTTTTGAAGAGTAGCTGGAATTCAATTCAAGAATGCAGAGTATTTATTCTAACACTTGGGCCAAAACTCTACCTTCTACACAATATGACCTCTTGCCAAATGTAAGTCATTTGATGTTCTATTGAATCACAAAGTTTTTTTGAACATATCAGTTTCTCATACTCCAAAACAGATAATTCATGTTGTGACCCTATATGCTCCTGACATATTAAAAATCCCCCAATTTCAGTAACCTTTTGTCTTCCTAAGGGGAAAATAATGCAGGGCATTTAAGTTACCAGTTGCTCGGTTACTTGAGTAAGACATTGGATTCTGGTGTGATTGTCTACTGAACAATCTAAACCTTTGGAAACATTCTAATTAGTTGGGGGATGCCACCCAGGTGCGCCAAATATTTCTTTTATCCCCTAGGCAGATATAGTAAGGAAATTGAAAGGACTAGCTGCCTAAAACCCAGAGGTTTCTTTTTTTTTTTAAGATTTTATTTATTTATTTGAGAGAGAGAGAATGAGAGATAGAGAGCACGAGAGGGAAGAGGGTCAGAGGGAGAAGCAGACTCCCTGCTGAGTAGGGAGCATGATGTGGGACTCGATCCCGGGACTCCAGGATCATGACCTGAGCCAAAGGCAGTCGCTTAACCAACTGAGCCACCCAGGCGCCCAACCCAGAGGTTTCTATAGCCATTGTTATTGGGGTTGGTGATAATCTCAGACTCATTTAGGGGAGATAGACAAAGTCTGGTTCAGTAGCATTATCAGGAGTGCTAAAGGGCCTAAAACTCCAAAGGAGAGAGATCTCTTCTGTGGCTGTGTGTGACAGAGTTCTATGTTTTAATAGTATACAATTATTTCACTATAGGATATGGTTTTCTTTTAAAGAGTAGGAAGAATAACTGGAACAGATTCTCTACCAAATAGCAACCATTTTATGAACTAGGAGGTTCTGGAGGAGCCATAGAAATTCTGAGAGGAGAAAAGGCCTCACTGACTTTTACTGGTCCCTCAAAGGCCATCCACTACTCTGAAAGAGAAAATGCAGTAATATTTACCTTATCCCCTGACACTTATTGTTTAACAGTGTGCCTATGCTTTCACCATTAGAATGGTGAAATCTTGATTTTGCTTTGGGGGAAGAAATGCGGCATAACGCCAAGGAACCATTTGGCTTTTGTCTGAAAGAGACATGAGTTTTGTAGCCAAGTGCTTAGGCTCAAGGCACCAACCAGTCATAATAAAGCATATTGCATCTTATAATTCTTGTGTATCACCTCCAAATTCTTTTGGCTACCCGGTCACTTTTATGACAATTGGTTTCAAGTAGGCCTTGGCTAACTTTCTGCTGGAGCAACATAAACAACACATTGTTTTAGTCCATGTTGTAAATATTTTTGTTTCATGCCCTAAGTCTTCTTTGATGTGTATAGATGGGATTGCCATAGAAAACTGCTCTATTATCACTCAAGTGCAAACTGGAAGGGCAGATTCACAGAGCCACCTTTGGTGGGAATAAAGTTGGGTGGATAAATATTTTTTTTTTTTAGATTTATTTATTGATTTGAGAAAGAGAAAGAGAGAGCAGGGGGAGGGGCAGGGGAGAGAGAGAGAGAGAATCTCAAGTGGACTCCCCTCTGAGTGAGGAGCTTGATGCGGGGCTCAGTCTCATTACCTTGAGATCATGACCTGAGCTGAAACCAAGAGTTGGATGCTTAACCAACTGAGCCACCCAGGTGCCCCGAATATTTCTTTCTTTTATCCCCTAGGTAGAAAATTTTGATAAATATTTCACAAAACTCTTTAAAAGTTTCCCAATGAAATGTATACCCATCCTGTGACCTACTTGATAATCTGTACATGTATTGGCTTTCACTCCTTCTTTGTTCCATTTACCTGCTCTGTACTCTCATTTCCTGGTATCACATTACCACATATACTAGTTTCACAGAAGCGCTTTTCTTGGGCCCCAGAGGAGGACACTTGCTTTAAGCTCTTATTCCTTAAAGTATGGTATGCATACCATTAGCATTGACATTACCTGGGAATGTGTTAAAACTGCCAAATCTACTGAATCTCAATGTGTATGTCATTGAGGTCCTACTTGCCTATTAAAGCTTGAGAAAAATGGTCTTAAAATTCAAATGTCGTGAGATGCCTGGGTGGCTCAGTTGCTTAAGCATCTGCCTTTGGCTCAGGTCATGATCCCAGGGTCCTGGGATTGAGTCCTGTATCGGGCTCCCTGCTCAGTGGGGAGTCTGCTTCTCCCTTTCCATCTGTCCCTCCCCCCTGTTCAGTCTCTCTCTCTCCCTCTCTCTCAAATAAATAAAATTTAAGAAAATCAAATGCCATAACAATTTATATCAGATGGATATAAGTCAGCTCTGATCAAATGCATCAGAGGCCAGACAAGCTATTTAAATTATTAAATGATATAATTAGTTAAATGAGTTGAATGGCATGTTTATAAGAAAATACAGAATACTATAGACTTTGAGTTGGAAATCATACATTCTTTGCTGTTTCAAGGGTAAAATCATGATATGAGTATTGGAAATTGATGTCATATAGTAACATAGGTCTTTCTTGTAAATTTTTCTAGAGATACACGAAAATGAGGCTATAAGAATTTCCATAGCTGTTAAAACACATTGGGCACTCAACTAAGGATCTAAGGATTGGATTATGTTTTATAGGCTCCTATTTGACATCTTTTTCTATAAACGTTTAAGCTATTGTATTTATAAAACACCAAAGAGTGACAAGAGACTAGCAATGAACAATCCACTGATTTTGCACAGATGTCCTTCTAAACCCCAATCTTCTACTCTAAGCTTACTCACATCTTCGTAAGTTCTTAGTTTTCAGTTCTATTTGTATTTCTGAAATTTCCTTCTATGACCTTGAAGGTACAATTTGCTCTCAGCCTTATCTTATTCTGTTCTTTACTCTAAAATGATTCAACTGTCTTTTCTTCTTTCACCTTCCTTTGAGGCGATGTACAATCATAAAACCCACTGAAGCCAATCATGGAAATCACACCCTCAGATTTTCTTGGTTTCCTCAAAGGTCAGGAATAATTTGGACCTCAGAGAATTGATTTGGTTGTTATTGTTGCAGATGATTACAAGCTCTGCACATTTTCCCATTTTTTTAAATAGCTCAAATCAGTATAACCAATATTTCTCAATAAATATAATGTTATTGTATTGGAAAATCCTCCAAAACATGGTGCCCATGTGGAAAAACTGCAATCAAAATGTTCCTTCTCAAAATCAATTTCCCCCCCTCGGGAGTGAGAAAAAAAATCACTGGACCAGGTTATCACTAAGGATTCTTTGATATTTTACTTCTTATGATTTTCTCATTCACTACAATTTATTTTTATTGGCAATTTACAAGGTTCCCTTGGACAGAAAAATTACATGCACCATGGTGGGATTATTTCCCTTTTCCCTTTTGATTATGAATTTTGTTACCAGACTGTATGCAAATTCTATAGTGAGCCCTGTGATTTGAAGATGGATAATAAGAATCAGGGAATCAATACTTAGTAAAATAATTTAGAAAAAAAAAACTATAAATTTTTGCATTTGAAGATTAACTTGGTTGTTTGTCTCTCTTTATAAAATTAGTTTTGTTCTAGGCCTACTCTGTAGGGAAGCCCTTAGGGAAATAAAGTGGTGCATTTTTCATTGTCTTCAAATCTATTTTCTGCTTGAACAGAGTCAGCATTAAATTTAAAGCAAGGAAATCACTCACTGATGGAAGTCTCCGCATAAGAAGCATAGTAGAAAGGTCCAGTCTCTTCTGGGTGTTGATTTTTAAGTCACTCAAGTGCACATATTTCTGACCACATAAACACCAGGAACTTGACTTAGCTGCGCTTGATCACCTAACCCATATTACAAGATGAAATATTTTTTAAAACATCAGTATTGCTATCTATAAGTAATCTGATAGAACAAACAGCTTCACCTATTAGAGCTCAGAGATTTGGATTTAAATTCTCACTCTTATCCTTATTAGCTGAGTGACCTTAAGTACAATACTTATACTCATTGAGTTTTAGTTTCCGCATTGGACCAAATTTGTATGACTCCTATAATCCATGCTATTGCTATTACACCAGGATTTTCCTAAAGTGTCTATAGTTATACAATCATTATTACTAATAAAATAAAATGAAATAAATGTTCCAATACACTATTTTCTTCAGATCCCATTTTTATGTGCCCTGTCCTTAGAACCCATGGCATATTATTCTCATTCCATGATACTTTATTTATGATGTACAGATATTAATCAGATGTTTGGCATTACTAAGTCTACTTAATCCAATTAGAGTGTGACCTACATAAGTTTATTCTACATGTCTCAATCTCCCTAAATCAAATTATCCATTGCAGTCCCTAGAAATTAGTAGGTGCTTAATAATTATTGCTTTTTCTCCTTCTATTTAAGTATAAATGTAAATAACATAAATGTAACTAAATGTAGAAAGTTGAATGGAGGATTATCTCCAAATTAATTCTAGCTTTGGAGTTTTCTTCTTGAAAGAAAAGCAAGAGAAATAATTCAAAAAGTCCAACAGCATTTCACATTAAAGAGCTGTAAACAAGCTGATTGTGACTAAACAGTATCCTAATTGATGGCTCAATTTTTTTTTTCTTGCTTTAACTGTGTTCATTTTTCAGAGTAATGTGTGTTGCTGGAGGGAGGGAAAGGTCACAATAGCAGAAGATGACATATGTCACCTCCTGTATCATTACTAGGAGAGTCTACCTTGCCATATTCACCTCTCAGCAATCTCCTGCTTATTTTCCATTTTGCACTTAAACCAAACTCATTTCAAGTATGCAATCCAGGGAGCAGTGCCATAGGAAGGAAGGCAGAAATATGGCTGTTGCTCATATAATGTACTCTGGGAAAGCTTTCCATGGACAAATATTCGGTTTTGTACCCTACATTTGAATGCAGATCAGCCAGCTGGGTAACTCCTTGCAAAGAGGTCCAGTGAAAGGCAATTCACCTCTTTGCCAGCCCAATATTCTGCTTAACAAAGTTCTTCAGTAGACAATGCATGCACAGAATGTTAAATTTTAAATAGTGAGAGAGGCAAATACAAGTAGGAGAGAGAATAACACAATTGAGATTTATTCATTTATTGAAGCAATATTTAATGAGCAATTATTATGTGTCATGCACATAATTTCTGGGATTCTAGAAGTCCATGCTGTGATGAATGAAATTGTTAGGTCAAAAGAGGAAAATGAGAACAAGTATACAAATAATTAAAATGCACTAATAGATTAGGAGAGTAGATATAAAGGACATATGGAAGGGATGCAACAGTTGGTGACACAAGGGGAAAGAAGGGGAGGGAAGTTCATAGCAAGCCCTGTCTGAGGTGATAAAACTTGAGCTTGAGACTGGGAGATGGTACTTCTTCTGACCAAGATGAAAGAGCAGGGACTGGACTTAACTTAGACCTGAAATAATCACAAAATGAATGAAATAGTTTAACTAAAGGTTTTTCAAGACTTTGGACATCACACAACAAAGGTACCAGGTCTAAGTTTTGGCAAGCAGAGAAAGAAAGCCCTATTATTGGCTTAGCTCCTTGTCTAGAGAAAGTTTCCAGGCTATAGTGCAGGTAGTAAAACCAGGCAGCATGCCGCTCTTTCCCTGAATTGAAGAGGCAGTGTTGAAAATGTGGGATCACTGATGGATAAAATCCAAAGGACAGAGGAACTGAGGAGAGAGCTACTTACAGAAAAAAACATATCTGCAAAAGGTCCTCATTGTGTATCAGTGCATGCATGGAAAACAAAAAAAAACAGAAACAACAACAACAAAACACAAACAAAAAAAACCTGAAACCAGGGAAATGACCACCCAGAAAGATAAAAGTTAGAAGTGCCTGGCACTTACAGAGGTCCACAGTGGTGCCTGTTCCCAACAGCCAGACTAGGGATCTTCATGATTCATGGGGCATTGGGTACAACACACAGGGAAATAGCCCCACACTGAACATTTAAATCATAAAAGTGAAACCCTGAAATTTGTCCCCAAGTTTCTATAACTGTGTCTAAGAATGAGGCTTAATCATATCTTTTAGGAACAGAGAAGCATCCACTCCACATGCTAAAATTTATAATGTTTGGTATACAAAAGATTATCAGGAATGTAAAAAAGCAGGAAAATATGGTCTATAATGAGAAGATAAATTAGCTGATAAGGTGAAACTGATACAGAAATAACATAGGTATTAGCAGAAAAGAACATTAAGAATTTTAAGACATAGCAATAGATACAAATAAAAAGAGAAAACCAGAATCAGAATTTAAAAAAAAATTGCCAGTGAATTCTGAGGCAAGTTCAAGTGACCTAATATATTTGCAGTTATAATTCCAGAAGTAGAGTAGAATACAGAAAAATGTATTTGAAAAAAATGGCTAAATAATTTCAAAACTTGATTGAAATGTAACGTTCACAGATGCAGAAAGCTCAATAAACTGCAAGCACAACTCCAAAGCAGATCATAATCAAATGCTCAAAACTAGCTATAAAGAAAAAAAATTAAAGTACACATTATGTGCACGCACACACCCACCCACCCACCCACCCACACACACACACAGTAAAAATGGCAGCAGAAACCTCATCGGAAATAATGCAGCCAAGAGGATAGTGGAATAATGTATTTAAAGTGCTAAAAAGAAAACTAGCAACCTAGAATTCTTTACCAGCAAAAATATCCATGAAAATAGAGACAAAATAGATACTTTTTCCAATATGCAAAAGCTGAAATAATTAATCACGAACAGGCTCACATTATAAGAAAGTTTATAAAAATATCCTTTAGACAGAAGGAAAAGTATACCATTTGGAAATCTACATCTGCACAAATGAACAAAGAGCACTGGAAATGATAACTACATGGGCAAATGCAAAAGGTATTTTTCCTTTCATTTAAATTTCTTTAAAGGCAATCGCCTATTTAAATAAAAATATTAACAAGTTAGTGAAGAGTTTTAGCATACATAGAAACAAATTATATGAGAATAACACACATTTTGAGAGGAGAGAAATGAAAATATACTACTGTAAATTTCCTATATTAGACATGAAAGGATATCAGCTGAAGGTAGATTTTGAAAGATTATGGTGGATACTGTAAACCCTACAAAGACCACTAAAATAACAAAATGAAGAGTGATAGCTAATAATCCCCCAAAAGAGAGAGAAAATACAATCATGAAAAAAATAGTGAATTAATCCAAAAGAAGGCATAAAAAGAGAAGAAAAAGACCCATGAGCAAATGAGACAGATCCAAAATGAGTAATAAATTGATAGGTGTAAAACTAATTATGTAAAATAAAAATTAAATACAAACAGTAAATAGCCATGGGTTAAAGAAGCAATATCCAGTACTATACTGGTGGCAAGACATACTCTATAAAGAAACAAATAGGTTAAAATTAAAATAATGGAAAAGGATATACCATGTTAATACTAATTTTTAAAAGCTGTATGTTATATTAATATTACATAATATTAAATCAGTAGATTTCAGAGCAAACATGTTACCATAGACAAAGAAGATCACTTCATAATTATAAAGGAGCCAATTCTTTGCTGAATTTTTATGCATGTTCCAATACATGAATCAAAAATGATATAACTGCACAGAGAAAGAGACAAATTTACAATTATAGTCAGAGAACTTTACTACTATCTCAATAATTGATAGAACAAATAGAAAACCAATAAGGATATAGAACATATCAACAACAGTATCGACCACCTTGACCCAACTGACATTTATAGAGAAGTCTTCCCTAAAACATGGAGTTGTACTCATTGAACTCCAAGATGCAATACTGAATAATGTTTGAGAAACACACAAAAATTAAAGTTTTGGATTATTTTAATTTCACCCTGTATGATGATCACTTGTTTGTGATCTCCTAGTTGGCCTCCCTGGACTTTCCCCATTTGAATGCTTCTTTTATATCTCTCAAAGGGGTATCTTCTAACCTCTTTGGTTTCTGAATTCTCCTTTGGCTCATATTGCCAAATGGATTTGTTCTAGAGCCAAACCGTGGAAGTCCCTCTCACCTATCCCACCCAAGAATCTGACTGTATCTCCCATAGACTTCCAATATTAACCCTCTAATCTTACCAGATTCTGTTGTCTTCTTAGTAAATTTTTTCATCCTGCACCCCACAATCTTTCTTCTGCTTCTTCTCCATCCTCCTCTAACATTTCCATAAAACTCTTCATTTCTGGATTAGGGTTTGTATATATTTATCCTCATCCAATGTGATTCACATTGAAACAAAGATAATCATAATCCATTCACTATGATAAAAAAATAAATCTAATTTTAAGAGAAAAGTATGTGCTGAGTTCTAATAAGTAAGTTCTAGTGCTAAGTAAAGAAGAAAAGAAAATAAGATTTATTTCTCATTTCCTGGGATTCTGAAATGTGAGATAAACTTAATTATTCAAAATTAGTATGTAAAGACATGTCTGGATGTTGTGATACTTAGACAGCCACACATACATGTATGCATATATATATATATGCAATATATATATATTTATACATTAGGTGGATCCAGTTTCTACAAACTATAAGCCCTTATATAAGCCATTCAACCTCCCTGACATTCAGTTATTAAAGCTATAAAATGAGCATATTGACCTCTGCTATGCTGCTCACAGGGTTCTGATGAGGGGTTGAGGGAAACATGACATGGAAGTGCTTAAGAATATGTTCAACTCTTTTTGTGCATGAGAGACTTTTATTGTGTCTAGGGTTGAAATGGAATGAGGGTAATAAGTTAGTGATTTTCAAAGTTTTAGCTGTAAGACTTAGATATCACATTAGTTTATATTTACTCAAAATGTTCAGTTTGTCAGTGGTTTATGGAAAGTTTTTTTTTCCTTTCCTGGCTCTACCTCTAATTGTTTATGGATTTAAAACAAGTTATTTAATCTTTCGAACCTTAGTTTTCACATGAGTTGAATATGGGAAATAATATCTGCTTCAAGAATATCTGTGAGGGGGGAGCCTGGGTGGCTCTCTCTCAAACAAATAAATAAATCTTTAAAAAAATAATATCCATGAGAATTAAATGAGATAATGAAAGAATCACACCTATAAAATACACATAATACACAATCTCATGTGCTTCATACATAGAAATATGGATAAAGGCATAGAGAATATATAATGGTGAATTATTTAGTATATTTCTTTGTTCACATTAGACCCTTAATTCATTTTGTAATGTGGTTCTCACTGATACTCCCAGGGATCATTTGGCAATGTATGGCGACATTTTTGATTGCCACCACTAGGGGGCAGAAGGGAGCTGGTGGCGTCTCTTTAGAAGTTAGAGTTGCTGCTATATATGCTGCAATGCACATGGGGGTCACTCACAACACATCAGCTGGCCCCAAATGTCAGTAATGCCGAGGTGTGAAACCACATTATAATGAATAAATAAAGCAAAGGCCATGCAGGATTCTGTCTTTCATATATGTACATCTTTAACAAATGAAAAATTTGTCTTTGCTTAGAGAGAGAAAAAAAGTAAAAAGATCTATTCTGTGACTTTTCTTTCTTTTGCCTCTTGTTTTTTCACTCATATTTTTCCGTGAACATATCTCTAGTTTTGTCAGATAGTGGTCACCAGGGTACAATAAAACAACCACATCTTGTAGAGAAGCTCTGACTATTGTCATAATAAAACTAGAACATTGTGCCCAGTATGGTGACATTATTCCTGATTCATTTCCATCTTTTTTTTTTTCTTAGAAGACACTTAAATTATGTCTAAGAGGCTTTGTGTATGTCTTCCTGTATAAACTATATGCAAGAGGTGGGCTGGTTTGTGCTACAGATAGACAGTCTTCCAAATCTTGGGTCCTGTTCCTAAAGGCACTAGCCAGGATCATAACTGTCAATTATGATGGGCAGGATCCTCCATTTCCTGTGTAGACTGATTTTACCAAAAATAAAAAATAGTTTTTGAAGAAAAACCTAAAAAATATACCATAAAGCCTTGTATCCCCCATCTAGACTAGTAACAGTTTCTTGTTGAGCAAGAGAGATTGATCAGATTGTCATTGGTAACCCCAGATCATAAGTCCTGTATACATGACCCTTTAAGAGATGCCTGATCCTTGTTGTAAGCCAGGGAATTGTTATTCCCATCAAGAATTCATTCACGTGTGGCAGCACAAATGCACAGAGATTCAAAGGCCCAAAGACAAGTGATAACATTGCATTTTGGGGGCAATAAAAGCCACGTGAATGACATGAACACTAGATGGGAGAGGTTGGAGAGTTACCCTGGAAGGAATCCTATACAGGAAGGCCATTTTACAACATATTTTTTTTTAAAGATTTTATTTATTTATTTGACAGAGAGAGACACAGCGAGAGAGGGAACACAAGCAGGGGGAGTGGAAGAGGGAGAAGCAGGCTTCCCACGGAGCAGAGAGCCCGATGCGGGGCTCAATCCCAGGACCCTGGGATCATGACCTGAGCTGAAGGCAGATGCTTAACGACTGAGCCACCCAGGCGCCCCTTACAACATATTTTTATCAGAGAAGTCACTCTGCCTTGTTATTTTTAAAATATCTCATGGTTGTAGTAGAAGGTGAGGACATTCAAACTGAATAGCCATAAAATAGACACTCAAAATATTCAGAGATGAATTAATTAAAACTCATTAAAACTCAGGTGGTTACCTGAGGTGAAATGGGAGATTTCCCATTGTTCTTACAGTAGAAGCCAAAATCCTTTGCATGGTATGAAAGGCTAGCTTTCTGTTAGTGCCTCAAATCTTGTCCTCCACATCAAGCCTTTACTTAAACTATTCTTTCAACCCAGATTTGAGGTAATCAGCTCCTGTTCTTCCTTCAGATTGTAGCTTAGAATCTACTCCAGGAATATCTTCCTGATCCCCTGACTACAACACACCTATCTGTCCTTTACGTTACTTACTGTGTTTCAATCTTATATTATTTAATGTAGTTATTTGATGAATCTCCTACAAGACTGTGAATTCTGTAATAAAGTTAGGGGCTGTGATAATCTTTGCTCAACATTTTATCCTGTGTCTTTACGTAATACCTGCTATACATGGGCTTCTTAATAAACAGTTATGGAATAAAGAAAAATATAGATAAATGAGTAAATCGGTCTGCATATCCTATGTGTTTTCTTAGGCCTTTCTCAGCACAGAGAAATATGATAAAAGTATAAGGTGTACTCTTATGGAAGTACCTCATAATCTAGTAGGGGATTTTGATATTTAGGCATACAAAGCAAAACAAATACGAAAAATGGTTTAATAATGTTATATAAAATAGTTATAAGAATACCAAAGGAGGAAAATATATAGATTTTTTTAACTCCCTTGAGAACAAGGTACCAGTTTCCATTCACTTACCACATTCAAGTCAAAACATTTTTCTTTTTGTTTTTATTTACCTGTCTTTCAAAAAGGACAGGCTTGGTTCCACTTAGGTCCCTTGCATTTTATTTTGTATATTTGAACCTCTGTTTCCTTCTACTCATTTGGTTCTTTTCTCAAGGATCATTTCCTAAGAGACATCTCCCTAACAATCAAGTTTATAGTATTCCTCACTATTCCCAGACATTTTTAACTGTTGTCCTGTTCTTATTTTTTTATTGCATATATTACTATTTTAAAACATATTACTTGTTTATTATTATTTTTTTAATTTTCTACTTTTTCTCTAGAATGTAAACACCAAGAGGGGAGAAACATGTGTCTTTTTCAACATTGTCTCTCTGACATCTCAGCAATGGCTTGGCACCTAGGCACACACGATAATATATTTTGAGTGAATAGATGACTAAAGAAAGGATGATTGCAAAAGTAGAGAAGATGTTATAGGAATTCTGAAGTCTGAATTTGATCTGAAAGAGTGAAAAGAATTTCCTAGTCAAAAAAAGAGGAGACAGAGTTGAGGTAGAAGGAAGTGTGTGCAGAATCACTGAGACATAAGGGAATCATGGTATATTGGAGAAATTGTTTTTTTCCTTGAAGCATCATATATGTGTTTCATTCAGGGACCAGACATAGGCTGCAAAAGTAGAAAGGTGAAAGACAGTAAGGCAGATTAGGGAAGGGCCTCAAAGTTAATAAATTCATCTTTTCTTCTTTGAGAAGTAGGAATTCACAGGAGACATTGAGACTGGTAAATGAAATGATGCATTTTGTGTTTTAGGAATATCAGTTCAGCAATTGGATGGCAATGTAATGGAAAAGAAAGTGGATATTGGCCAAGAGGCCAGCTAGAAGACTCTTGCCAAACTCCACAGAGTATGCCTAAAACCTCTCCTATAAGACTGTCAGTTTTATTGTCTTTAACATATGGACCTGAGCATCTTAGTGTTACAGTAATCCTTAAAACTTTCTATTCTCCCACTATTTTGTTTCTTTTTAAAAAAATTGTGCGGTACCCTTAATCGTTTTTATTCAGTTTATAAATGTAGGGAAATGTAAAGAGAAAGAGGAATAAGAAAGATCAGAGACGTTTTCTTAAGCCTGTTCTATTTCATATGTATGTTACCAAAGGTTAAACTACCTAAATGCATTTTTAAATAGAGGATAAAAAGAGACCAGGATAATACACATAGAAAAACTAAGGCCAGAGGATACAGAGGGCAAGAGAAGGTCACTATTACCATATGAGACTCAAATAGAGATTATAGGATGGCATATATAGAAGAAAACCAGTGATATTAAAATTAGGAGTACTGGCAGGTATCAGAGTGACACAGATGGTTATAAGGGCAAAGATGTTGGTACAAAATCAGTGAGCCAGGGACTCCGTCCTGCCCAGGCTCCTGTTCTGACTCTGATTCTCACTAATTGCATGATATGGAATGACTCTATTCCTTCCTTCCCTGAAATTCACTTGCTCTATCTCTAAAAGGAAGACATCGGTCTCAATGTATTATTAAAAGCAGAGGTCCCCTGCTTCCTAAAACATTTTAAAGTAGTAACAAAGCCATGAAAACTGCGTTCAATATTTTAGAACTCTAAAAGAAATCCTATCTTTTCCCAAGATAATGCTACAGCAGTTATCCACAACATCAGAGTTCTTTTTTATGTCTGAAAATGTGACTCATTGTCATTTTGTGCTGTTGATGGCTCTGATTAGTGGTCATATGTTTTGGGTTCACAAAAATGGAAACATTATTGCTGCGCTGAAATTATTTAATTCCCAGACAGAAATTGACCAAATATGGAACAAAGGAGGAAATGCATATAACCCTGAGAGATGGACTCAGATTTTGGGGTCCAAATGATGAATGGAGATCATTCCAGTTCTTTCACTGGATTCCTTCTTAGATCTTTTTAGGGAAGGAAAACAACACAAATTTAATTTGACAGCCTCAAAGAGGCACTTATCAGAAGATTTCTTCAGCAAAATCATCAAGAATTAATGTTATGAAGTGTTAATTTGTAAGCGGGAAAGACACAATTGGGAATCTCGGGGCTGTTTTGTCATTCTTTCTGTTGAAGTGTCCTGTGGATGTTGAGGATCTGTCTCTGAGAATTTAGAAGCTGTGCGTGGATTTTTCTTATGCCTTTAGAACTATTTGTTGACTTTACGCATGAGATAAAATATTCTATTTCTGAAACTTATGTTCCCCCAGTGGTGGAGCGAGCTTGCTTTCTCAAAGCAAGCTTACTTTCCTTTTGATAGAAAATAATTTAGAGCATATGGAAATGTTAATGGCACAATTTTGTCTAGGGCACTAGTTTAGGAGTAAAAATGACCTGGGAAACTGGCAAAACGGGATGGTTAATAACTGGCATCAGAACAAACTCTGAAGCCCTCCGAGGGGTGGCATAGTGTTATATATGCATGGTCAACACACACTGGACTTTGCTGGGACAGTCCTGGCTTATGCCTCTTCTCCAAATCTAAGTATTAAATGGGTACTTTTTAACTCTCAGAAGTGCCCCACTTTAAAGGAGGATATACTATATACTCACTGTATTTAAGGGGCTAGATCCAGATCCCAGATTTCAGAAGTTTCTTACAGATCTGTTCCATGACTCTGGAACTGTACATAGCTAGGTCTATCTCTCCTTACTTTGTGGCTTTTGGCATGGTACTTACCTCTACCTGTCTAATTGACATGGGAACTGGATTTGAGTTGCACTACCTGGATATGAAAATGCATATTCTTCTTCTTCTTCTCCTCCTCCTCCCCCTCCCAATGCACCCCCCTCCCCCTCCCTCCCCCCCCTCCTCCTCCCCCCCTCCCTCCTCTTTCTTCTTTCTTCTTTCTTCTTTCTTCTTCTTCTTCTTCTTTCTTTCCCCCCCCCCAGGGGACTGGGGAGAACGATGGTTATCGTAGCAAATATTCAAGCTCGACTCTCTGTTTTCCACATTGTTCTATGTGGATCAGTTCTGATCAGTTAATGTGGAATTTGGTTGGGTTCCGGGCACCAATTTCTGCCTATTTTAGGCTTATTCATTTCTTATTAACACCTTTCTACTGGGGAAAGTTAGACTTGGAATCTTGATCTTGTAACTAAATGTATTCCATCATTTATTTACCCACTGCCCAGCCATGTGATACTAGAACATATCAATTTTAGAAAATTTTCCATTTCCAAAACTCTAAAAAGGAGGTATTAAGATGTGACTTGGTTGGAAAAACCAGTGAACATTGGGTGAGGAGGATGGCAGTTGCTCACTATAGTATATGACATATAGTAGATATTGAGTAAATGTTAGTTCTTACTTTTTCCTCTCTGAAATGCCAAATAAGGAAAATGATGCCAGGAAACTGACATATAAGTCCTCTGAATCTATAACATTCTTGACTTAAAATATCAGTTTTCATGACTTTGACTACTCTAGATATTTCGTGTAAGTAAAATCATAAGGTATTTGTATCTTTGTGAACTGGTTTATTATAGTCAGCTTAACATCCTCAAGGGTCATCCGAGTTGTGACATGTGAGAGAATGTCCTTTTCAAAGAGTGATTAATACTTCATTGTTTGTATATACCATATTTTGTTTATCTAGTCATGCCTCTGTGGGCACTTGGGTTGCTTCCTTCTTTCTCTTGGCTATTGTGAATACTACTGAAATGGACATGGGTGTGAAAATATCTTTTGGGCATCCTAATTTTCATTTCTTGGATATAACCAGAATAAAGTATCAGGAAGATATCAAACATATGGTTGGAATCTGAATTTCTGTATGGGGGCATGAAAAATATTGTGTATTTGCTAGCCTTAGATTATGTGTAAAAGAACATACTTGAGGGGCACCTGGGTGGCTCAGTTGGTTAAGCATCTGACTCTTGATTTCAGCTCATGTCATGATCTCAGGGTCGTAAAACTGAGCTCCATGTCAGGCTCCACGCTCTGTAGGGAGTCTGCCTGAGATTCTCTCAGCTGGCACTGTTTCCCAAAACCTCTAAGACATGTGTTACAAATGCTCCCACCATAGGTAAATTATGAGGTAAAGGCTGAAGTTACAGCATTCCCAGAGTTCTGAGTCAAACATAACACACACACATTTAAATATTTTTGTTTATCTTTCACTGAAGTTTTAGTCCTTTAAGTATCTCATTGTTAACACCTTATCTAATCCATTGTTTTTTTCCACTTTTCCCTTGAGGCTCATTGGATCAGAAATGACTAACGGCCCCAGGGTAGTTAAAATGTCAATGTCAGTGTGCCATTCTGATTTTCAGCTTCTACTGAAAGTTTGTCCCTTGGGAATTCTGCTTAATTTCTTATAAATTCAACTAGGCAATACAATACATTTTTGCTGTTTATCCAATATTTTAAAGACTCTGTAATGCTGAGTTTTCAGGAATCTTATCTGCCATATTGCTAAAAATGAAGTCAAATTATTCTACTTCTACTGACAAACCCAATAATATGTTTTTAATCCTAAAAAAGACATTACCATGTATAGAACTTTTTACAAAGTGTAATTCCTGGAAAATTCATTACACTTTTTAATCAACGCAATTCTCTCCTGGTGAGTAGTACCCATCTCTAGGGATGTAATTTTTTTCACATCTTCATCACAAACTGCAAGGTCTTAACTGAGTACTAAAATGCTTCTCAATGCTGCTCTGCTTCCCATTCCTGGCTTGCTCTAAGCATGAATTGCCTCATTTCCTGGTAATAGAATATGACTAGTATTTCCCACTTCTGACATGCATATCATATTTTTCCTTTTATCTTGAAACCCCTTCTTATATTCTATTATCTTGTTGTTCTTCTTCATATATGACAACTGAAGTATAGTGACACATCTTCTGCAAAGACTTCTTGGGTCCCCGAAACTAACCTAAACGTTCATCTTTCATCTTGGGCAAACAGTGCATTTTAACAATTGGCATACAATTATACAGAATAAAAAGCAAATCTCTTACCTTAAACTTTTTAATCCATATTTCAGATATAATCTTTCAAAAGCTTCCTGTATACCTAAGAGAAGTAATCTAAGCAAATGCATTTAAGACATTATACTTTAATTTGTTAATCAAACTAAATGGTATATTTTTATTCCTGTTTTATTGTTATTATTTTTTAGAGATTTTATTTATCTTCTTGGCAGAGAGAGCACAAGCAGGGGGAGTGGCAGGAGGAGGGAGAGGGAGAAGCAGGCTCCCTGCTGAGTGGGGGCTGGTCCCAGGACCCTGGGATTATGACCTGAGCTGAAGGCAGATGCTTAATTTACTGAGCCACCCAGACACTCCTTTATTCCTGTTTTTATTTCCTAGTTGTACATATTGGAGATTGTTCAATATCACACAGTACTTTATATAACAAGGATCATAATTCTCACAATGCATTTAAGTTTTATCAGCTTATACATTCATTTTGTAAGTGGGCAATTTCCTCCTTTGAACACGGGATAGCTTGCTCATCTGTGTAGCTGGAATGTCAACAGTGCGGTAGACACAGGAACATTTAGGATATAGTTGTTGAACAAATGAAAGTGGGTTTATTTTCTCCCCATTAACGTATTTTTATTTCTATGGGTAATGTTCATACTGTATCAACATTGCTCAGGAAATTCCAATAACTATTACACTAATGTTTCAGCTTTATAGGGACAATGCTATTCACCCTAAATTGTAAAACAAATTTTATTGATCTCAATGTGGTTAAAAAAAAGAGAGAGAGAGAGATTAGAAATTTGAAGTACCTTAAACATTAGTTCATTTAAGGAGAGAAATAATTCAGAAAGCAGTTGCTGACATCCTCCTACATAATCACTGCATGTGTAGAATCAGCTTTGCCCTTTTGAAAATTTCTAGCTGACCTTTAGAGAAAGCTGAGCTTTGGGGGCTCAGCAGTAATAACATAAAGTGTTGCTACTACTATTACCAATTTTGAACAAAGGAAAACTCATGAAACATTTAAAAAGGTGGCCTTGGTTACTTTATTTTTAAAGCTCATGAATAGAAATAGACTTTTAAAAACAGTGAATGTTTAAATATAGATTGGGGGGGGGCTTTGGAAGTCTCAATAGTCACTTATTGTTTGTACAGTTTGATCAGTTTCTGTAACTCTTTTCCCTATTTTCTCACCTGTAAAATAGTCATAGTCATTGTGAGGCAAATACCACAGTATTATTGCAAAGATTGGAATATTGAAAGAAATACAGAAGTTACCAAACACACTGACATATGTACAGTGTGAAGGAAAGACCTGGATGGTTAATCAGGAGATGGAAACTGTAGTTGTGATTTTGCTGCTAACTCCCTTTGATCATTCCTCCCTGTGATCTAATGAGAAATGTGTGCTGGGTACTCAGGCCCTTTGCATTCTTCAAGTTCATGACGCTCTCAGCTGTAGAACCTCATCATCTATGCTTCATCATGTCTTCCCAGAGGTATGGCTTCCCACCAAACTTCATTTTAACTCTTACAACACATTTCTTTCCATGTCTTGTACAATTTTCAAGAACTTATTGAAGAATCTACTCTTCCAAAATTAAGAAGTATACTGAGGAAAAATAAATTCAAGGGGAATGTCTAATGAGAAGACCATTGTTAAACAGAAGTGAGGAGATGTGTGGCCAGGCCTGGGAGGCAACTAGCATAGACTGGAACAGGAGACTGTGTGTCTAGATGGAGGTCTGGAGTGAAAAGAAGAAAACTAATAAATTATCTGACTTTTTGACCATCTAATGAATTATATTGGAAGATGTTTTTGAAGAGCCCTGGAATGTGTAGAAACACTTAGATTTTTAAGGAAAATATGAGATGATTGTTATCAATAAGCAAAATAAATATAAACAGAGAATTAAGTCTTAGTACATTTCTTGGCTTAGTAGTGAATATTATTTATATAGATACAGCAACGACAATAAAAATATTTATCTGGAAATTCATTTGGTAGGAGGGAGTAAGGACAAGAGTGGAAAGAGCTCAGGATGCTTGGGTGGTTAAGCGTCTGCCTTCAACTCAGGTCATGATCCCAGGGTCCTGGGATCGAGTCCTACATCAGGCTCCTTGCTCAGCGGGGAGCCTCCTTCTCCCTCTGCCTGCCACTACCCCTGCTTGTGCTCTCTCTCAAATAAATAAATAAATAAATAAATAAATAAATAAATAAATAAAATCTTAAAAAAAATAAAGTGGAAAGAGCTCAATCTACATCTCAAATAAAAGAAAAATAAATATGATTAGTCAGAAGATAATAGGATGCACATGTTTTTTTTTTAAATGTATGGAGGTAAATATCAATATAAAAAGCTAACTGAAATTTAAAAACAGTTACTGGGATGGGTTTGCTTGCTTCTGATAGCAGGATAAGGATGGAAAAAGTAAATTATTGGACTATGGTTTTATTTTATAAAAATTGATTACTACTTTTAAACCAGTTAGGTGTTTATTTTTTAAAGCATCATCAATAAGACTCAGAATAGCAAATACAAGGGAGATTGTTAACTGATGGCATATGTAGAATGAGATTTCAACCTCACTAAACATTGATGATATGAAACACATTCTTGGATCTGTTTCTTATAGACACATTGTATGGCAAAGTTTATTACCAGTCAGTATTATAGAGGAAGAGAGTAAGGTTTAAGGAAATAATGATATCAACAGATAGTGGTGAAAAGAATCACATCTGAGTCTTTTGACTTCAAATAGTATGTAATTGCCTTTGGAGAGCACTACCATTTCACGATGACTAAAAACTTCTAGTCCTAGTTAACTGAGATACAAGGATTTCGCTATTGCTGTTGACTCCTTTTACTACTACTGCTTCTTCTACTGTCAGATAAAGATCACTTTAGATACAATGGCCTGGACCAGTCCCACGGGGTTGGTCTGATGTCAGAGATACAAGCCCTAAGAGCCTTCTGCGACCTAAAACATTATGACAATAGCCTTGCAGTTCAAGATGTTAAGAAAAGTTACAAGGAAAACACAAAAGGGCTATCATATTACAGTGATTTCCATCATAGCAGAATATTATTATCTGTCCCTCGGGGGAAAAAGAAAACACAATAATTTTTTTTTAAATGTGCACAAAAATGACCAGACCAGTAATGAGATGATAATTTTTCTAGTTTTATGTTTGGACATTGAGTTTGTAATTTTAACCCCCAGTGCTTCTGACTATTCTTCGATGTTTATTAATTACTGATAACAGTTGTCATTAAAAAAAGATATTCCAGAGGCCAAAACCTCAGCCCTTCTGGCAAAAGAGGGAATTTCAGCATTATAAAGAAACACCTATATTTCTACATTCTTAATACTGTTTCTGTATAAATATTTCAAATAGGATGGAGTCATGGAACACTTTCTGTCTTCATTATATACTATCTAGTATCTGGTATCTTTAGGTTCTAAGGATAATTTATTATTATTATTATTATTATTACTAATGATAAAAATGCAAGAGGAGAATGATAGAGAACTGCTATTGTTGCAATATGGTTTCTTCCCTGGAACATCTATTTGACATAATTTTACTATGACCAACTCTTAGTAATATATAATTTGTTATCTTTTAAATGGCACCATTCATTTATCCATGAATACGTGCGTGGATGCATGCATCTATTTAGATGTTCAATAAGTATTTACCAGATTACCCATCTCATGCCTGACCTGGTTCTATGCCAAACGGATACAGAGATGGAAAGCACAGTTCATAACCTTACAGAAGGAGACAGAACACAAGGACATGGTTTCAATAGGAAATGACATATTGGGTACTTGAAGTGGAGCAAGGCTCCAGCTTGAGTCCAGGGTAAACTCAGCTCAGTCTGCTACATTAGGATCTCCTGTACAGTTATTTCTGCTGAGCATTTCTTTTCAAAGGAAGGGAGAGAGCTAAGACTAAGGGAAATAGACCTGGGTCCAAAGGAAGGAATGATTCTAAACATGTCTGTGTCTCACCTGTCCGACTGTCCTCCAGCCCACCTCCCTCCAATTCTTGCTGAATGCTAATGTGAGAAGTCACTCTAGAACAATGAATAAGAATTATAATTTCTCTCTCTTTTCTTGTAAATCATCTCCAAGAAACCTAATATTGAGAAAACCAGGAGAGTCAAAAGCAGAAGTCAGATAAAAAGCAAAGCCTAATTCACTCTATGTCCTCCCTGAGAAATTCCTAGAATTTTCATCTAAACACACTATCTTTATAATATACACTAATATCACCCTCTGAAACAGACCTCAAATAAACATTGCCTGCTCTCTGAGTTGTAAGTAGAAGGAAGTTGAAACAATGGAGAAGCATTGTTTCACCTTCCGCCTTTGGCCTTGGGAGTTTTAAATAAGAATAGGTGACCACCTCAAACAGATTTTGGCTCAGCTTATAACAAAAATTTAGAATGATATCTTCTTAAATTTAGCATATTATCTTACTGAACACTGTTAATTTGGGGGCTAGAGGGAAACTAAGAATATGTCACTTAAATATTCTTAAGTCAAAGCAAACCCTGTGTTCTTTGTTTCAACAGCTGTTAGAAAAGAAATATTTTTTATTGTTATGTTAATCACCATACATTACATCATTAATTCTTGATGTAGTGTTCCATGATTCATTGTTTGTGCATAACACCCAGTGCTCCACGCAGACTGTGCCCTCTTTAATACCCATCACCAGGCTAACCCATCGCCCCACCCCCTCCCCTCTAGAACCTTCAGTTTGTTTTTCAGAGTCCATCATCTCTCATGGTTCGTCTCCGCCTCCGACTTACTCCCCTTCATTCTTCCCCTCCTGCTGTCTTCTTCTTTTTCTTTTTCCTTAACATATGTTGCATTATTTGTTTCAGAAGTACAGATCTGTGATTCAACAGTCTTGCACAATTCACAGCGCTCACCAGAGCACATACCCTACCCAATGTCTATCACCCAGCCACCCCATCCCACCCACCCCCCACCACTCCAGCAATCCTCAGTTTGTTTCCTGAGATTAAGAATTCCTCATATCAGTAAGGTCATATGATACATGTCTAGAAAAGAAAGATTTTAAATAAGGGGAATTAGAAGTATAAATTGGAGGGGCTCCTGGGTGGCTCAGATGGTTAAGTGTCTGCCTTCGACTCAGGTCATGATCCCAGGGTCCTGGGATCGAGTCCTGCATCAGGCTCTCTGCTCCGTGGGAGCCTGCTTCTCCCTCTGCTTCTCTCTCTCTCTCTCTCCTCCTCTGTCTCTCATGAATAAATAAATAAAATCTTTAAAAAAAAAAGTATAAATTGGAGAAGAAAGTACTCTCTCAGTTGTTCCTGTATTTCTGATTTAAACACATTTCAAAGCAACTTCAAATATTGATGACATGAAGCTACTGTTTTTATTCTCCTCAGACAAAGAATAAAGATGTTTATCTTATACAGATTTTTGCCTTACCAAACATTGATTTTTCTTGGCAAAAGTGTCCCTTTATTGCTTTAATAGCTGAACAAATGGCATTTTCAATCTTCTATAATTTGATCTAAGTATCTGTCATTTCCTAGGATTAACGCCAGATGGACCTGGGAACATTTCTGAGAGTTCACTGCTAAAATATGGAGAGGGCCCAAATACACACCTGGTCACAGGTGATGAGAATATGATGGATAAGAGAGACATGGAGACATGGAACTCTGCAATAAAGGTCCAAGATTGGTGCTGACCTCTTAAAGCAAAATGCTAGTTTAGCTCTCTTTTTAGGTAACTGTAGAATCACTTCACTAAACATTTCCCATGCCCCAGACACTGGACTAGGCATAGTCCTCACGACAAGATTCAGTGCTTATGCTTATTTTACAGTTGAAGAACTAGTGGTCCAAGAATTGACCTAATTTACATATTGAAAAGTGGCAAAAGTGGGATTTTAATCTGGAGCTCTGACTTTAAACCTATGCCTACTTGATAGCATTTTGGAGGATTATAAAATCTTATAATTCTTATAATTCTAGAGCTGAAAAGGATAATACATTTTGTTAATCAACAGCTTCTATCTTACACCAGAATTCTTTCCACAATTTTATAAGCAAAAGGTCATCTACCCTATTCAAACACGTCTGCTGCTTATGTCTCTGAAAATTTTATCAGGTATTTCTTCCCTTTCCAACCATCATGTGTTACCACTGCCTCCCTCACTCCTTCACAGTGCTGCCAGGCTGACCTTCCCAAATGCAAACTACCGAAAAGCCTTTCCCTTTTAGCCCACAGATGGCTCACTATTGCTCACAGAATTAATTGTAGAATAGTTCACAATTTGACAAAATTCGTCTCTCTAGCTTCTTTCTGTTTCACATATATTAAGAACAATACTGAGTACAGTTGCTGAATCCTAAGCAGTTTTGTGTCCCTGTGCTACTAGGTGTACAATTTATTTTGCCTAAAATTGAGGCCATAGACTTTCTGATCTGTAGAAAGCCATGAAGTGAAAACCCATGGCATGATCAACTCATTTGAAAAATCTTATTAGATTGTTCAGTCAAAACTAATCTTACCCACTATGTGTTCAGTTATTTGCTTCCACATTTTGTAACAAAACTAGCACATTCTGATTTGTTTAAAAATTTTTTGTCTCACAGTGGATCATGGACATCTTGAGGCCAATGTCCATATTATTGTCTGTTTCCCGTTGTTGCCATATATGCCTGGAACATAGTAAATGCTTAGTAATTTTTTGATGCATGAATATCAACTATAATGCTATAGACAGGGCCATGCTTTTCTCTCTTCACTGTCAATCTATCCCCTTCTATTTAGACCCTCATTTCATCATGTTTCCACCTCCTTCTGACCTTAATTCTATCTAAACCCTGCTTACACATATTTGCCCAAGGCTTAGCTCATCTGGACATAGTTGTCACATGATCACTTCTCTAAAGAACTCATGTATACACAATGATGATATGGAATATCTCACACTAATTATGATAATTTCTGGGCAAAGAGAGGAAATGGATAATGACTGCTTATTGGAAACTTTTGCAATACTGTTTATTTAATTTAAAAAAATCCAAGAATTCCCATAATAGGTAATTTTACAAAATTACAAAGTACCTAACAGTTGTTTATGAGGATTGTATGCACTTTTGATTTTTTTTTAATTTTATTTATTTATTTAACAGAGAGAGAGAGAGCACAAGCTGGGGGAGCAGCAGGCAGAGGGAGAGGGAGAAACAAACTCCCCACTGAGCAGGGAGCCCGATGTGGGGCTTGATCCCAGGACTCTGGGATTATAACCTGAGCTGAAGGCAGACGCTTAACCAACTGAGCCACCCAGGCACGCCTGCACTTTTGATTTTTAATTTAATTAATCAAATATTTTAAATGATTTAAGGAATTTGATTTTTCAAAGAAGATTTAAATATTTGAAAAATATAAAACTGGCATCATGCTATAACATATTTGAGGAGGGTCCACATACACTGTAGATTTAAATGAAAGTCTACAACAATTAAGATGAATAGAGAACATGATAAAGAGAATAACTGTTAAAAATAAGAAGAGCCATATGTTATTACACTGATCAACCAGCAGTCTAGGTGTGAAGAGCCAATAACTATAGTCAATATGAGAGGCCTCGCAAGGGAAAGATGTATTCCAAGTGTGAACATTGCCATGAAAGCTACCAGGGATGAAAGTTAAACACATGGAGTGGATACTCTGAGTTTCCCGCATTTGAACTATGAAATACATGAACAATCAAATGCAATTCATGCTTAAAATAAGAGCTTCTAGAATGGTTTAGTAATGCCGGGTTCAGACAGTATAGAGAATCTATATTTTATCTTTTATCTTCTCTTTATCTCTTCTGTTTTTCACCTTTGTCTTCCATGTTTTCTTATTAAAAAATTTAAGACTCTTTATAGTTCTATATGATTTATTTTAATCTTATGTCTTTAGTTGTACAAATGGTGGTTTGTTTTTGTTTTTAAAAGTAATTAGTGCCAAAAAATAAAAATAAGTAATTAGTGCCAGCAGCAACTTTGTAAGTTGTAGGGTGTCCCTACAACTACACCTTGTGTCATGAAATATGTTGGTCCTCATAGATTACAGACTACTGCTGACAACTTACAGTAAAAAAAAATCCAAGACTTGGAAAAGGCCTTAGATTGTATAGTCCAATGGATCTCATCCAGGCCGAACCTTAAGTTTACCTGGTATGATTTTGTAAGAAATACCAATGCCTAGTCCCACCTGTAAGATTCTGATTTAATCAGTCTGGAGTTAGTATGATCTACTTGTCATTTTTTGTTTGTTTGTTAGTTAGTTTGAAAGGGTCAGTATTTTGTTTTAGAGATAAGGAAACTGAGAAATAGAGTGGGAAAGAAACTTGCTAAAGTTATAAAGCAAATTAATGGCAGCAAGAAGACCCAGACCTATGTATTAAAAAATAGTGCTTCTCAAACTCAGTGTGCCTGTGGTTTGCCTGGGTATTGTTCCAAAGTTCAGGTTTTGATTCAGTAGCTCTGGAGTGGTGCCTGACATTCTGCATTTCTTTTCTTCTTTTTTTCCTCCAGCTTTACTGAGATATAATTGACACATAACCTTGTGTATGTTTAAGGTATACATCCTATTGATTTGTTATATTTGTATAATGTGATTCTAACAAGCTCCCAAATTATGCTAATGTTGCCTTGTATAGCTGCAGAGTCCTAAATCACACCTATACATTAAATGATGATCTAAGATGCAGACACTGCAGAGAATAATCCAATTGTCATAATTAGTTGCAAGATAGAGAAAGCTCTAATTTAGGAAGTGTTATGGTCTCACATATTTCCCTAAACACAGAATACAAATGGCTTGCTGTGTTTTCTCCAGAAAGTTCTGTAAGTGTTTCAGTGAAGTCTGTATTAATTTCACCTATGAAATACAAGTCACTGTGAATAGTTCACATGATGTGAGATAATAATGAAATAAATGATAATATGGGCATATATTTCAAAATGAGAATTATGCAGGAGAGTAAACAGTATAAACCATTTACATTTTCATGTAATTTTGCTTTAGATAAAATTTAAAGTACTATGTTTTATGGCTTATAGATATTTCAATATGTTTGTGATATTTTGAAATTAATCTTTTTTTTTCTGATGAGAATTGGAAATAAAATCTAGATGCAGTCAAAGCAGTCAATAGGGTGTCTGTCATGAGGTTCAAAACAGATTAACAATTTTTCTTGTTTTAACCCAGTATTTGCTCTCCCTCCTTTAAAATTCCTAAATACTCATCATTGCCAGCATCATTTAGTCCCAAAGCTAGATAACAGAAGGTAAGGTTTGTAACCTACTGTATTTCAATTCATTTATGTAGTCTCTGTATTCTTGCAAGAAAACTACATGCATTCATTCAATCATCAAAAATACCATGACATCTACTATGGTCATGTTACTGTGCCAGATACTGAGAAGGTATAGATGACTAAGAAAATTCTGCATTCTCAATGGGATTATAGTATTGCTATAGCAATAGATAGATAACTGAATGTTAGGAATTCTGAAGCAAGTATTGGAACAAAAGAAATGTGTATTCAAATTAGAGTAGAACAAGATGAATAGATGCTAGAGATCTGCTGTACAGTATAGTGCCTGTAATTAACAACATGGTATCATGCACTTAAAAATTTCTTAAAGGGTAGATCTCATGTTAAGTGTTCTTAACACACATACCCACACACACACAATGTACAGGGACACAAGGAAACTTTTAAGGTAATAGATACATTTATTACCTTGATTGTGGTGAAGGCATTAATCATATAGGCATATGTCTAAACTCATCAAATTGTAGACATTAAATATGTGGTTTTGTATGTCAATTATAGGCAAATAAAGCTGTAAAAACATACTAGTCTAGAATACATTTTCAGAGAAGAAATTAAGTATGAAGAGATATTTGAGCTAGTCTGTTTGAAATAAAGGAGAGGTCCCTCAAAGCATGAGTTAAAAAAAAAATTCTAGACATGTAGAAGGGTATAGTTTTACTATTATTGAAATATGCAACACCCCTTAATGTCTCCATGCATTTCAAATGCTGTCATTTTGACTCTATATCCTTTCATCTCTGCTACAATTATCTCATTAATTTATCAAGATCAAGTGAAAATATAAATTCCTTTATGAATTTTTTTAACTATTTAATCTGGGATATTGATGCCATCTTCTTTGACCTGGTAGTTAAAAATATGATGCATATTCTTTGTAGTGGATTCTGTAGTCACACCAAGATCCTCCTTTTAAGGCCAATGTCTCTGATCACCAGCTGATGGAAAGAGGATATAGGATGAGTGTGGTACTTACAAAGGTTGGCTCAGTATGGGTGTGTGAGACAAATATTGACTGCTTTAGTACATCCCCACTAGTACGTGGTCATGAAAGATAGCAGAGAGAGAGGAAAAAAAAAAACAGTGGGAAGATATCTGGATGCTGCACATGGTCATTCAATATGTGTGAAAATTGTAATGGCCTGAGACAAGAATATACATGGACTTCTAGGTAGTAGCAAATGACTAACCTAACTGGTCAGGGGCTTAGAAAGAAAATGACTGGAAGATAATGGATAAGGAGATCATGAAAGCAAGTATGCAATGGAAATATAATATTGAACACAGAGAATAGTCTTTATACTGAATGTAAGCATTCAGCAGACGGGCGCCTGGGTGGTTCGGCCGGTTAAGTGTCCAGTGTGGTTTCTGCTCAGGTCATGATCTCCAGATTGTGAGATTGAGCCCCTTTTTGGGCTTTGCGCTCAGTGCGGAGTCCTTTGCAATTCTCTGCTTCTGCCCCTCCCACTGCTCGAGTTCACTCTCTCCCTCTCTCTCTCTCAAATAAATAAATAAATATTTAAAAAAGAAGAAGAAAACAATCCCACAGAGAGTATCCACTTTGGAAAAGACCCTAAAAATTAAGAAGATAGCATGAACAAGCCAAATGACCTCAATTAGCCTCCATTATTGGTCATTTTGAGATGCATCTTGTTACATGAATGGGCCAATGGGCCCATTACATGGGCCCATTACATGGGCCAATAGCATGGACTTCCATCCATTAAGATTGATCTAGGTATTGAATTGCTGAATGGCCAGCACGCTGGACTACTGGAAACATACTAATGCTGAGATTCTGAGATAAAGAAGGCATTCTGTAGACAGAATTGAGAATTGAGATTTCAACATCAGCTTTTCTCTGGGTTTCCAGCTTGAGAGCTGCCCTACAAATTTCAGATTTGCTGGCTCCCCTAATTGTGTGAGTCAATTCCTTAAAATCTCTGTTTCTCTCTCTCTCTCTCTCTCTCTCTCAATCTCTCTCCTCCTTCATCCCTCCCTTCCTCTCTCGTCTCTCTCCCCCCATCTTTCTGTACGTATGCCCAACCTATTGTTTCTGTTTCCCTAGGAAATCTGATTAAAATAACCCTATAAAAGAATAACTCTAGAAATAATTCTAGAGAAGCCAAATTCAAATTTCTATCTTTTTTTAAATTTTTTATTGTTATGTTAATCACCATACATTACATCATTAGTTCTTGATGTAGTGTTCCATGATTCATTGTTTGTGCATAACACCCAGTGCTCCACGCAGAATTTGCCCTCTTTAATACCCATCACCAGACTAACCCATCCCCCAACCCTCCTCCCCTCTAGAACCCTCAGTTTGTTTTTCAGAGTCCATCGTCTCTCATGGTTCGTCTCCCCCTCCGACTTAGTCAATCAGAGAAAGACATGTATCATATGACCTCACTGATATGAGAAATTCTTAATCTCAGGAAACAAACTGAGGGTTGCTGGAGTGGCGGGGGGTGGGAGGGATGGGGTGGCTGGGTGATAGACATTGAGTAGGGTATGTGCTATGGTGAGCGCTGTGAATTGTGCAAGACTGTTGAATCACAGATCTGTACTTCTGAAACAAATAATGCAACATATGTTAAGAAAAAAGAAAAAGAAGAAGATAGCAGGAGGCAAATTTCTCTCTTTTAACATAGGACTTTATACTTTGATAAAACATATAGTTTATCCAATTTGAATTTAGATTATAGTAGTTTAAGCAAATATTGACGGGAGTTGTTTTGGTTTTGGCTTTAGAATTTTGTTTATTTTTAAAAGCACAGTTACAATTTGAAAAAAAAACTCCAAGATTTTCATGATGCACTATCTTTGGCCATCAGAAATCAATCTATTTTCAAATAATCTGCTTAAGGATTATAGGGATTAGTCAATACTTCTCATTAATCAACCCTTCAGCTTTAATTTTATTTAAAACCAGCTTCACTGGAATAGAGATGGATTATTTTTTATTTTTTTTTAAATAAGCAAGAAAGGCATTTGTGAAAATGAAACTGGATTTTGATTTGTGTTCGTAGTTGTTACTATTTGTGATTGCATTTTTACAATTGAAAGTGCTATTTGGCACAAAATATTAATATAAATCTGATACAATTTTTAAGGCTTGATCATATTTTGATGCTGTGTCTTTTTTTTGGCTTGTGACTTATATTACTTCAATAAATTATTTCTAAAGGAAGGTTAGTGCACTTTTACAATTCTGCTTTTTTCCTATGGTAATAATATGTTTATTTATTCATTTTCCAAAGAACATGTGAAGAAGTGATTTTCCTTTCAGGGAAGATGAATCACGACTGATGTGTGTCATTGACAGTCAGTGGCAAATGGCCTAGTCCTTGATTCCTGATTCTAAGTCAGTGCTTTGGAAACAGGCGCAAGACTTATTTTTTAGTATCTCTGATAAGCAGAGATATAATTACACATTAAATAAATCAAATCATGACCCAGATGTCCAAACATATTTCCTTCTCACTGGTCAAAGCAAGCAAGAGCATCTTTACCAGACTCAAGCGGCATCATTTGCCAACAACACATCTTTGGTCATAAGAAGATGCTTGCCATTTTATTAACAGCCACTCCTGAGTTACTTCAGTGGAATAAATTAGATAAGAACTGAGCGATGGGATGCAATATAATTAATTTCCCTCCAAAAGCATATTTCCTTTCACAACAGAAATGAAGGTGTCATCTCTGATGGTTTTATTCAGTAAGACACAAAATAAGTGATTGGGTAATAGCCTGGTTACTGGCAATTTGGTTGGCTGACACTTTAAAGTATTGACTTTAAGTTATGGGTTCTGGGAAACAGCAATTAGTTGAAAGCAACACACAAACCATAATGACAAAAGTATTTATATTGTATCTTTTCCTACATGTAGAAAAGTAAGAGTAAGTTATGCATGGTGATTGAGATTAGGGAGAGGATAGCACTACCGTGAACCTTCATACTTTGAATCTCCTCAGTTCCACAGAAGACACAGAGCAGTAAGCTAGACAAAGCATGTGTCAGTCCTTCTGAATAAGAAACTTGATATCCTAGAAATAACAACCTGTCCTTCTTACCTAGGCAGTATATCTACAAGAACCAGAGGAAGGTGAAACATGGATGAATAGTAGGACTATTTCTGACATTCAAAGTATGTTTATTTAATGGTATTTTCAATCAGCTGTTCAAGGAAGCTGAAACAAACCTATTCTGTAAGTAAAGACTAAAGATACAAAATCATCTCAAAACCCAGTGGATCTGACTAGATTAGTTTTGGCAATTAAAAAAAAGCAAATGAAGAAATTGCTTTACCAATTCTGTCTAAGGTATTATGCTCAGTGATTTTACTTATCTTATTCTATTTTCAGAAAAAAATATTCTAATGGTGATATATTGATTTTATTATGTAAATAAAAATGACAAATACTGGAGAGTTTATTTTGCGTGTAGTTGCAATACATATCCAGAATACCACATCTGTTTTCCCAGTACGTGTGCTCTTTCCACTGAACAATAATATCTTCCCACTTAATAAATAAAATAATCATGTAATATAAGTGAATGATTATGCTTTTCTAACAAGTCTATGGACATTGTTAGATGTTACAAGTGACAAAGTTGGGGACAAAAGAAAGTCCTGTATTGAATGAGGCCAAAAGTATGTGTGTCCCTTTTTAAAATGTATCATTCTGTGGAACTTGTATCCTAATATCATTTTAGAGTATTGTAATTATATTCTAATGTTTTTAATTCTTATTCCTGTGAGGGAATGTGGGGAAATTAGATTTCCCTGAACCTTTGAAGTTGGGAATTGTTAAGTATCTAATTATGTCATGGAATGTTTGAAAAGAAGTGGCCTTCACTTCTAGGACAAAACTTATTTAATTGACACTATTTGATTTTCAGCTCTCTCCTTCTATACCACAAGGAACCTGAAAGCGTTTGTGTGTGAAAGCATATCATAAGATAGTGTAATATCATAAGATGGCCTGGGGTGAATGTATGGACCCAAACTCACCATCAGCTTGTGTTGGACACGTAGCATGGATATGAGATACAATTTAGTTGTGCTAAACCATGAAGATTTTTGATATTTTGTTACTGCAACATAGTGTAGCCTCTCTTGGCTGATGAAGATATGAGAGAATAATTATATTTTGGATACATTATTCTTTCCTCACAAAGTAGAGTAGCATTTAAGATAGCTTATTTTGGGGGCAAAAATACCAAAAGTAAGAAGTTGTTTCCACACATTCTTGTATTTCATCTTCCAGCAACTTATTTTTTATCATCCCATTTGGTAAAGAGTGTTCAGGTACATGGAGGTAAAGGAATTTGTTCTGTGTCTTTGGAGTCTGGATATGAATGTAGATACTCCAGCTTTTAGGCCAAGATTTCTTTCTCTCGTCCCTGGCCAGTCCCGGTTCTTAGTGCCAAATCCAATAAATGTACTTCAGACCTAAATGGACTCTTTTTCCTAGGTTTTTCAGCTGCATTTGACATTATTGATGTTGACCTCTTCACAATTCTCTATTCCTTTGACCTCTGTGATACCACTTTTCTTTATTCACTCTTTTATCTTTCTTTTTTTCTTCATTGACTTCACTTCCTTTGCCTGTCTCTTAATTATTCATATTTTTACGTATTCTCAGATAATTTCTTTTCTTTTTTCTAACATCTCCAACTGAGTGATCTCATCCACTTTCATGGTTGTAATTCTCATTTTTATGCTAATGACTCTAATTTATAGGTAAGTATGAGCTCATTCTGAAATTCAGAGCTCTTTATCTTGTACCATAGATATATCTCCTTTTGAATGTCCACAAGACAACCTATCATACCCAAAATAAATGCATCATTCTTCCCAATCTGCATGTTACATGGTTCCCTGTTTTTCAATAAATACCATCATTCACCTAGTAACTTAATCCAGAAACCTGGACATTACCCAATACCTGTCCATCTTTGTCATCACAACACATCTATCAAACTTCAAAATAGGTTCATTTTAACTTCTGGATAATAATGGGCATTTTTGTGCTGATTTTCCTCCTTCTGTCAAAAGCTTAGCTTTTTATCTGTTTGTTTTTCTTAATCTTTTGTTTGGTAGTCCCCAAGTTCCCTGAACTTATGTATGAACAGTATGCATTCTGCCTTTCATTTGCATCCATCTCTCTCAGTAAACTACATTTCTCTCAGTGTGTTGTCTCAGTAATATTTCTAATCAACTTTATTGAAATATAATTTTATATAATAAATTTTACACATGTTTAAATATGGAGTTTACTAAATATTAACAAATGTAAATACCAATTATGTTAGTCAACTTGAGTTGCTATAACAAAAGTACTATAGATTGGGTGGCATAAAAAATAGAAATTTACTTTCTCACACTCTAGAGGCTAGACATTGAAGATTAATGTTCTGGCCTATTTGGTTTCTGGTGGGAGCTGTTTCCCTGGCTTGCAGATGGTTGCCATCCTGCTGTGTTCTCATGTGGTAAAAAGAAAGAATAAGCTCTCTGTTGTTTCTTCACTATTCCTACCAGATCAGTGTGCCACCTTATGAACTTATTTAACTTCACTTACTTCTTTGTGGCCCTACCTCTAAATATAGTGACATTGGGAGTTGGATGTTCAGCATATGAATTTTGGGTGGACACACTTCTTTCCATAGCACCCATGTTTTCACTGCCTCAATCAAGATATATAACATTTCTTTAATCATGGAAATTAATTTTGAGACTGTGCATTCAACACACTCACACTCTAAAAAATAAACAAAATAAAACTAGTAAATCAATGATTTTCTTTTTGTCCCGGCATATTAATTGATCTTCTCTGGAGTTCCATATAAATAGATCATATGGTGTTTATTCTTGTGTTTTGCTTCTTGCTTTACTCTACATGATGTTTTTGAGATTTGTCCATTTTGTCTGTTTCAGTAGTTCTTCCCTTTTTTTTTTCTGAACAAGTACTATTTCATTGTATGAAATACCATAATTTGTTTATCCATTCACCTGGTGATGGATGATTGGATTCTTTCCACTTTGGAACCACAACTAATACAGCTTCTGTAAACATTTGTATACAAATATTTGAGTGGATGTGTGTTTTTTTTTTCTTTTAGGAGAAAAATCTAGGAGCAGGATGATACATTCAGTTATGAACTAATCATTTTGTACTTATGTGCGTTTCTCTTTCTGTGTGTGTTCTTTGCTCCTATGGTACAGCCTTTATCGTATCTTAAATAGTTCAGGGTTGAGAATAAGATAATCAAGAAATCTCTCCACTCTGGTGGGGCTGGAACTCTAAGTCCTCAGACACCACCCTTCTCTGTGCACTTTCCCTTCCATCCCCTCCTGCTTTCAACCTCATAGCAGCTGCCCTCTGATCAACCTCAAGTGGTCCTACCCTGCACATGTTCAATCTAGCCCTCAGCTACAAGTGTGCAGGACATCCCGCATGAACTTCTGAGGCCCTTTTCTGATGCTTCACCTCTCAGACTCAGCTGCCCTTATCTGAAATTTCCACTTCCTTCCACAGACCGCTGCGCTCTGCTCAGACTTCATCCTTGTCTGATGAGAAATTTTCTCTAGAGAGATATCTGGGCAATGGGACTCACCTTGTGAGCACTCCTTTTCTCAGACACAATGTGGTTGCCCTGCCAACTGCCTGAGCCTGAGAAATGTCACCTCATATATCTTGCTCAGTTCTACAGGTCTCATGGTGGAAGTGCTAGCCTGGATCTGGCACTACCTGACATATATATTTTATAGAATAATTTTAGCTGTGTTGTCCCCATGTGAAAATCTTTTAAATTGTATGCAACACAATCTGTTTACATATTTTTCAAAGCACTTTATGCTTGCTCTTTGAGTTTACTCTCTTTTTTTAATCTTATTTGTGAAATTCTAAATTCCTCAAAAACACCATGCTGTTGCTCGCCCTCACCCATGCCAACACAAATGTTTTGTTGTTCGACATCCCAATTTATACATTTGAAAATGGCTTTCTGGCACCCCCCAAAATGCTATGATATCATTTAAATACATTTGGTCCATATAACGACGGTAGTCTTACTGAGGTACATGCATCAGTTAAGTGAACAAAATATCTGTGAATCCCACAGAGGGGGGAAAATAATCATTTAAATATTTTAAGTAGGGACACCAGGGTGGCTTAGTTGGTTAAGCGGCTGCCTTCAGCTCAGGTCATGGGATCGACCCTGTGTCCGTCTCCTTGCTTGGCACGGAGCCTGCTTCTCCCTCTGCCTGCCGCTCCCCCTGCTTGTGCTTTCTCTCTCTGGCAAATAAATAAATAAAATCTGTAAAAATATTAAATATTTTAAGTAGTAAATGACCAAATGTCAATCAACAATATCTGTCAGATAAACAAATGATGCCAAGCTTTCCTGTGTTCCAGAGAAGGAACATGGCTTTTTTTTTTTTTTTTTTTTTTTTTTTTGAGAGAGAGACAGTGCAAGGTGAGGGGGAGGGAAAAGGAGGGAAAGACTCTTAAACAGGCTCTACACTAAGCATGGAGATCATGACCTGAGCCGAAATCAAGAATCGGACTCTTAACCCACCAAGCCACCCAGGCACCCTGAAACATGGTTTTTTGAAGTGATGAATCAGGTATGAGAAGAGGCATTTAAAAAAATATGTATTATTTTTAAAAACTCCAAATGAGAGAACAAAATGAAAAAGGATAATTGAAAATTGTAAAAATAATAAGTTTAGAAGAATATACTTCCAGGGCCCCTGGGTGGCTCTGTCAGTTAAGGGTCTGCCTTCAGCTCAGGTCATGACCATGATCTCAGGGTCCTGGGATCGAGCCCCACATCAGGTCCTGCTCAGTGGAGAGCCTGCTTCTCCCTCTCCCGCTCCCCCTCCTTGTGCTCTCTCACTTGTGTGCTCTCTCTCTCAAATAAATGAACAAAACCTTTAAAAAAGGAAGAATATACTTCCAAGGTCTTTAGCCTACCATCTAAGGCTTTATAAATTCCATTCATTTATCTATGAAATATTTATGAATCACCTCCAATATGTAGTCGATATTGAGCATACACAAAGATGAATGAGGTATTCTTCCCCCAGGATGACTTACAAATGATTTTCTGACCATCCCTGAAGAAAAATAAAAATAAAAAATAAATAAAAAAAAAAAAACTTTTCAACTGAAAAGTCCAAAAGTATATGCCTTGAAAAACAAGATGATAACAACATATCTCTTATTAGCTTAACAAAGATGGAACGAGAAATGCTAGGTTTTGCCATCCTGAATAGGAAGTACTTAAGGTAGTTTGATAAGATTTGCTATAACAATAAGACTAATGATTTCACCAAAAATATATAGCATTTACTTGAAGATTTTTCTTCAAATCATTTTTGTATTCATGTTATTTATGTTTTAGTAACAACTAAGTTACACAGAGTAAGGGTCATTATCATTATTTTCTGCATAAGAGCCTTGAGGCTCTTTGAATATAGCAGATGCTGTCAGTGCCGCATCCATATGTCTTCAGCACTCACCATTTCTGTATGCATTGATGGTTTTCTACTTCCAAACCTGTGATGTTTTAACTGATGATTCTCTCTGGCAGTTGGAGCAGGATTACCTCCACAGGACAGACCAGAAACAACAGGTGTTAATGCCTATAGTGCAGTCCTTGTCCAAAGATGGACAGGAGTTGATAGATAAAGGTCCCAACTTCCTCACTCTTTTTCCAAGATGCATGACTCTGAAACATGTTTTTTGCAGGCTCCCAGAGATATCAAGTGGGACTGAATCTTTTCTTTTTTTTGCCCATATTCCTGTCTTTTTCATCATTGAACTCTGTATTGACTTCCTTTTTTCCCCATGTAACTTCCCCCCATTTCCGTACTATCTTCTAGAATTGCTTCCTAAGTAAAATACTTGTGCACAAATCTCTGTTACAAGGTCAATTTCTGGGGAGAAAAGTTTATGAAGATAGTGATTACCTTAAACTTACACATCTAAGAATTGGTAGAGGCAGGGCAATGATACCTGTATCCCAAACACAACACTGTAATTTCTAGACTCAAGAATTGTGCTGAGATAAAAGTCTTCCTGTGGACTTTTGTTCCTGCCATCCTCTGATCACATGTTCCTTCACTGTATAATTAAAGTAAGCCCTTTTAGCTGACATAGCTCAATGTCTAGTCTAGCTCTTTCCCACTAACATGTGACAATTAATTAATTAATGTTTTTGGAAGACAGCGCAATTCAAGGAAAGAATCAGGTCACGGAGTAAGAAAAAGCTGAGCTTAAATCTCATTTCTACCCCTTATTTTCTGTGAATATTAATCTGCTATTCCAAATTTCAGCAGCCTCTTCTATAAAATGATGCTAATAATAATAGAATCTTAGTCATAAGGTCTTTGCTTGGATTAAATAAAATAATACACATAAACACTTAACATGGTTTTGTTGGCACTGCACACATAACACCTGTTATGATGATGATTTCTTCTTTGAGAATAAAACTTTTTCATTTGATTTTATGATAGTGGCAAATGAGTACTTAGAATAAAATCAGAAACTGGGATTTATTGATCTCTTGGAGTAAATGGACAAACTTAAGACTTCTTATATAAAGGAAGCTACCCTGTCTATTTTAGTGTACAGGTAAAAAGCTCCAGCAGAGCAGTAATCCTCTCATGAGCTTTGGGCAATCTGCTTGTAGAACTTTCATCACAGGCCCAGAGACACTTAAAAAGCAAATAGCCCTATCTATTTCTACCAGTTGCTTTCCCACTGATATTTTCCCTGGCCCCAAGTAACAGTATATGAAAGTTGAGCTTATCTGGAAGGCACTAAATTACTTCACTACTTTTGTTTTAAAAACAGAATAATAATGTGGCTCTGTCTAGGCAGAATTGTTTATTCCTAAGAATCTGTAACGTGCTCTGTGAATAGCCAAGCCTATAACCTTTGGCAATGCCAACATAATAGCTATTAGCTATTAGGTGTCTTCAAGGTGGCAGGTTCCTTATACATTTTATATGAATTTTCATGTCAATGCAATGTAGGTAGATAAAAGAGGCTCTAGTTTGTTGTTACTTCCTGAAGGTCAAATGGCAAGTGCTTGGTGCCAAAGACTTTATTTTAATCTTGCTCTGTATGATTTCAGCTCTTCCATTTTTTCAACTAATACTTTCTGTCTTTATATTAACCTTTACATATGTAATAAATATATCTATATATGTTTATGTATATTATATATATTATATATATATATTTATATACAGAGAGAGGGGGAGTTTTAGTTGCAAAAATGAAAAAAATCCCCGCTTAATTAGCTCAAATATGTTGACAGATGTATTGAATAATTTATTTATTTATTTGGATTCTGTTTTTTGAGTACAAATCTGTGTCCGAACTTTATGAGTCACCAAGAATACAGCAATAATTAAGTTAGTCTTCATTTCAAGGATTTAGTCTCTAGTCAGGAAGACAGACAGTGATATAGCAAGGTGACAGATGTTTCAAAATGTGCTATGGTAAGAGATATGATGAGGAAATGAAGCTGACTTGAGTATTCTAAGAAGTCCTCAAAGAAGCATTGAAATTGAGTCTGATGATATTGAATATGTTTTGAGTTCATACTACATGCTTGGTACTCTTCTAATTGCTTCATGTGCCTGAACTGTTTGATTCCTTATAATAAACTAAATGATCAGGGCAATTTTTAGTGCATTAAGATAAAAAATAGAGGCCAAAAGAGGTAAAGTGACTTTGTCAGTGTCTCAATGCTGCTAAAAGGCAGAAACAGGATTTGGATCCAGGCAAAGCAAGCCCATGAGCCAGCACTCCATGCTAAACTAACTCAGTGACAGCATATGAGTTCATTATAAGGAAGAAAATGTAAAGGTAATGAAGGACTCTGATGAAAAAGGTCCAGCATGTGCTGCAATTGAGAGAGTTCTGAATATAGTTAGTGGTGGTGTTTCTAAACCATGTTCTATAATGTACTGTGAGATAAGTTAGCTTTAACATTAGAAAACAGTTAAATACACAAAAGTAATTTACCAGAAAGCACCCATGCAGTCCTTGAGAGGCACCACACTTTCTATAAAGTTTGAATGACATTCTGTGCATCTTGATGGTTTAAGAAGTAAGGTATATCTGCTAGAAGACAAATTCCAAGAACTGGTCTTTTCAGCCAGTAGGAAGCTGATTATTTAGATCCTGGTTCATTTAACCTACATACTTATTTGCTTCTCAACCTAAACATCTATCTGACTTTCCTTCCCTCCTCCTTTCCTGCCCCCTCCCCTTTCTTGCTTGCTTGCTTTTCTGCTTGCTTCCTTCCTTATTTCCTCCTTCCATCCCCTCTCCTTCCCTTCCTTCCTTCCTTCCTTCTGGGCTACTATCCTCCTACATAATAAATAAACAAAGATCACCTAGCACATATATGCCCTTGCTATGTTGAAATCTCAAAGAGTCAGCATTCCTCAAAACTAAATTTAAAACTTAGGTAGGACTCAGTCTTTTTACTCCCAATCTCCATATAACTTGAATCATAGCCTGAAGTACTGCCTTACACTCCATTACTTTCCATGGACCGCTTAAGAATTCAAGATCATCCTTACCTTCACTCTTAAATAGTTATCAATTGCACAGAATAAATTACTTTGAAATTTGACAGCTTAAAATCACAACCATTTTACTATGTCTTATGATTTGGGTTTTTGACAGAACAAAAGTCATGACACATATTCAGTGACAAAAGTAAATAAACAAGCATGTGTGATAATAGCCAAATATTGAATATTTATTTATTTAACTTTACTCATGTCATCTTATTGAATCAATCTTGTAGTTCTATGAAACAAGTATTTATTTTATTTTATTTTATTTTATTTTATTTTATTTTATTTTATTTTATGCATGAAGTAACAATAAGCCTTTATTACTGGCATTGTATTTCAATAAGGCATTACTTAACTATAGAGCAAATAGTTGGTTTTTAGTTTTTCATGCATTAGGTCTTTGATCTTTTTTTTCCTATTTATTATTTATTTTCATCATTATTAAGTATACTGGTTTTTTTTAAAGGCTTTATTTATTTATATTAGAGAGAGCACACAAGTGAGAGGCAGAGGGAGAAGCAGACCCCCACTGAGCAGGGAGCCCGACATGGGGCTCGATCCCAGGACTCCAGGATCATGACCTGAGCTGAAGGCAGATGCTTAACTGACTGAACCACCCAGGTGCCCCTTAAGTGTACTGTTTAATCCACATTCCCTCTTTCCTCCATCCCATCACCCATTTCCTCTCTGGTAACCCTCAGTTTGTTCTTTATAGTTAAAAGTCTGTTTCTTGATTTGTCTTTATCTCTGTCTCTTGTTTTCCTTTGGTTCTTTGTTTTGTTTCTTAAATTCGACAAATGAGTGAGATCATATGGTATTTGTGTTTTTCTGACTTATTTTGCTTAGCATTATACTCTCAAGCTCCATCCATGTTGTTCCAAATAGGAAGATTTCTTTTTTTACGGCTGAATAATAATCCATTGTGTGTGTATGTGTGTGTGTGTGTATACCACTTCTTTATTGTGTGTGCATATACATATATACCACTTCTTTATTCATTCATCAATCAATGAACATTTGGCCTGCTTCCATGGTTTGGCTATTATAAATATTGCTGCTGTATACATAGGAGTGCTGTATACATAGGCTATTATACATATTGCTGCTGTATACTAATCCTTTTGGATTAGTGTTCTTATATTCTTTGGATAAATACCCAGTAGTACAATTACTAGATCATAGAATAGTTCTATTTTTAATTTTTTAAGGAACTCCCATGCTGTTTTCCAGAGTGGTTGCACCTATATGCATTCCTACCAACAGTGTACGAGGTTCCTTTTTCTCCAATCCTTGCCAGTACTTATTGTTTCTTGTGTTTTTGATTTTAGCCACTCTGACCAGTGTGAGGTGATATCTCATTGTAGTTTTGGTTTGCATTTCCCTGATGATGAGTGATGTTGAGCATCTTTTCATGTGTCTGTTGGTCATCTGCATGTCTTCTCTGGAGAAATGTTTGTTCATGTCTTCTGCCCATTTTTTAATTGGATTATTTGTTTTGGGGGTGTTGAGTTGTGTAAGTTTTTATATACTTTGGGTACTAACCCTTTATTGGATATGTCATTTGCAAAGGCCTTCTCCCATTCACTAGGTTGCCTTTTTGTTTTGTTGACTGTTTTCTTCATTGTGCAGAAGCTTTTCATTTTGGTATAGTCCCAGTAGTTTATTTTTGCTTTTATGTCCTCAGGACATATTTTTGCCTCAGGAGACATATCTAGAAAAATATTGCTACATCTAATGTCAGAGCGATTATTGCCTGCTTTGGGTAGTATAGACATTTTAACAGTATTGTTCTTTCAACCCATACCATGGAATGTCTTTCCATTTCTTTGTGTTGTATTGAATTTCTTTCAGCAGTGATTTATAGTTTTCAGAGTACATGTCTCTCACCACTTTGGTTAAGTTATTCCTAGGTAGTTTATTGTTTTTGGTGCAATTATAAATGAGACTGTTTTATTAATTTCATTTTCTGTGGCTTCTTTATTAGTGTATAAAAATACAATAGATTTCTGTGCATTGATTTTGTGTCCTGTGACTTTACTGAATTCATTTATCAGTTCTAGTAGTTTTTTGGTGGAGTCTTCAGGTTTTCCTATATATAGTATCATGTCATCTGCATAAAAGAGAGTTTTATTTCTTCCTTACCAATTTGGATTCCTTTTATTTCTTTTTCTTGTGTTATTGGTGTGGCTAGGACTTACATTACTATGTTGAGTAAAAGTGGTGAGAGTGGTCAACCTTGTCTTGTTCCTAACCTTACAGGAATAGCTTTCAGTTATTCACTCCTGAGTATGACGTTGTTTACAGGTTTTTCACAGAAGGCCTTTATTACGGTGAGATATATTCCCTCTAGGCCCACCTTGCATAGATAGGATTTTTATCATAAATGGATGTTGTACTTTATCAAATGCTTTTCTTGAATCTTTTGGAATGAGCATATGGTTTTTATCCTTTCTCTTATTGATGTGATATGTTAAATTGCTTGATTATTTTTTGAGTATTGAACTACCCTTGCAGCCCAAGAATAAATCCGACTTGATTGTAGTATATGATATAATATATTGTTGAATTTGGTTTGCTAATACTTTGTTGAGGATCGTACCATCTATATTCATGAGGGATATTGGCCTCTACTTCTCTTTTTTTGTGTGGTGTCTTTATCTGGTTTTAGTATCCATGTGATACTGGCCTCAGAGAATGAATTTGAAGTTTCCCTTCCTCTTGTAATTTTTGGAATAGATAGAGAAGAATGGATATTAACTCTTCTTTAAATTTTTGGTCAAACTTCCTGTGAAGCCATCTGGTCCTGGACTTTTGTTCTTTGGGAGTTTTTTGATTGCTGATTCCATTTCATTTGTTGGTGATCAGTCTGTTCTAAATTTTCTGTTTCTTCCTGCTTTAGTTGGTAGGTTATATGTTTCTAGTAATTTATCCATTTCTTCTAGGTTGTCCAATTTGTTGGCATATAGGCTTCCATAATATTCTGTTATGATTGTTTGTATTTCTGTGGTGTTGGTTGTTATTTCTCCTCTTTCATCAGTAATTTTGTTTATTTGGGTTTCTCTCTCTGTCTCTGTCTTTCTGTCTGCCTCTTTCTCTAAATGAGTCTGGCTTGAGGTTTATCAATTTTGTTGATCTTTTCAAAGAACCAGGTCCTAGTTTCATTGATCTATTGTTTTTGTTTTTAGTTTCTATATAATTTATTTCTGCTCCATTCTTTATTATTTCCTTCCTTTTCCTGGGTTTGGGTTTTGTTTTGTTCTTTTCTTTTTCTAGCTCCTTTAGATGTAAAGTAAAGTTGCTTATTTGAGATTTTCCTTGCTTCTTGGGATAGGGCCATATTGCTATAAACTTCCCTCTTAGAAGCATTTTTGCTGCATCCCAAAGATTTTGGACAGATGTGTTTTCATTTTCATTTGTTTTCATGTAATATTTTTATTTCTTTGATTTCTCGGTTGACCCATTCATTGTTTAATAGCATGTTATTTAATCTCCATGTATTTGTGCCTTCTCCAGATTTTTTTCTTGTGGTTCATTTGTAGTTTCATAACATTGTGGTCAGAAAAGACGCCTGGTATGACTTCAGTTTTTTGGGGTTTTTTTGGAATTTGTTAAGACTTGTTTTGTGGCCTAATATATAATCTACTCTAGAGAATGTTCCATGTGCATTTGAAAAGACTTTGTATTCTGCTGTTTTAGGATAAAGTGTTCTGAATATGTCTCTTAAATCCATCTGATCCAGTACGTCATTCAAAGACACTGTTTCCTTACTGATTTTCTATTTGGATGGTTCTGTCCATTGCTGTAAATGGGGTGTTAAAGTTCCCTAGTACTATTGCATTCCTATTGATTATTTCTTTTATGTTTGTTATTAACTCTTTTGTGTATTTGGGTGCTCCCATGTTGGGTGCATAAATTCTTACAATTGTTATATCATCTTGTTGGATTGTCCCCTTTATTATTAGATAGTGTCCTTCCTTGTCTCTTGTTATAGTCTTTCTTTTAAAGTCTGTGTTGTCCAATTGCTACCCCAGCTTTCTTTTGGTATCCTTTTGCATGATAATTGTTTCTCCATACCCTCACTTTCAATTTGCAGGTGTCTTTCGGCCTGAAATGAGTCTCTTGTCAGCAGCATGTTAGATGGATCTTGTGTTTTTATCTACTCTGTCACCCTTGGTCTTTTGACTGGAACATTTAGTCCATTTACACTTAAAATAATTACTTATAGATATGTACTTATTGCCATTTTGCTACTTGTTTTGTGGTTGTTTCTAAAGATTTTCTCTCATCCTTTCTTCTTTTAATCTTATGATTTGTTGGCTTTCTTTAGTGATATACTTGGATTCCTTTCTTATTATTCTTTGCATATCTATCACTGGTTTTGATTTGTGGTACTATTAGATTTGTACACAACATTTTCTGCATATAGCAGTCTGTTTTAAGTTGATGGTTGCTTAAGTTTGAACCCATTCTTTATTCCTCTCCCCTCACCACTTTTTAGGTATGTGATGTCATATTTTGCATCCTTTCATTTTATGAATCCCTTGACTGATTTTTACTGAAATATTTATTTTTACTGTTTTTGTTGGGGGGGGGTTGTGTGTTTTCTTGTTGTTTTTTTTTTCTTTTTTTTTTTTTTCTTTTACTCTTCATCCTCTCACTCATGGTCTTTCCTTTCCACTCAAAGAATTCCCCTTTAATAATTTTTGTAGTCTTGGTTTAGTGGTTATGAACTCCTTTAGTTTTTGTTTGTCTGAGAAACTCTTTATCTCTCCTATTCTAATGATAGCCTTGCTGCATAGAATATCCTTAGCTGCAGATTTTTCCATTTCAGCACTTTGAAAATGCCATGTCACACCCTTCTGGCCTGCAAAGTTTCTGATGAGAAGTCCACTGATAGATTTATGGGGTTTCTTTTCTATATACCTGTCTTTATTTCTATTGTTGCTTTCATATAAATTATATATATACATATATATATACACACACTCATAAATGAATATGCATATTCATTTATTTACTTGTTTCTACTTTTTGCCATTTTAATTACTTTATGTTTTGGTGTGGACCTCCTTGGGTTGAATTTTGTGGAGGGAGGGATCTTTCTGTCTCCTAGATCTGGATATCTGTTTTCTTCTCCAGATTAGGGAAATTTTCAGCTATTATTTCTTCATATAAATTTCCTGCCCCCTTATTTCTCTCTTCTTCTGGGATCCCTTTATTGTGGATCTTATTATGCTTGATCATAGTCACTGAGTTCCCTAAGACTATTCTCAATTTGCATAATTTTCTTTCAGTTGTTTGCTCAGCTTGGTTACTTTCCATTACTCTGTCTTTTAGGTCATTAATTTATTCATCTGCCTCATCTAAGCTGCTATTTATTCCATCAAGCTTATTTTTAACATCATTTATTGTGTTCTTGATCTCTGATTGGTTCTTTTCACCTCTATGTTAAGGGTCTCACTTATGTCCTCTACTCTTTTCTCCAGTCCAGTGAGTATCTTCATGAATAATACCTTGAAATCTCTATCAGGCATGTTAATTTGTTTCACTTTTGTCTCTTGCTGTGGTTCAGTCCTGTTCTTTCATTTGGGAGATATTTCTCTGTGTCTTCATTTTGTCTGACTTTCTATGTCGATTTCTGTGTGTTAGGAAAGTCAGCTCCTTCTCTTGCTCTTAACAGTAATAGCCTTATGAAGAAGAGTTTCTTTAGTGCCCTGCAATGCAGTGAGTATCCCTTGTTCCCCAGGGCCTGGTGCTTCAGGGAGTATCTGCTGTGTGTGTTGCATGTGCTGTGCTGTTGAGTCTTGGCCTCTTTTTCCTTCAGTCCAGTTGTCTGCAGAGGCTCTCTTTTCCTATTGTGGGCAGAGACATGTGCCATGGTCTGCTTACAAAACAAAATGTGCCCCTGCTGCCCCCGGAACTCAGGTCTGGCAAAATGCACAAGTCAGGAGATGTGGTGTTGGCAGAGTTTGTGCAGGTCTTCTAGGGAAGAGGCCTGCAATGCCAGGACTGAGAGGAGTATGGCTGGGAACGGCAGATCCTACAAAGTTTGGGTAGTGAGGCTTGGTGCAAGCTAGTTAGGTAAGTAATATTGGTGCTGTTCTGGTTCCTGAAGGTGGCCATTGTTTTTGCTGGGTGTGTGGTCAGTGGAGGGAAATGGTGCCGGCCAGGTTCTTTGTTCCTGAGGGGTGACTTCCCATGATCCCTGTTTCTCTGGTCAGCACTCTGAGATGAGGCAATCCCTTTCCCTCACACCTGCCTCGATATTTTTCAAACTGCTGGTTCTGTGCTGTATCCACACAGGCTGTTTGTCATTCTGTCTCCTTAAGGGTGGGGGCTCTACTTCCTGAAGCAATCCAGGCTCTCTCAGAAGTGAGCCCATTGATTTTTAATATTCCAAGCTTTAAGTCCCACTGGTTTTAAGAACTCATAAAAAAATTTGGTCACTCTCACTTTCAAAGGTATATATTACAGCAATTAGTCCTCCACATTAATGGACTCCCCAGTGTGAAAGTCTGCTTTCTGTCCTTCTTCACACCACTGGCTCCCTCCCCACCACAGATGGCCACAGTCCAGTTCACTCCCAGACCTTGTCTTTGCCCTTCCCTCCTGTGATGTGGCTTCTTTCCTGTCTTTAGTTGTAGGGTTTGTTCTGCCAGTCTTCAGATCATTTTCTGGGCTATTTACAGTGATATGGGTGTTATCTAGTTTTATCTGTGGGACAAGGTAAGCCTACAGTCCTCCTACTTCACCATCTTCCCAGCTGACTGGAAACAAATATTTTAAATCTCAGCACAGAGTGAGGTAGGTAGAATCATGCCCCCCTCCCCAAATATAAAAAAAATATTTATATTCTAATCTACAGAACCTGTTACTATGTTACTTTACATGACAAAAATGACTTATTCAACATGATTACAATTATGGACTATGACATGGGAAAATTCTGGGTGAGATCTCTAATTACATGGGTCAATGAGCCCAATGTAATTACATGAGCTTTTAAAAGTGGAGAACCTTCCCCAGCTGTGGTCAGAAGGAGATGTTATTATGGAAGAATGGTGAGAAGATGCTTTGTTAGTGACTTTAATATAGAGCAAGGAACCCAGGAACCAAGGAATGTGGGTGTCCTCTAGAAAATAGAGTAGTCTAGGAAAACAATTCTGTCACAGAATCCAGGAAGGAATGTAATCTTCTTGATAACCTTGATTTTAGCCCAATGAGATCCATATCTGACTTTTGACTTACAGAATTGTAAGATAATAAATTTGTATTGTTTTAAACCACTAACTTTGTGGTAATTTGTTACAGCAGCAATAGAAAACTAACCCACTGAGATTGAGACAGAGGGTCAGAGAAGGATGCACACACATTCATACACTCCAGACATAGACTTATGAGAGATCTGACTCTAGGCTCTGTAATCTCTCCATCACTTTAACCCATGTTGGAGAACCATATTTTCTCCAGAAGCCTCTCTTTTTGTGGATCAAGGAAAGATTTTATAGCAGAAGGAGACATAATTTCCCAGTCTGACATGAAAATTCTTACACGGAGTAAAGATATAATATTATGACATCGGATTTTATGGAAGGTGAGTAAAAAAAACATCATTTTGAGGAATATGTCTATGTCTTCTCTAAACTTAGGGTAGAATCTATTGTCTTTTATGCTTGGCAATGCTAGTTATATTCAGACATGACTGATAAATACCATTTTACTCTTCACTGATAGGAGACACTATGCAACTAGAAGGGACTTTAATATTGCCACAAAACAGCAACTTTATAGCACAATATATTTTATATTACCCTTCTTTCTCTTTCTAAAAAATGAAGAGTAACAGTAACGATTTTTAAAATATGTGAACCTAGCAACAAAAGTTTAAAAAATCAAATTCTAATAAATCTAATCACATAGGCTTGGTCAAAAATATACCACTGTTTTTATATTAGTATTTTTTTCTATTTTAAATTTATATAGATAGATGACAGCTAGATAGATAGATAGATATAGGATGTGACATATAATACTGGATAAAACACAAAACAGGGAAATATATATATATATATGGGTTTCAAAAACTCTTATATCTATCTGTATATTTATATATCTATTTATATATATATGTATAGATATATATATCTGGGTTTCGAATAATTTTATTTCATATATTGTAACAAAGTATCTTATTATGTAATGTAAAATTATAGTACTTTTAATATATGCAAAAATATGCATAATATTGAAAATGTGTTTTGTGTAATGCCCTGGTGTATATGCATGCCTATGAGTACTTACCTCCACTCACCTCTACCAACACACACATTACATTTAAGCTATATAATACTATATATACTGGGAGTTAAGCATAGTTTTTATTTTCAGTGGCAACTCTGGATATTTAATAGTTATTTTCTAAAATGCTATTTTGAAAAAGATTCAGATGGCTCATCCAACTGCCTTGGGAAAATATATGCATATTAAAGGATATTGTGGTAAAGGGAAATTGTCAGAAGTGTATTTCTCATTCACCACTTTTCAACTAAGTATATACAACATCAATGCATATATTGTTCTATATCCTGTGTGCTTGAGTGTGTGTGTATATACAGTTAGTTTATTTTTGAAAGTGATCCTAGAGATTAGTAGTGAGGAACTAGAAAGGGAAAATAAGGAAGAAGAAAAAGCCAATCAAAAGGTACATCATCAAACTGGTTATTATGATAGGCACCTGGGCCTCTATTTCTGAGAACATTTAAAGACTCATGTGGAATGAACCTCAGAGTTGTCTATCCTGGGGACAGAAAAGGGACTACCCAGTTCTACTGCATTAGTCAAGACTTGACCATAGGTTGTTATTGCCTTTGATCTTCCAAGTTTGTGCATTCAAGGGGTTAGGTTCCTCCTGATATCCCATACTTTGACATCAGAAAAATCCTAGGACACTAAGAGAGAGAAATATAGTTCAGCTGAGACAATCAACTCTAACTTGCAAAGCTTATTATTGCAGCAATGGCTGGAATAAAAGGTGGAGCCTGAGAAATGGCTGAAACACATAGGTCAAGATAGATAGATAGATAGATAGATAGATGGTAGATAGACAGACATATATATCCTTATATAGATAAGATCTTCATATGCAAGCATTTGTTTCCACCCAGTCTTTTTCCAAAAAGGTTTTATTAACATTTTAAAGTACACATGTATGCATCCCTATATGTACATACACAAATGAAAATGATTTTCCATGGGAAATAAATGATTTCCCATGGTTTAAACCAAGGTGAGCAAACATTTCAGGTAACACATTAAATTAAAATGTGCAAAGTACATCATCATTATGCAGGGCCATCTTGGTACAATCAAGCAAAGAAGCCAAACAGCTGAAGTAACACCAATACAGAGGCTGTGTTTAGGGTCAGAATTTCAACTCTGTGGAAAGACCCTGGAAAACACCAGTGGTAAATATTTTAGGCTTTGCAGGCTATAAAGTCTCCAAGTCTCCATTGCAAAGACTCAGCTCTACCATTACAGGACAAAAACAGCCTCAGGAAATTAATAAATAAATGAGTGTGGCTGTGTTTCAATAAAGTTTTATTTACAAAAGCAGTTGGTAACTTGCTGACCCCTAGTTTTAATAATGGGAAAAATCATTTTTGTAATAATGAGATTACATATATATACATATAAATATTACATACATATAATATATATACACATATTTGAGTTATTTATTAAATTATTTAATAAGAAGTTTGGAAAATAGAGATAACGAAGAGAAATTACTGAGAATGATCTGAGCATGATGTGTGAAATCCTATCAAGTAAAAACAGAATGAATGAGAGGTACATGCTGAGAGCATAGGAAATAACATTAATATTGGAATCAGGAAACTTTGTTCCTAATCCTTTCTCTGCTACTTCATCTTTGTCATTTTAGGCAAAACACTTAAATCATCTGTGCTTAAATCAACATTTTAAAAATTGGAACAATATTAGAAACTTGCAAAATTGTTGTGAAAGTTAAATGTAACCATATGGAAATGCATTAACTCTGTGCCTGCCATACAATAAATGTTCAATAAATACCAGTTAAATCTCAATCAGATAGCTTACACAGAAGCTATGATCATTTAAGTTACTAAAACTGACCTCTATGCCCACACATGTTGTCTGTATCTACAGCAATAAGGCCATTTTGCCTAAAATCACAGATCAGCTGTATGAGAGTCAGCAATAGTACATTCTGCCAATGGTAGGACCCTGACAGAAGCCTCATGGAGGAATGTCTAGGCAGGAATTCAGGTATCCCAGCAGCACGAGGTAATTTCTGAGGCTTCTCTGGAACATGAAATTCTATGATCCTGAATCACATCTCTTTTTGCTTTGAGAAAATGTAATTAACATGGGGCACCTGGGTGGCTTAGTAGGTTAAGCGTCTGCCTTCGGCTCAGGTCATGATCCCAGGGTCCTGCTTCCCCCTCTGCCTCTGCTCCTTCCCCCTGCTCATTTTCTCTCTCTCAAATAAATCAATAAAAAATTAAAAAGAAATGTAATTAACAATAATATATTTTCTAACTTTTGGTAACAGCTGAATTATAAAGCAAAAGCTACCTAAGAATATTTCAAAGCAGAAATGCTAGCAAGCAATTTATTTTGGCAAGTGAGAGCATGGCATCTCCTGTCCTTAAAGATTATTGCCTAATGGATCTGCTTCCCTAAGAGTTAGGTAACTATGTGACTCTCTCAAAATGAGCTCACATCCTGGAAAAAAAAAAAAAAAAAAACCTTTCCAGGAATATATCACTAAGGGATGGGGAAGCCTCATCAATTTTTTCAGTAGAGTCAGTGGGTTAGGCATAACGTCTTTTAGAATGGGTTTTAAACTTCAGTATCATGGAGTGAGAATTCACAGCTGTAACATTCACTTATCAAGGATCAATAAGCTTCATTCTGAAAACCCTTCCATCATCAGCAGGGAGAGGAATCTCCCTGCAGTTGCTGTCTTTCTTAGCTGCAGTTTTGGAGTGCCCACTGTTTCAAAAAATAGTGTAAGCCCCTGTCAGAAGTGACTGCAATTCAGCATGAAATCATTCTTCTCACAACATCACTTCTTTGGGAATGCATCTCCAAAGTCATTAAAGGTTTACCGAGTGCCTCTTAGGATGCTGCTTACATGAAATGTGGTGAAGAGATGCAGAGACATGGATAGGAGGGAAGAAGGAGCTAGTATCACCCAATTTAGCTAGGTCAGTAAAATGTTTCAGTAGAACCTTCTGGGAAGTGTTCTTATAACTATACTACCATTCAGTTATTTAGATGATTTTCTTGTTGCAGACTAATGATAATTTTTCATTCATTAATTTAACCAATATTCATTGCCACTTAGTCTGGCTCATATCTTAGATAAATACAGAATTAACATGATAAATAAAACTCCATCTTTATTTTCAAGGAGCTCATGTTCTAATTGAGGAAATACATGATTTAGGGATTATAAAATCACCATGAAGATGGTTATGTAATGGAGGTATCTCTTTGCTATGTATCTCACCTTCTATGTGGACATGTCTCAACAAATAGACACAGATAAGGAGGGGGGCAATATTTGCAATAGTGTTAGATAATATTAAGTTCATAACTTAGGTACAGCTCCTGGTGATTGCCTCCTTCTGCTAATTTATTCACTTGACTTTCCTGGTTTCTCCCCTTGGCTAATTCTTTTGGCTCTGTAATTCAGTGACTGTGATCTTCTCAACTCCATTATTTAGAATTTGAGTTTCAAATTAATTTTTTTCTGATTTTAATCTTGGCACAGTTTCATGCAAATGTTTAAGTATGAGCACATGGCTTTATATACCAAATTTTCTGTGGGAAATACAGAACACCCTCTCCGCCTCCCCAGGGCATTCATCCAGGGACTCCCTAAATTCATACACCTCTTCTCAAACTCACTAAAATTTTAGAGGATCTGGGTAAATACACATGATGTGCAGGAAATGTAATCTCACAATCTTTCTTAGAGTCAGTCAAGTCTTTCCAGAGGAGGAAATATTTGAGAGAGACTTAATAGACAAAAGCATTTTGCTACATAGATAAGTTTAAAAGAGTATTCCAGATGGACAGATTCTCATGTTCAATTGTCTAGAAAAATGCAAATATACTTCAAATAACCATAAAGTCACTGGGAATTGCCAAATTATCAAGTCAAAGATGAAGTGCTTAGGGAGACGTGGTTATATCATGAAGAGGCCTGTAGATCTTGATAAAGATTCAAATTATAATATATATCATCATGAACAACCAAAGGATGCCAACAAAACAGTGAATTAACAAACTGTAATATAGTCATCAATTCAAAGAAGAATGGTTAAAGAAAGTAAAAAGCAGAAGCAAGAGACAATGACTAAAGTCAAGAGGCCAAATGGCAAGGGTCTGAAATATGACACAGTGGTCAGTGATGGAGAACATGAAAAAAGTGGGTTTTGAAAATATTGTCTGGGGAGCCAGTGTCATAACAGATGGCAAGCTGGCAGAGCTACATACAGATTTGGAGGTCAGGGAGAATCTGATTTGAAGACATTTATTTGGAAGTTTTCTGCATAGGCATAATAGCTGAGACCATTGACATAATTCAAATTGACTAAGGGAAATGTGCTAGGTGAGAACAGAATATCAGGGATACAGTCTAAGAATCAGGAACCACAATTCATTCAATATTTATTTTTTTTTAAAGATTTTACTTATTTGACAGAGAGATAGAGCACAAGTAGGCAGAGTGGCAGAGGGAGAAAGAGAAGCAGGCTCCCTGCTGAGCAGGGAGCCCATCATGGGGCTTGATCCCAGGACCCTGGGATCATGACCTGAGCTGAAGGCAGACGCTTAACTGACTGAGCCACCCAGGCGCCCCCATTCAATATTTATTGATGAGCCTTTTTTAGGCCTAAAATTGGTATACCCTCAAGACTCTAACAAAAGAGGGGTGGGAGAGATGCAAGAAAAAATTTCACATTTAACATATTTTGAAAATAAGAACAAAATACAAAATGCCGTCACTGAAGTTCACTTACTCATTCATCAGTTTATTTTATTAAAAGAATATTCAGGAAGCACCTTTCATTTCTGTCAGGCCCTATGCCAGGCAACTTGGATGCAGCAGTGAAAGAATAACATGAACTTGCCTCTCAGCCTCTTGATATTTTCTCCTTGTACTAGCTCCATGTACTATCACATGACTTCACCAAATTATAATCTCCGGCACATGCTATTGACAAAGAACGTCACTTGTGGACTAATGGGTGCTATAATTAATAACTAGAAAAATAAAATCTGACAACATAATGAGGATTATGAGAGAGACACAAAAATCTGCACTGCATTTCTCAGTGCTGGGGGTTATGTGAGTAAATTCATGCATTCAAATAAAAACTTATTTTATCTTCTGAGGTAATTCACCTCTTGAGAGAGAAAACTAATCGACTGGGAATAGAGTGAATATGATTTCAATTGCATTGTCCTTTAGACTTTTACTAGAGAAGACAGTTGATGCCATAAGTGATCATAATGTATTCTGGATGTTCACCCTCACTGACATGAATACTCCTTTGTGTTCTATGGCTAAAAAACACACTCTTCCAAGATACTTTACTAATATTAAATAAAAATCTATATGGACTGCTTCCAGTTGTCTCTCTTATGACACAGGTGCAGATTTTATCCTGTGTCAACTTCTACCTATAGAAATGATACTTTGTTTAATGGAAAGAGGAAGGGAAGGAAAAACAAGAACAAAAAATGTCGGTTTATTATTTTGCCTCACTGAATACACTCAGCACCTGTGGTTTTTCAGACATATTCTAATATCATGTAGTGGGGATGTTTCAGTAGGACTTGTTGGAATAAACTTCAGACAAATGAACAAACCCAGGTTGCTGAGTTTTAAGAGAATCATTTGATGTCTAAAGCAATTCTAAGTTAATACTGAACCAGAGTGTTTAGTTATCATTGGGGAACCAAGAGGTCCCATCTAAGGAAAGACACTGAAAGAAGAGAAAGTCCAGATGGATGGGATATCTCAAAGTCCAGGGAGACAGGTGAGGCAGAAATCTGTGGTAGGCAGTAGCACTCCAAAGTGAGAAAATTACCAACTATGTTAAGACTATGTATTTGGTGGGTTTTTGCCTCTTTGCTTTTCTTCCTGTGTGTGTCTTTGTGTGTGTGCGTATTTTGGGGTCAGAGAAACAGGTAGCAAGAGATGCAGACAGATGTCTCATGTTAGGACTGGGTTTTACCTTTTCTAAAAGTTTGTTTTCCTTGGTTTTGTTTGTTTCTTTGTTTTTCCAAAGATCACAGCAATATGTCCAGATCAGGTACATAGCAAGTTGTCAAGTTGGCATAATTAAAAGGTTAGATTAAAAGATTAAATTTCAATTAGAACAGAAACACATCATATTTGGAGCATATATATATGCAGTCTCTGTATGTATACATGTGAGCTTTGTTTGAATCCTTTTTGACCCTAAAAGAAAAGTTAAACAAAAGATGTTACCTCCAAATATTTCTAAGTGACATTATGTAAACAAAGTGTTTGGTGACTGTGTTTGTCTCCCTATCTATCTGAAACTATCTATCTATCTATCTATCTATCTATCCATCTATCTATCTATCATCTATCTATCCATCTATCCATCCATCCATCCATCCATCCATCCATCCATCTCTTATCACCATCACCATTATAATCTCTGTTCCCTTTGACACAGTATCCTAAGGAAGAAAAAAAAAAAATTTGATAATTTTAGAATATAGCCAGGTGACACTTGGGGAGATATACTATTTGAACCTTAGTTTCTTGGGAATAATATTGTTTGGAAGGTATATATATGTGTATATATATATGTGTATATAGAGCATTTATCACATTGGTTTTGGTAGATAGGTCTTTTGTGAGAGATTTTTAGTTGGTTTCTGCTTTAAGGACATATCAACATTTTTTTTTCATACCACCAATGGAATGGATTTTAACCCAAAAAACAGGAGGGGAAATTAAATTATGTAAAACTGGAAAGTTAATATTTATTTATTTTCATTACCCTGAACTGAAGATTCAGGTACAGAACAGTCATTCTGTAGGATTCTCAGTATATGTAGATACTCTTGCATTGTGCCAGAGCTCTTGGAAAGACTACATGCATTTTCTGCAAAAGAACAGTATCAATGCTTTTCTCCCAAGATGACTTTACTCAGATGTTCTATGATATGTAGATACAGGTGGTTGCACAATCCAGAATGAGCTCGTGTGTGTGTGTGTGTGTGTGTGTGTGTAAAACATGTTTACATCTTTCAAGAAACATAATTGTATTATATATGTACTTACATGTTAGAGAGGCAACCAAAGTTGGTATCATTGGCTCTTGTTTCTTTTCTGCTTGCTATTTCTCTCTATAAAAATATAACCATCAGTGCTTCAAGGAAACCTATAGGCCATTTAATTTAACCATCTCAAATTACATAGTTGAGAAAATTAATGTCCATAAAAGTAAACTGACTTGTGTCAAGTCCTATAGCAGGACTAGAATGCAGTGTATCCAATTTTCACTCCAACCACCCCCCAAAAAGCCATTTTCCTCACAGACTTTATCTGTGATCTACAATTACACTCTATCTAAAAAAAATTTCTGAGGCAACTATTCAAGTTCCTGTGACTTTTTCTAAAACTGAGTAACTCTAAGGAAATGAGGACAAAATTTTAACTTTCTATCATTTATAACCTGAATTAGGATCCAGCAGCATTTCATACTTTTACAATAAATCCTGATGCTGGATATTGGAGAACCTTAACGGAATTCAAGCAGTTTTATTTTCTTTTTCTTATCTTTTACTGCCAAGCCAAAGGCATCTCTAACATTCTACTAATAACTACACAGGAGTTAGCTGCTATGGAATATAGGTAGATTAATGGAGAAGTAGTAATGATAACAACAACAATAAATACTTATTGTATTTAATATAATACTTACATTAGTTTGCTAGGGCTGCCATAACAGTACCATAAAATGGGGGCTTACACAGCAGAAATTTATTGACTCTCTTATAAAGGTTAGAAGTCCAAAATCAAGGTGTCCACAGGTTTTCTTCCTTTTGAGGGATGTGAATTTATTCCATGCCTCCCATCAAGCTTGTAGTGGTTTTCTGACAACCTTTGACATGCTTTGGCTTGTAGAAGTATTACTCTGATAGCTGCCTTCATCTCCAGCTATTTTTCTTATGTGCATGTATGTCTCCAAACTTCCCTCCTTGATAATGACACCAATCATATAGGACAAAGGTCCACCATAAAAGTCTAATTTTAACTCCATTACATCTATAAAGACCTTGTCTCTAAACAAGGCCACATTGTGAGTTACTGAGGGTTAAGACTTCAAAGTACGTATTTTTGATGGACACAATTCAACCCGTAACAGTAACAGTGAGTAAAAGAACAATAACAATGATTAAAATTCCCAAACATGTTTAATAATCACAACTCTGAGAGTAATATATTAGTAGCCTAATTTTATAAAAGGAGGTAAAAAGTTGGTAACTTTTCTAAAGCCAGGTAACTAGCAAGACATTCATTTGCAAATGATGGTGACTTTGCACATCAAGTCACATTTGGCAATGACTGGAAACATTTTAGTTGTCATTGGGGATATTCTAGTAGAATCTAGTGGGTAGAGTCCAGGGATGCTCATCCTAAACCTTCTAAAATGCACAGGACAACATCCTTTCCCCAATAGCAAAGAACACAAAATGTCAACAATGTCAATTTTGAGAACTCTTGGTATAAGAGTACAATCCAGGCATTGAAAAACATCAGAGTAGCCCTGAGGCCTGTGTTCTCAACTACTAAAGGGCAAAATCAGTAGTAGGAAGACTTCTTGCCTGAACAGGAGCTCATGTTCTGAGTTTGTGTATAAGTGGTCAGGAGAGCATGGCTCAAAATGGTGGGAGTGGAAGTCTACTTTTCCTTAAAAGCCTCATAGACTTTTCTCATCCTAACACTAATTTTTTAAAGTTTATTTTGCTGTTTCAATGTTAGTAGTAATGTAAATTTTCAGATAATAATAGGAAAAATGCAGAAGAGTTGAAAAATAAAAATCGCCCACTTATTTTACTACACAAAGCCACCCATTTGATATATTTTAATATATTTCTTTCTGGGCTGTTTCTTCAGCACTCATTCTGATGGTTTTGGTCATATTGCATGTGTGCTATAATTTAGTGCCCATCTATAATTTAGTGCCTAATTCTTAAAAAATAACAGTAGTATATAGTATTTTTCTTATATGTGAAATCAGTATTTTGAACAAATTCATGTAGTTTTCCATATACAAATCATATTATTTCTGTGTAGCAAAATACCTTAGACATTAGGTGGTATCCAACTTTTTTTCTTTCTTTTATTTTCCTTTTCTGTCTTTCCATCCTCCTTCCTTCACTCATTACATGTAATTTACTTTTTCTTACAATATTTATCTCTCTATAAAACAGATAGCCAGAATTAGGATTAATAAAGCAAATAGTATAAAAAGTGTTCTTGGGGCACCTAGGTGGCTCATTTGGTTAAGCATCAGACTTGATTTTGGCTCAGGTTATGATCTCAGGGTTGTGAGATCGATCCTCTCATTGAGCCCCACACTGGATGTGGAATCTGCTTAAGATTCTTTCTCTCCTTTTCCCTCTGCACTCCCCACCCACTCTCTCTCTCTTAAAAAAATTCCTAAATCATTTTATTTTTCCAAAGTGTTTCATCTATCTTTCCTCATCAGGATGTGCATGTCTGTTTTTGTTTTTGTTTTTTTAACCCTTTCCAGTATTGAACATGATGATTTAAAGGTGAAAAGGCATATTTCATTTTCCTGACTTAGAGAAGTCTATTACTTTTAGGGTAGCCATTATATTTTCTTTTTTTTTTTTATTTTTTATTGTTATGTTAATCACCATATATTACATCATTAGTTTTTGATGCAGTGTTCCATGATTCATTGTTTGTTCATAACACCCAGTGCTCCATGCAGAACGTGCCCTCCTCAATACCCATCACCAGGCTAACCCATCCCCCCACCCCCCTACCCTCTAGAACCCTCAGTTTGTTTTTCAGAGTCCATCATCTCTCATGGTTCGTCTCCCCCTCTGATATACTCCCCTTTTCTTCCTCTCCTGCTATCTTCTTCTTTTTCTTTTTTTCTTAAAATATGTTGCGTTATTTGTTTCAGAAGTACAGATCTGTGATTCAACAGTCTTGCACAATTCACAGCGCTCACCGTAGCACATACCCTCCCCAATGTCTATCACCCAGCCATCCCATCCCTCCCACCCCCAACCACTCCAGTAACACTCAGTTTGTTTCCTGAGATTAAGAATTCCTCATATCAGTGAGGTCATGTGATACATGTCTTTCTCTGATTGACTTATTTCACTAAGCATAACACCCTCCAGTTCCATCCACGTCGTTGCAAATAGCAAGATCTCATTCCTTTTGATGGCTGCATAATATTCCATTGTGTATATATACCACATCTTCTTTATCCATTCATCTGTCAATGGGCATCTTGGCTCTTTCCACAGTTTGGCTATTGTGGACATTGCTGCTATAAACATTGGGGTACACGTACCCCTTCGGGTCCCTACATTTGTATCTTTGGGGTAAATACCCAGTAGTGCAATTGCTGGATCGAACGGTAGCTCTAATTTCAACTGTTTGAGGAACCTCCATACTGTTTTCCAGAGGGGTTGCACCAGCTTGCATTCCCACCAACAGTGTAGGAGGGTTCCCCTTTCTCCACATCCCCGCCAACATCTGTCGTTCCCTGACTTGTTAATTTTAGCCATTCTGACTGGTGTGAGGTGGTATCTCATGGAGGTTTTGATTTGGATTTCCCTGATGCCGAGTGATGTTGAGCACTTTTTCATGTGCCTGTTGGCCATTTGGATGTCTTCTTTGGAGAAATGTCTGTTCATGTCTTCTGCCCATTTCTTGATTGGATTATTTGTTCTTTGGGTGTTGAGTTTGATAAGTTCTTTATAGATTTTGGATACTAGCCCTTTATCTGATATGTCGTTTGCAAATATTTTCTCCCATTCTGTCGGTTGTCTTTTGGTTCTGTGGACTGTTTCTTTTGCTGTGCAAAAGCTTTTTATCTTGATGAAATCCCAATAGTTCATTTTTGCCCTGGCTTCCCGTGCCTTTGGCGATGTTTCTAGGAAGAAGTTGCTGCGGCTAAGGTCGAAAAGGTTGCTACCTGTGTTCTCCTTTAGGATTTGGATGGACTCCTGTCTCACGTTTAGGTCTTTCAACCATTTGGAGTCTATTTTTGTGTGTGGTGTAAGGAAATGGTCCAGTTTCATTCTTCTGCATGTGGCTGTCCAATTTTCCCAACACCATTTGTTGAAGAGACTGTCTTTTTGCCATTGGACATTTTTTCCTGCTTTGTCGAAGATTAGTTGACCATAGAGTTGAGGGTCCATTTCTGGGCTCTCGATTCTGTTCCATTGATCTATGCGTCTGTTTTTTATATTTTCACACCCATATTTTGTATATCTCTATGTTTTCTGTTTGTGTAAGAGAACATCTGTGTGGGTTCTCTGCACCCCATTCAATAATGATATTTTAACCTTTTACTGTCAAATTTATTTGAGACTCAATTCAATCTATTGTTTCTTCCATTACTTATGCATTTTATGTAATTTTAAGTTATAAATGTTATAATTAATGTTATATATATATAATGTTATAATTAAATTATAAATGTAATTACAACATGAATGGATCTAGAAAGTATAACACTAAGTAAAATAAGTCAATCAGAGAAAGAAAAATATCATATGAGTTTACTCATATGTGGAATTTAAGAAACAAAACAAATGAACAAAAGGAAAAAAAAGAGACAAACCGAAAAGCACTCTTAATTATAGAGAACAAACAGTTGGTTACTAAAGGGGAGGTGAGTGGAGGAATGGGTTATATAGGTGAAGATTAATACTTATTGTGATGAGCCCTGAATAATGTATAGAACTGCTGAGTCACTATATTATAACCTGAAGCTATGATAACACTGTATGTTAACTATGCTGGAATTTAAAAAAAATTAAAATTAAAAAGAGAGTTGGGTAAAATCACTATTTACTGAAATGACAATAAGACAGGTAAGGAGAAAAGAGCAGACTAATTTTTTCATCAAGTTTGGTAGATGAAGGAGTTGTAGCTGCCATCAAAGGGAGGGAGTCAAAACATAAATGGCTTCCAAGGTGGAAGACTATTAAGAAGTTGGGTAATTTGCCCTGCCGAACCCTTGAGGGATTCAGAATTTGGAGGTGAGGAAGGTGCAAAAACATGGGGATTCTTTATGTATGTGCATATATATATATTTTTTTCTTTTATTGAGCAATTAACATCTCACGGGTTTCCTTTTCATGCCACACTCTTGGAAGATTACTCCTTCCTCTCCCACTGATTCTTCTTTCTCATCAGAGAAAAGAAGCTTGCTATATAGAAATATTTAATCAAAAGATTTACACTCAGCCATGCTGGTCGAAATGCAAAGCTAAGATGGAAAGATAGTTAAAGAAAAATGAAAAAAAGTAATGGTCTATATATTATACTGTGGGACACTTTCTTCATTATCCACCCTAATCACAAAATTTAGGAAGCATGGCCTATGCACACCTAAACAAGAAATTAGAGGATTTTTCTGTAGAGAAAATGAATGATCCCAATAAATACCAATACATGATATCCCCAGGACAATGTCAAGCATGTATATGTAGATAATAAACAGAGGATCCCTGACCATCACTAGTTCTCCTATATACAAGTTTTAGTATTTTGTTGAATAGACAGACAAGAATCACCCGATGTTTCAGGAAATCCTCCAACATGAAAAAGACCAATTTAAGCAAACAGAAAATTATAAAATGCAAAGAACAAATAAAAATAAAAAAAATCTTTAAATATGAAAATGTTTTATACATAAGTAAAATAAAATCTGTATGTCCTTAATCATTTGAAAGTTAAAAAAATAACATTGCAAGAATATCCAGAGTAATTCAACAAGTTTTAAACAGAGAAAACAGTAAAAATAAAGGCTAGGAAATCCGAAAAGATCAACAAGAACCTAAAGAAAAACAAACTATTGTGTGCATGCACGCACACACACACACACACACACACACAATAACATGCAAGCATGCACATCAAGGCATAGAACTGTGAAGTTTTAGAACCACCAAGGATAAAAAGGTAATCCTTAATGCCTTCTAAAGAGACTAGCAGGTCGGGGCACCTGGTTGCCTCAGTCATTAAGCATCTGCCTTCAGCTCAGGTCATGATCCCAGGGTCCTGGGATCGAGCCCCACATCAGGCTCCCTGCTTGGCAGGAAGCCTTCTTCTCCCTCTCCCACTCCCCCTGCTTGTGTTCATGCTCTTGCTATCTCTCTCTCTCTGTCAAATAAATAAATAAAATCTTAAAAAAAAGAGACTAGCAGTAACATGTACAAAACAATGTAAATGCACATAGTATTGGACTTGCCAACATTAATATCGGGTAATAAAATATATTGCAGCAATGTCTTCAGAATTCTTATAAAAAAATAGCTGCTTCCTATATTTCTATATCAAACCTATCATCAGTGAAATGAGAGAGCAAAACATGGAAGGGCTAAAAATTATATTTATACACACACACACTGTATGTTTTTAGTAAGTATTCAATAACATGTGAATTCAGCTATTTCATTATGGTTATGACATCTTCATATATATTACAAGCTACTGCCACCCCTTATTGAACATTTAGTTTACATCACCCACTATGCTAGAAGTGGCTATCTATTACCTCATGTAATTATTACAGCAGCATTATAAGGCAAGTGCTGATTCTTAGAGTAGTTGAGTAACTTATCAAAGTTTACACCACAGAGAGTTAGAAAAGCTAGGATATGACACTAGATCTATCTGATTCAAAACATTTGTTGGAAGCAGGAGGATGCACAGCATAGGGAAACATTGAACACCCCTTCCCAGAAAGGCCCCCATCTACTTGTGGGCACCTCTTGTTATAGAAACTGTTTCTTTCCCCTTGGTCTAGGGGCATCACTTGATCAGGTGGACATTTCCATGGTGACACAATGCTGGGATGACAACAGTCTGTTCATTTAATTTTTTGTTGGCTATCTATCTATCGATCTATCTATCTGGGTAGGAAGGAGGATGGGCATCTAGAACTCTTTTGTCTAGTTTAATTTCACCGCACTTAAAAACAAACCCTGCCCCATAAATATGGTTGGCACCAATGATCTATTATCTATAACTGTCTAGGAACGAGGGTAGTCCTCTCACAGAGCATTATCAGCTTATCTTCTCCTCAGCACTCAGGGGTATGGTAAGCTGTGCCAGCTGGAACTCAACACACAGAACTCATCCACTATTAATAAATTACTTTTCAGGCACTTAGTTTCTTCCAGTGAAGTCCCCATGCAGTAGTGGGCTGAAATGAAACATAGAATGCAGCTACATTCTCTTTTCTTACATATGACAAAATAAGGCTTACAATATTCTTTATTCATCAAGATTATTTGGTGCTGGAACATAAAAACAACAAAATGACATTCCTTCCAATACATTTTTTATCTTCAGAATTATTTTTTTAGGGTGCCTGGGTGGCTCAGTTGGTTAAGCGACTGCCTTCGGCTCAGGTCATGATCCTGGAGTTCCAGGATCAAGTCCCGCATCGGGCTCCCTGCTAAGCAGGGAGTCTGCTTCTCCCTCTGACCCTCCCTCCTCTCATGTGCTCTCTCTCTCTCTCATTCTCTCTCTCAAATAAATAAATAAAATCTTTAATAAAAAATAAATAAATAAAATTATTTTTTTCATTTTCAAGTATGCACAATATACCTTCATGCCCTGTTCCCAGTCTCTATTCATAAAAGGAAGAGAAGACTTGGCATTGAGAGGCAATTTAATAAAGAGCAAGTAACAGATATTATCTGCCAAATCTCAGGACCAAGCATGAGATAATGCACTATAACTCACATGTTAGTGTTATCTGGCTAGCCTTGTTAAGCCACCCAACCTTATTGGACCTCAGTTTTTTCAGGTACAAAGTGAATGGGTTGGGTGAAATCAGTATTTTTTTTTTCACTGAACATAGAGACTGTTTTAATAAGGTCCAGCTTGGGTTTTTTTTCCTTTAAATTTTTATTGTTATGTTAATCACCATACATTACATCATTAGTTTTTGATGTAGTGTTCCATAATTCATTGTTTGTGCATAACACCCAGTGCTCCATGCAGAACGTGCCCTCTTTAAAACCCAATGCCAGGCTAACCCATCCCCCCACCCCCCTCCCCTCTAGAACCCTCAGTTTGTTTTTCAGAGTCCATCGTCTCTCATGGTTCGTCTCCCCCTCCGATTCCCCCCCTTCATGCTTCCCTTCCTGCTATCTTCTTCTTTTTTTTTTTTTTTTAACTTTTTTTGCATTATTTGTTTCAGAGGTACAGATCTGTGATTCAACAGTCTTGCACAATTCACAGCGCTCACTGTAGCACATACCCTCCCCAATGTCTATCACCCAGCCACCCCACCCCCCCCCCCCCCCACCACTCCAGCAACCCTCAGTTTGTTTCCTGAGATGAAGAATTCCTCATATCAGTGCGGTCATACAATACATGTCTTTCTCTGATTGACTTATTCAATCAGTATTTTTGAAGGTGGAACACTGCACTAATATGGTGAGATAATTTTTCAAGAGTCCAAAGATAATGAAATAGCAACAAAATAATAAAGATATAACCATCAAGATTTGGAAATGGTTTACTTTAAAAAAATAAAATGATTGGATTCAGTTTTCCACTTTAAAATATTTGTTGTTTGAGATAATAAGAGAACACTTTAAGCTGGCTCACAAAAAAAGGGGGGGATTTTATTATAACAATATTTACTTCTTAATTTCACAGACTCCAAAGCTGAAAAGTATTATGGCTAGAGGATGTAGAAACTGGAACACTATCACTGATCAGACATCTTCTCCATCTCTCAAGATGTATATTTTATCTTTTCTTTCCATAATGTGACTCTTTCTCCTGCCTTGCTCTGCATTCATTTATGGCTTAGCTCCTTACTCTACATGTATTTGAGTGTTTGTACAACTTAGCTTACATTGTCAATAGAGAGAATTATACAGATACCTACTAAGCTAATGAATTTTCTGGTACACACAGCTGCCTACATAGGGCCTGTAAACTGAAAAAGTTAAATAGGCAATGGCTGGCCATCTTGATATGCTTTCTTACTATGTAGATCTATAATTAAAATTTCAATTGTGAAAAATCTGAAATTTACCTTATCTAGGTCTGCAGTGAACAGAGTGATATTAGTTCGTTCTTAATGTGTGCACCGATTAGGTATTACTGTAGTGGTTTATACTGTTGCTTTTTTACCCAAATAGACATTTCCCACATGTGGTGTTTGCAAATATGGTTATTTGTCTTGAAAAGGAATGATTGACAATACCTAAATGCAATGATCCCTACCTTTCCTTTGGGTTTTGGAGTTTTATAAAAGTATAAGACAACTTCTGCTGAGGGGATATCTTAGTTGATTTTTTTCTTCAGTTCAGTCCTTAGCTTGTACCAGGCATGGTGTTTAAAACCAGTGACACACAGGTGAAAAGGCTGAAATATGTTTGGTTTTGTTTGTTTTTAAATTTTATTTACTCATTTGCCAGAGAGAGAGAGCACAAGCAGGGGGAGTGTCAGGCAGAGGGAGAGGGAGAAGCAGGCTCCCCACTGAGCAGGGAGCCCAATGTGGGACTTGATCCCAGGATGCTGGGTTCATGACCTTAGCCTAAGGCAGCCACTTCACTGACTGAGCCACCCAGGCATCCCAAGGCTGAAATATTCTTAAAAGGTCTACAATGTACTAGCAGAGACAGACAAAATAAGCAATGCCAATGTTTTATTGTAATAACCATACCAAGCTTTAATAGTGGAGCTCCTGAGAAACCTTCAGTGAGGACTGTCCTAAAGAAAGAATGTGGTATTGTATCCTAATAAGGAATTGAGTTCCATATGATGAATATTGTAGGGAGAATAAACACTATGAATAGAAACATAAAGGCATGACATGAACAGGGTTGACCATACAGTGTTAGAGAAATGCGGAGGTCAGTTTTGTAGTTGCAAGGACAGTTTTGGGGTGGGAGACAATAAATTATCCCAATGAGCATTTGGATTAATTGAATTAAGACAGTCTTCTAAGGAGAAACTGACAATGAAGTCTGCCTTGGCTCCCCTTAATCTTCTCACTATGGGTTTGCTGTCAGAATTTTGTTACCTTTAATGAATTGCGAACACTGTGTGTGTAATTTCACCCCAGAATTCTTCTGAGAGTCAACTCTACTAATATATTTACCATACATCCAGCCAGCTTTGCATCTTTGAGTTGCAAGTTAAGATTCCCTAAGGTTGATGAGAAGAAGCTCCCTGTACAAAGACTGTGAGGGTGATTTTGCTCTTCTAGTTTCATTTTTTCCATCCCCTGCCCAAAAACATCTGACAGAAGACCTTGCAAGCTAGTAAGAAGCCCTTGTACTAGAGAGGGATGCTGACTGAAAGCAGATAAGGCCCAGTCTGGGAGGGACTTCATTAAAGTCTTGTTTTAAAATATGGATTTAGTAAGCATCAAATGTCCTCTTGTGTAGCCCATTAGAATGTTTCCCACATAACCTCAAAAAAGAAATATACTAGACATGTAAGATGTAAATCATTCTCCCATATCTCCTCATCTTTTTGCACAGTGCTGGGTAAGTAGTAAGACTCAATAAGTGCTTGTTTAATTGATGATATTGGCAGCTCATTCACTTTATTCTAATTAAATTTCTCTCTCTAGGTGTAAAATGGCTTTTCATTGAGCACATTTCAGATAGAATTTTTTAGACAGAAACAATGAAGCCGCAAAATGAACTCAAATCCTGTTTGGTTTGATGAGTGCATTTTATTATCTGCTGTTTGCTAGCAATTAGATACCAAAAACCTGAAGTTTTGTAAACACAAGGGGGATTAAAGTAGGGTGAGCTCACCAACTATTTGTGATGCTTTTCAAAGCAATTCAGATGAACTATCTTGTTTTGTATTGCTTGTTTTGCTTTGTTGTAAAAGATTCTCTGAAGCATATCTGCTCTCTCAGAGGAAATTGGTGAAAGTGGCATTTGAGTATTTAAGAAAAGAGCCTCAGGACATATAAATAGACTCTCATTTATACAGAAGAGAGTCAGTTTGGAAGATCTTCTTGCACAACCCACGTCAGTCACCTCCCCAAAAGATCTTCATTTCAGCTTTGCTGGTGAATCTGGGAAGCTCATATGTGTTTTGTCACAGCTGTGTGTGAAATATTATGTAATTAAATTTTACATTATATCAGTCCAACTGCATAATAAAATGTCATCTGGCTAATTTTGGTTTCCAAATGTACTTTATAACCAACTCAGAGAAAATATTACATGTGATTCATGCCACAAATTGTTATGTAGGCATGTACTAGCATATTTATGGTATTATACTGCATGCCAAATGATGCACTAAATTCAAATATGGACATGCTAATTTCCCTTGTGTTGACAATATGAAGTTCTAAGCATTATTCTTTAATCAGAACACAACCAGTTCACTGAAGTCATAAAGTGGACTTCTCCCAAATCTGATTGCTTCCTTCCTTTTTTCAAAGAAGTAAGCTCATTAATTCTTCAAAGTATCGGTAGACAAATAAATGTTCTTAAAATATTTTTTATATGTATATATAATATATATATATAATATATATATGTATATCTTGCAAATTCACAGTTTAATTACAGAATGGGATGCAGGGATATTCTGGAACAAATATTACTTATCTGACTATAAATGTCTTTGTTAGTCTTCCTTGTCAAAATTATTAGAAAATAATACAGGTAAACAAATTGCCTGGATATGGGAAATGCCTGAGATTTGGTATAGTGTTTTATCAGGCTGTCTTAACCAGAAAAAAGGGAAGTGATGATATTAAAGAGTATTTTACTGTATAATGAAAAAAAAATGTACCCTTAATTTTATTCTTTTTCCGGAATTTAGAAATTATCCGGAAGAGAATAATATTAATTGTGCTTATACTAGGTTTTGTGCATTGGGGTTTGTAAGTGTTATCTAATTTTATTATTACCAAACCTACTATGGTTGGCTTAACTTTTTTCTTCTTTTTTTTCCTTGTTTTTAACATGAGAAAAACTGGGATTTGGTCAAGCAGCTACATTATGATAAAAGTGTAACTATTGGGTAGATTCCAAGATGACATATAAGTAACAAGTTAGTGGAGAGTGTACCAGGTACCATGTTATTTAAATTAAATGTATGGATTTACCAGCATTCAAGTACTAGTTCATTTATTTATTTAACAAATACTGTCAGCAGTTCCTTGAATACAATGTAAACAATGAAAACAGTGGTACTAGGGATAGTGGCCAGAGGGTAGTTTGGGAGAACTTTAGCTACTTTATTAGGACTCCAACATTACTGTCAAGAGAGTACCACTAATGTGTATTATAATATGAATGGTCCCTCCTGTATTTACACAATGTAATGTAGCAGCTCCTCTTGTAATTTTGTCAGTGCTGATTCCCCAATCCATGCAAGATAAACAAATAATCCAAGTAATAACAGAGTTTACCATGCAAATGTAGCCCCCAGGAAAAATCACTAATAAACAGATTGACAACTCTGAGGTCCTCTTATATAGATATGTTAGATTCTCTAATCTTAATGAGCTATTAACACTGATCAAGACAAAATTTGTTTGTTATGTTTAGAAAGTTTAGAAAGGTTCTTTGTTATTTACATATATTCATTCTCATTCATTTTTTTTTAGTCAACATTGCTTGAGTAATAAACACATCCCATGCATTATTGTAGTCACCAGGGATGCAATTGTCAAAATAAAACAAAGTCAAATCCATCTATTTTCTTAGCGATCTCACGTGCTAGTGGGAGGGGAGAGTTAGGATAATTAAAAAGTACATTTTTAGGGGCGCCTGGGTGGCTCAGTAGGTTAAGTGACCAACTCTTGGTTTTGGCTCAGGTCATGATCTCAGGGTTATGAGATGGGGCCCCACATTGGGCTCCACACTTAGCGCTGAGTCGGCTTGAAATTCTTTCTCCCTCCCCCTCTGCTCCTCCCTGTGCTTGTGCTCTCTTTGTATTAAAGAAAGAAAGAAAGAAAGAAAGAAAGAAAGAAAGAAAGAAAGAAAAAGAAAGAAAGAAAGAAAGAAAATTAAAATCTTTTTAAAAAGGGTACATTTTTATAGAATGTGATAAGACTTTATATGAAGAAAGGGCAAGATGCAAAGAAAGCTCCTTGGAGGGACACCTAACACCACTGGGGGGTAAAAAGAAAGGCTTCTGGGTTATTCTTTATTTATCCCCCAGATCCATTTTCTACCCTGCTCTGTTTTGTCTTGATTTTTGCTGTCTAAAGATGACATCTCCTGAGTTCCCATACTTCCTGACTTCTCTTGGTTTTGGCCAATGGGAGGCATCAACAGGAGATAAAAAAGGCACAAGAAGAGAGAATATAGGGATTATGCTTCTGCCTTCCTTTGTGCTTTTCTGTGGCTCTGGGAATGGCTTAATTCCCCTATAAATATAGTTGGGTGGCCTTTTCCCAAAACTCCCATTCATACTACATTCTAGATAACTCAGTCATTCCCCTTGCATTACCCATTCTAGCAGTGGTAACAGCTTCCAGCTATCAGAAGCCCACGTGTGACTCATCATCTCTTCTTGGTTTCCATAGCCTTGTCTACAACTCTGTAAATAATTCCTCAGTTACATTCTCTTTAGTTAAATCATTCTGTGTGTGCCATAATTTCCTTTCAGGTTCTAGATGAGAGAGTTTCTTTAAAAAGATAAGCCTTGGATAGTCTGTAGACTACAACAGTGAAGAATGTTAGCTTTATAGTTAAATAAACTCAAGTTAAGATGTTCAAGTTAAGTGTACAGCTTAACACTGTGAGGAATTTATATTGGTCTCTCTAAAGCTCAATCTTCTCATCTATAAAATCACAAGATCTGGAAAGCCATGAAAAAAGTTTTGACTTTGTCCACAAGGCAATGAGAAGCTACTTTTATAAGCAAAGAGATGTCTTGTCTGTTTCATGATGTCAAAAAGATTATACTCAGATTTTTGGGCCAGAGAGAATAATGTGTATAACACTGAAAGCCAGAAGACTGAAACTTTTTGTTTTTGTTCTTAAATTTTAGACAGGACAATTCTTTAAGGGGGATAATAGAAGATCAAAGGGTTGATGTTGCTTATGCAATGTTAGGTGAGTGGCTTTCATCTCATTTCTAACTCCCTCTCTCTCTCTCTCACTCTCTCTCTCTCTTTTTTTTTTTTTTTCATTTGCTTTCATTACACTGATCAGTCAACCTATCAGGAAAATGGAAATGTGGTTGAAAGCAGAGATGGGTATAGTATTTTTACTAATCAAGGCCCCAGGAAGCCTAGATTGAGTAGAATTGAGAATTGTTGGTGAATCAGTAACATGAAAGATAATTGTAAAGACTTGAAGACTTAATAGGGATTATATTTCATATGGCAAGAACCAGCAATCTACAACATATTCAGTTGATCTGGGGGAGCAGCTTATGATCCTAATGGTTGAAATTAAATAATAATAAATATATCCAATAAGAGAACTAAATTAGATACAAATACAGCTATCTAGGGAAGCTCCATTTGAAGTTGTGGAGAAACTAAAAAATGTGGATTCTGGTAGTGACTTTATAAATACTTTAAGTGTCTGTGGAAAGTAGTATATAAATTAAGATTGAGAATATATTTAACCCTTAAATCACATGGGGATTAGGGGTGTTAAACTTCCTCCTCCACACAGTTGAAAATCCATTTATAACTTTTGGCTTCCCAGAAACTTAACTACTAAAGCCTTTTGATGACCAGAAGGCTTACCGATAATGTAAACAATTAACACATATATTCATGTTATATGTATTATATATTATATTTTTATAATAAAGTAAGCTTGAGAAAAGAAAATCTTATTAAGAAAATCATAAAGAAGAGAAGATACATTTACAGTAGCATACAGTATTTACAGAAAAATATCCATGTACAAGTTTGAACAGTTCAAACCCCTGTTTTTCAAGGCTCACCTGTAAAATGCTTTTCATATAAAATAACAAACACATAATGTAAGGGATATGTTGAATATAAATTAGTTTAAAAGAAGAAAGGAGATGCTACCTTATAAAAGAGTTGAAATAACAGTAATATAGCAAAGTGGTTAAGAACATGTAAAAATATTCAGACAAAACTGAGCTTGAATCTGGACTTTGCCAGTTATTTCCTCAGTGACTATGGGCATATTAATTAATCTCTCTAAGTTCAAGTTTTTTCATCTGAAATAGGGCCCTGGCCTCAAATTCTGAAGATAAATAAGTTTATTAATATGAATGTTTTGTACAGAACTATTGCTCACATGTAATTGCTACCATTATTACTGTTAATTAAGTTTTCATAAATAGAAGAAAGTCCAAGAGGTTTATAGGCCATAGGTAAATATCCTTAAATTGATGATTATTAAAATACATTAATATGAACTTTTTATGATAAATACTAAGGAACATCTAAATGATGTATTATTAGTTATCACTCTTTCTCCCCTCTCTCCCTTTGTATCACTTTCCAATAATCAAGTAAATATCATCAAGTAAATACTGGAGATTTGGGGGAGACTTTTCTTTTATAACATAATTAATATCATTATGCACATTATGCCACACATTAATTTAGACATCATTTCAAGTAGAGTTCATGAAATAATCCAAATAATTTTATGTTCAATGTTGGAGTTGATGCCTTTGGAAGTACAAATAATTTCACAACTAAAAAGGTATCTTTAACTCAATCCAATTAAACCAACTCAATTGCTATATGGTGGCAATTTAAATTATGTTCCTATTTTTAATGAATTTATTGCCTGCTACGCATCACCATGCAAATTATGTGATCTTCTCCTGCAGTAATTCTTTTTTTTTTTAATTTTAAAGAAGTATAGAGAGACCAAGCAACTGTAAAAGAAGATGGAAATTTGAGCCCATAACTTTTTTTCCACAGTAGATGAGATAGTACATGAAGTATCTCCTGACTGTGCCCTCATTTGTGATGTTCAATGAATATGGATTAGCAATCAACCATGGCTACACTCAAAGCTAAGATAAATTACAGGAATAAATTCAGGGTAGACATGTGCTGTGCAATTCGTATTGATCAGCTTGCAGAAAATGACCTTGAAACTACTTTCAACTCTATGTGCCTAGAGATAGTTCTTCTATCAGTGTTTTGTTTTTTACATAGGAGCTGTCATTAAAGATGGTGGAGAATTGCTAAGAAAGCAATTAGTCTAGGATATACTCCAGAAGAATCATATTTATTTGGAAACTCAAAGAAAATAAAATCCATGCTTGCAATCTCATAGAATCATGATTTTATTAATAGCTCAATGATTCCCCTTATCACTCTGGATTGTCATTATCATTTACTCATCAGTTATTCCTACTAGCCCATGAACACCTTGGGAATTGATGCTGTATTTTGATGCTCTATGCACTCAATATCTGACATACAGTAGAGAGTGATAAATGTAGGTTAAATTAAATAAGGAATCTGGCATTCTTTAGAGCCTTGGAAAATATAGAATATTTTCTCATTACACACATTTGATTTTTTCTCAGTAATTCTATAGGTCAAGATTTTTCACATGAGGAAATATAGAAATATTTCCAAGCTATAAAGAAGAAGAAGGACAAGCCCTTTTCTATTCTCAAAAAAAAATAATCAAAAATTAAAGCTCAATGATTTTTATATATTGACAACATCAACCCTTCTTTGGGCAGAATAGCAAATTGAGAATGAGTTTTAAGTATTTTACTAAAGAAGACATAGCTAGTTAGTAACATTTTTATTATCTAAATGGGCTCAAAATAAAGCTATTAAGGCAATAGAAATCTAGCAGGATAGGGTGTCATTTATATTTCACAAAATGTCTAAGAACTTCCAACGCATATGGAAACACAAATGAATTATTTCCCAAGATAATGGTTTATTCCAGTGTTGGTTTCTTCCCTCCAGGACTGTGCTTTCTAAATTTTTAAGAATAACTTAAAGGCTCTAGATCGCTTTGAGACTGCAGAAACATAGGAGATTTCTTTGACCATGTAAGGATGAGAAATGTCTCATCCTTCAGCCTCAGATAGTAAAATGTGACAAAATATATATATAAGATCCAGGCTAGCAATATTTTATTAAGTTCTGATCCTGATGTCAATGTCCCTTCTAAACTACATTCCAGTGACAAAAATTTAGAGGGATTGGCTGCTAATGTCTTGGCGTTCCTTTTCTTGATTTTGGAAATCTCTGGGGACAGAGATGAAATGACAGGACCCGAACCTTTCTATTTCTACTTCTGCTGCCTCTATGTTTTTGTTGTTGTTTGCTTGTTCTTTTTAAATCATTTTTCCACAAAGAAGTCAGAGTCATCAGGCTAATTAGATCATGCTCTTACTTGGCCTTACATAAAAATAATCTCAATGTCTATAGAACATAAAATTATATTCCAATTCCTTATCAGCAACAAATTTTCATATAATCTTGAAACTCTCTAACAAATTTAAGCCACTTTCTCCTTCCTTTACTACAATCTAGTTCTCTAATTTTCCTTTCAATTTTTAAAATACTTTTTTTTTAAGTTTCAGACACTTTGTGCATACACTCTTCATCTTGGAATTCCATTTCCCTCTTGTCTTATAAATCTTCCATTCATTTTTTTTATTGTTGTTGCTGTCTTATAAGGTCTTTCAAACTAAACTTATTCCAGTAAATTTCTTTAACTGATCTCCATAGGGATAGTATTTTGTTTATTAACATCATAGCATTCATTTTTCACTATCTGACTTAATGATTATTGTTTGACCTATGTATTGGCATTCTCTCTTCAGTAAACATTGTGTTCTGTGAGGTCACAGGTGATCTTTATTTTACTAACTACGATAGATCAATTACCAAAAATAGTTCTCAACATATGTTAGGCACTAGTAAGCATTGCTTGATTTAATAAGTAAAAAAACAAATGAACCATTGTCTTGAACATACTAGCCACCACATTATTATAAAGATGCCTGAGGGCTGGTATGGATCCAATTCAGGGTATACATATGCTGTTACAATGGCAGAGTTGTAAAGTTAAGGGTCCAACTTCTAATCATCAACTATATTCTCCTCCATTTTTTAGATAGTCCTCATTGGCCAACAAAATGCAGATGATTCAGAAAATACACACGATTCTTTAGTATTCCTCTCCATGGGCTTATTGTTTAAAGGGTCATAAATAATTTGCTTTGAAATTAATAATTATTATATTTCTATTAATAACTTATTAACCTTCTCTATAAGTGTATGCTACATGTAATGTGTTTATATAGATTTATATTAATCATTTGATAAAAAGAAATATCACTCCTAAAACGATGCTAAAATTAATTTTTTCTAGTTTGCTAAGTTATATATTCTCCGTGTGTAATACCCTCTTAGGTAATAAGATGCATGCCATGTTTGGATAAGACTTTTCAGGGCACACTAGCCTCAAAAGATTCCCTAAGGGCCTAGAAAGAAGCTCAGGTTCTTTTCTTTCCCAGCACTGTGAGCACAGTATAGAGGATCAAGGGAATATTGGCTGAACATTGCAGCTCCTTACCATTCCAAAAGTGGCAGAGAAGAGAAAATCTGTTTATCTCTATACCATGATGTGTAAGGCAAATTAATGACAGATGGAATTGATGGAAGAGTTCAACATCTAAGGAAATCTCATAATGAAACTTTGTAAAAGGATTCATCTTCCAAGACAATTAGAATGATAAATGTCTCATGGTAAACTGATGAGGATATGTTTTTATCAGTAAAGAAAAACAAGGCTTACTTTGAAGTATGAATTTAGTGAATATTTACTGAATGAATACATATACCTGAGGCTATTTTAATCAAAGTATCTATCCATCTATGTTTTTTTTTATACATTCACCTATTTAGCTAGCTGTTGAACATACTTTTGAGAAACAGTTTTATTTTAGGTACTGGATTTGATGGTACAAATAATATATTAAGCAAAAATAGTCAGTTCCTCCCTCTGATGGAGAATTTATCAAGTCCTAACACACATTCTTAACTGTAATATATTGTAAAGGGCACCTGATAAAAATAAATGAAGCATAGTAACTATCCAAGGAAGAGATACATATACATATATATATATATATATATATATATATATATATGTATAGGAATAAATATGATTCAAATTTTTAAATACCATAAGAAGTACATGTTCAGTATTTCAGCACCAACACTTGCAATTGGTTTAGGACATTAGGAAACATTTTGTGGAATAAGTGTCATACAATTTAGCTGAAGAATGAGCAAGAATTTGGGGAAAAGGAAGGCAAGAACATTTCAGGCAAAAACAAAAGCTCTTCAAAAGAAAAACAAATACAGTAAAGATGAGGTACATAGCAATGGATACAAAATATGGTGGTATTATATTGAGTTCATTATAAGCCATGCAAAGAAGCTACTATGACTTTGTCCTATCTATAGTTGGACCTTCCAAAGTGTCAGGGTGAGTGAGGAAACAAAACATTTTTGTCTCTAAATGGATCACTTCAGTAAAACTCTTTGAATTTGTTAAATATATGTGTTTTAGGTGTAGCTACACAGACATTCATAAGCAATAGCTAGATGTTCTACCTCTCTTATTTTGTTAAAAAAATAAGATATAAGAATTATTTTTCCACTTTATAAATGAGGACTAAAGTACATTTTTCTAGGTTATTCAGCTAGCAAATTGCCAGTGTTGAATTTATGTCTATCTAACCCACTAAGCTTGTTAGTTTTATTACTTGTGCTAGACATCTGACACTTTCTTCCTAAGACTAAAGAAGAAGTAAAGAGAGAGAATGAATTGTACCAATCCAGATAAAATGCTTATGTCTAGGACATGGGCAGTGACTATGAGAATAAATTCAGTGTTACAAATGATGGAGTATAAAAACAAACAAACAAACAAACAAATAAATAAATAAATAAAATGATGGAATATAAAAGAAAACATGGAGGATGTATCCAGGACAACCAATGCACTGATGGTTTTTATTTCAAAAGGAGAGCTCAGAGAACCTGGGAAGACAAAAATACTTAAAGAAATAGTAGAAGTATGCTAAAAATGATAATAATAAATAACAAAATAATTCAAAAAGATCTTATTTGATTAGTAAGCAAATTAACCTAAAGAGTCTACATGCTGGACACATTAGTATATATTCATATATATTCATTCCAATTTTTCAATATTCCGTCCTTCAGAAAACTATCTTTCTCCCATTCCATGTGGTCCTAATTGAACTGCCAATCTTAGCAACCTATCTAGCTCTGTGAACATAGACCATGACATAGGGCCCTGTAAAACACACTCTCTATTCCCCCAGTGATTTTCATTGTTAACTCAAGTATTAATTCAAAGGCAGTTGCATCACTGAGGCTAAACCAAGCAGAGGAATCTTCTCAGAAGTTGATCTGCAGCAATTGGATGAAGAAACTCTATTTTTGCAAGACAAATTCTAAGGCTGAGGAGTGTGACTATGGAGCTGTGACATACTTTTTAACTGCTATATGTGGAAAGCTTGTTTTCAGAGTCAAACTGGATAGAGCTAAGCAGAAAGAGAAGACAGAGGGAGGCCTATCACTTCATGACCCAGTTCCAAACTGTGAGAAGAAAGAGCCTGCAATTCTCCTTTTCAATCTGTGAGCTACCTTGGCATTCTTCCAGAAAACAAAGACATCTTGATGAAATCAACCATTTAAGACATGCCTTGATAAAAATGATAGATTTCAGGATAAAGGGCAAAAACTACAAATATGCATGCATTTTTTTAAAAAGTAAGTAGGTGATGTACAAAGAAACAAAATTCAAGGTAGCTTCAGATTTTTCCTTGAGCTAAGACCCAGAAAATAGAACATCAAAGACTAAATGTTTGAGTAGACCCAAAGGAAGAGTATTGAAATGAGTGCACCTTATTCTGTGATAGTGGAGACACATTACCTGCTCTTCTCCATCAACACTGTAATTTCCCAGTCCAGTTATTGTCACCTCTTGTCATTTCCTCTATTACCATCTCCCTGAACATCACTGAGCTCTGTAACAAAGATGTTAATCTCTCTTGTACCTGGCTGGTAGGAAGATTGATTGAATCAAATGAGATAGTGCCATGAAATAAGTCTCATTTTCATGCTTGGCTTAAAAATTAACAAATCTAAAGATAATATAAACACAGTTCACAAATATTGTGATATTGTAACTATATCAAAATCTGTATTAACTTTACATTAAAACAACTCTGATGACATCTGGTATCTTTTAAAAATCATTCTATGGGATGGCTCAGTCGGTTAAGCGTCTGCCTTTGGCTCAGGTCATGATCCCAGGGTTCTGGAATCGAGTCCCGCATCAGGCTCCTTCCTCCGCGGGGAGCCTGCTTCCCTCCGTCTGCCGCTCCCCCTGCTTGTGCCACTCTCGCTCTTTCTTGTTCTCTCTCTCTCTGACAAATAAATAAATACAATCTTTAAAAAAAAATAAAAATCATTCTATGTGTTTCAGAACTCATATTTACCACCAAGATTTTTTCTTCTTTTTTTTCTTTTCTCCTTCTCCCTCCCCCTCTTTCTCTCTCTCCATCTATTTTGAATTAACATTCACACACATACACACACACACAAATCACATAAGACCACTAAACTTAAGAGTATAGCTGAATGAGTTGACATGAGTAAACATATGGCACCACCACCCAGATTAAAATATATACTATTCCCAGTACACCAACTTGTAAAATTTTCAGAACCAAGTAAGGAAGTATTCATAATTTAGATTAAGGTCAGAAGACTATGTAAAGTCAGTTCACTATATCTTCCTTAAATGAAAGTGGAGTAACTAATTACTGTAAGCTCAGCATGTACTATCAGTGATTGATCCTGACATCCCCATAAGATGTGAAAGTTGAAAAGGGAAGTAACCTGCTTCTGTTATGAAGACATGCTATGAACCTGGGTCTGTATGACACTCAATGTTCCTTTCAAGACTTACGGATTCACAAGCCTTGTTCATAAACCAATTTCAGTGTGTATCACTGCTGTATGCAGTGCTTACCATTTTATACATTTGTAAACCCACAGGAGAATACGGATCTAAAGCTCAGGGACCATGACAAATCCTTATATTGCCAGCATTTAGGATAGAGCTTAGAACATAGTAAGTTTTAGCAAAATTGTAGGGGGAATGTTTGGATGGATGAAACAAAAAAATGAAGGAACTCCAGAAAAGAGTGGGAAGAAAGAAGAAAAGAAGGAAAGAACAATGTAATAGCTATAAAAATGTTAAAATTTTCTTTTATTTTTTCTGTTTTTTCCTTTCAAATGTGTGTGAATAATTGTAGGAGAGGATTGTCCTAAAGAAGAAACTAAGGAAGGAAGAAAGAAAGGAAGGAAGGAAAGAAGGAAGGAAGGAAGTAGGGAGGGTAAAAAAGGAGGGAGGGAGAAAAGAAAATGAAAATAAGGAAGTAAAGGTGAATGTTGCATAGTATAATTTTTACTCACATACTCCATCTTTACCACCATCTCTACCCATATCACTTTACCACTTCCCAGAAACAGTATTTGCTCTCTAAGTGGACCTAAGTCTGTGCTACAAGTTCAATTTCTGAATACAGTGAAAGATCACTTCTATAAAATGAGTTAAAAAAAAAAAACACTCATGCAAATGGGGCCCCATGGCTTGTAAATAGCAGTTAAAATAATTAAGGTTCTCTAGAAGCTGATAATGGATGGTTAACAACACTTTGACATTTACTAGATTCTCATAAAAATATAATTTTTATTTTCCAGTATCTCATTGAAAAAAACATATTTAAGTATCCAGACCTGCTTTAAGTTTCTGCTAAATGATTCAAAACCAGCAAATTAAACTGTGGGACACTATTACAGTCTGTTCAGAGTTGATTATGCAAATATGGTGGCATATAGTATTTCATGTCTTCGGGCTATCTGCCTTGGTTTAGTACTCAGAGATTCAGGCAGTGTAAAGATTTGAGAATGAAAGTATTAAAGTTGCTTAAAAGTTCAGTTCAAATTCCATCAAAATTGGGCTGAACCACTTTGAATTATATTAAAACTGAAGGACTGTCTCAGTCTTAGCTCAAGTTTCAAAGCAATCCTGGAAATGGCTGACATGACCTAGTGATTATTATTTTCCTTAAGTATAGACAACCAGTAACATTCATAAAATGCATTACCTTATTTTTTTAATTATTACCAATTAATGGATGGTAAATATGGGTTAAATCTGAAAAATGAGTATTTTGGCAAAGTGTAAAAGGTGCTTTAAAATAGGGATAAAAGCCAGGATATTTAAGTCACCTGTGTAAAAATTCCAATTTAAAACATATTAAAGTTTATTTGTCAATATACCTCAATTAAATTGAAAAATATTATATCTGATGTACATTTTTTGAAAAGCTCTAAGTTTTTTCCACTAAGGTAAAAACATAGAATTTTTATGTTCAGTTGTGTTGAGAACATTGATATAGGTAGTAAACTTAAAGAGTTACTTTAAACAAAAATGAATTTGCAAATTCACAGCAACAAGCAACAATGACATTTTAGCCACTACTATTTGTTTGTTTTTTGTTATTTAGTTATAGAAATGTACATGGGTTATTTATTACTCCAATATGTTTTTAATTTATTTTATCAAGTAAATTTTACACAAAGTGAAATGTACAGATCTTAGTACTCATAGACAAACACATACACAAAACACACATATGCACGTGTGTGCGTGCACACACACACATCCCTGTGTAATCAGAACCTCAACCAAAATATAAGATATTTACATCAATCTCAGAAATTTTCCTTCTGCTCCTTTCCAATTAATCTCGTCTTGCTAAAAGTACCAGTATTCTTATTTCCATCACCATAGTTTACTTTGGTCTTCTTGAATGCCATGAAAATGGAATCCTGTATTTACTCTCTTGTCTTGCTTCTCTTGCTCAGTGTAATGTTTTGGGTATTGTTTAATGTATCAAATCATCTTTATTTTATTTATTTTTTATTTAAATGCAATCAGCCAACATACATCATTAGTTTTTGATGTAGTGTTCAATGATTCATTAATTGTGTAACACCCAGTGCCCATCAGATCACGTGCCCTCCTTAATGCCCATCACCTGACTACCCCAACCCCCCAGCCCCCTCCCTCCTGCATCCCTCAGTTTGTTTCCCAGAGTCCAGAGTCTCTCATGGTTTGCCTCCCTCTCTGATTTCTTCCCGTTCAGTTTTCCCTCCCTTCCCCTGTGGTCCTCTGTGCTATTCCTGATGTTCCACATATGAGTGAAATCATATGATAATTGTCTTTCTCTGATTGACTTATTTCATCTTTAAAAAATTTTTGAGGAGTTTTTCCTTCTAATAATTTACTATCATTTTTTATTGATTCCCTTAATGATAAACGTTAGAGTTGTTTCTAGTTTTAGGTTGTTTTGAATAAAGCTGTTTTAAACCATCTTGTGCAAGAATATCATGAACATATTTTCATTCATTTTAGATAAATACCTATGATAGGCAGAATAAGGATATCCACATCTATTGTCTAGAACCTGTGAATAAGTTAGTTTCATGGGAAGGGTAATTGAGTTTGAAGATGGAATTAAAGTTACTATTCAGTTAACCTTAAAATAGATTAAATAGGGAGCATGTTCTGGATATCCAGGTTTGCCCAATATAATCACAAGTATCCTTAAATGTGGAAGAGGGAGACAGGATAGTCAGTGTCACAATGATGTGATGAGGGACTTGGCCATTGCTGGCTTAGAAGATAGAAGGGGGCCAAAGCCAAGAAGTGTGAGTGGCCTCTAGAAGCTGGAAAAATCATGAAAATGAATTTTCATCCCAAGTTTCCAGAAAGGAGTGGAGCCGGGTCATCACCTTGATTTTACCCCTGTGAGACCCACTTTGGGATCCTGAATTCCAGAAATGTGAGATAACAATTTTGTTATGATTTGAGCCCCTAATTTTGTAACAATTTATTACAGTAGCAATAGGAATGTAATACAATATTACTGAGTGGAAATGCTAAGTCATATGGTAGGTTTACAATTAACTATAAGGAGCTAACATATTTTTAAAAGCATACCAATTTACATTCACTCCCATCCGCAGTACATAAGAATTTAGGTGTTTCAAATTCTTGCCAATATTTAGTGTTGTCCATCTTTTAATTTTAAGTCATGTTGTTGGAAGTGAAGTATTATCAATTTTTAGTTTTATTTGTCTGATAACTAATTATGTTGGGCACATTTCCATACACTTATTGTCCATTTGTACGTCTTATTCTGGGAAATGTCTGTTCAAGACTTCTGCCTGCTTTTAATTGTGTTGCTTGTCTTTTTTTTTTATTATTTGGGCATAAGAGTATTTAGTATATTCCAGATATAAATCCCTTGTCAGATACAGGTGTTGTGAATATATTCCTCCCATCTGTGTCTTGTTTATTTTTTTCATTTTCTTTATGACATCTACTGATGAGCAAAAGTTTTAGAATTTGATCAAGTCCCATTTATCTTTTTAGTTTAACATTTAGAGCTGTGTCCTAGTTAAAAAATCTTTTCCTAACTCAAGGCCATGATATTAAGTATTCTTCTATTTCTTATGCTTTAGAAGCTTTATAGTTTTAGCTTTTACTTTTTGTATATGATGTCAGGTAGGGATCAAATTTCAATGTAAAACTGCCAACTTTTAAATAAAATTTTATGTGCCTATGGTTCTGACATAAGAACTCCTGAGTTGTGCAACCATATTTACCAAGGAAGTACATTATTCTACCATTATTTGATTTGGGGAATTGTCTTCTCTTTTGAAAATAAATAATACTGAATTTAATATATATTTATGTTTCCAGAGAACAACAACAAAACAGTGGTGATTGGAAGGTGGTGGTATTATACGTAGTTCTTTTCTTTTGTATTTTTAGGTATGCGCCAATGTTCTAAAGTTGACATACATTATACATTAGTCATACATGTTACTAACGTAATTCTGCAAAATATAATAATCACACTTTATTCACCATAGAAGAAGATAGAATGGTTCAATTGCACCTTTTTACGTTTAGAAGCTCCTAATCAAGTATTAATATTCTGTAAGAGTATTAAAATACTCATTTAGAAACTTTCAGGCTGACTTTTTTAGTATCCTTTCTCCCAAACACAAACATTTCAAAATGGTTTTTAGTGAGGATAACCCATGCATTCATCTAATCATCCATCTATCTATTCTTTGTTTGTTGAAGACAAGTTTAAGCCCCTTCTGTCCTTTGCCTATAGTTAGGAGACACATAAATGATTACAAAATGATCTGTGACTTTGAGGAATTCTCAGGCTGGTGGCAAGGGGGAACAATAAATTTATTATTTTTATAACTTTCATATCTTTGCTGAGATTTATGTTTTCATTTGTTTGAAGGTAATTCATAGTTGCCGTTTAAGTATTTTTATGATAGTTGTATTAAAATAAACATTTTGCAATATCTTTTTTTAAGATTTTATTTATTTATTTGACAGAGAAAGAGAGAGACAGTGAGAGAGGGAACACAAACAGGGAGAGAGGGAGAGGGAGAAGCAGGCTGCGGGACCTGACGCGGGGCTCAATCCCAGGACCCTGTGATCATGACCTGAGCCGAAGGCAGATGCTTAACGATTAAGCCACCCAGGTGCCCCCATTTTGCAATATCTACATGTATCAAATCATCAAATGGTACACCTTAAAGTTACACAGTGTTATGTCAATTATAGCTCAAGGCTGGAAAACAAAACCAAAATCCTTATCAGATAGTTCCAACATCTGATTCATCTCAGTTTTGATGTCTGTTGATTGTATTTTCTCATGCTTGTGGTGATTATCCTGGTTCTTGTTATGCTGAGTGATTTCTTTTCTATTATATCTTGGATATTTTTTATTTCATATATTATGAAACTCTTGATTCTAGAAAATGTTCTTTTTAAATGATCAGTCTCCCTTTTTGAGTGTAGTGGGAAGGATGCGTAGGTTTTTATGTTCAACTTCCCATTGGGACTCTCCAAATCCACCCCAGCATAAGTGGGCACTGACTGACATGAGCTTTTTGAAGATGGGTGATGTGGAATTTTAGCTGTCCCCCAGTCCCACTGACAGCTTCCCAGTGAAACTGGAGTGCTGACTTGTACCATCTCAGTTTCTCTGAGTGAGGAGGGTAAGCCCACTATGGCCTGGGTAAACAAGGAAGTCTGACTCTTACCCACTTCTAATGCAGAGTGGTGATGGAAGCTCAGCTCCCTGCTGAGACACACTGCCACCGAAGGGGAAGGGTGGACGAGGAGTGACAAATAGCCATACCTTCTATCACTTCGTTGTATCTTGTTGATGCTGGATGGAGGTAGAGCTTAGCTCCCCACTAAGTCCATTGACTCTGAGGGTGGATAAAAACAGAGCGCCTACTAGCCCTTACTCATACCATCTCCTTCAGACTTGTTAATGTTTATGTAGGTCAGCTCTCCACTGAATGACACTGTCACTACCTTGGCAATGGAAACAGAACTCTGTCTGGTTCTACTATGTGGGTATTGAAGGTGAGCTCCTTGCTCAGCCTGATTATCATTGTCTCAGCAGAGGAACTGTAATGCCACTCACCTGATTGTGATGGGCAAGGCACGGAAGATCAGATCTGTGCTTGGTCCTGCTGAGATGAGTAGGTTGGGAAATAGGAGCATGGCTGACATTTTCTACAAGGTGGGGGAAAGTAGGGTGAAAAAATCAACTCCCCACTTTTTCTTTGGTATGTGCTTTCCATTGGTATTTGGCTGTAGTTGATTATGTATTGCCAAAAAAAAAAAATATATCCTTTTGTTAGACCACCCTTTCCCCTATCCTGTGGCTGGGGCTGGGGGCAGGAAAGACTTTTGCATAGAGCTTTTTTAGTCTGTGCCTATTAGTGTTTCAAGGTTGGAGTCTTTTTCAACTCCCTGTGTAGGATATATGGGAGGCAATAAAGCAACCCAGGAGATTTGCTGCTGTGCAGCTCAGGTATCAAGCACCTTAAGCAGCCAACCTTCTTTCCACCTTTCAGAGGTTGTCTATTCTTGGTTCTTATGGTATTCCCAGGCTACTTTAATTGTAAGGAAGAAGACCTAGGAAGAATGGGGCTACTCCATTTTGGTGGATCCAGAAGCTGAGCTTACCTTTTGAAATAATTTTATTTGGAAATAGTTCTGAAATATATAATGTTAGATATGGTTGCAATATTTCTTATTTGCTGGAATTTCTAAAATACCCTTTGTAGTTTTATTTCTGCTCATAGATTAGAAAACAGGCACAGAGGTTAATTTAGTCAACATTGTTCATACAACTACTGAGTAGTAGAACTTGGATTTGAACCCATTTGTATCTAATATAGATCTTATGATCTTCTAATGAATGCAGTAGTGTTTATATTATAGTAGAAGTATTAGAAGTATGGGTGATTTAAATAGTCTTTGTAAGATTCTTTTTTTAGACAGCAGAAAAAGGTTTCAAGGGGTGAGAATTCAGATTTCCCTATTTTTGTCCCAACTATAGGCTGAATGAGACAAACCTATGCTATTTGGCTAAGCTTTTACAGTGTCTCTCAATAGCAATTGTTGCTCTGTTTACCATCTTAAACTAGTAAAATTCTTAAGATTCCCGAAAGTGTCTCCAGTCATATAAATTACTATTTATAATATTCACCTAGACATCCATTAAGGCCATCATTTATAGTGATACCTCCCTCACCTATTCATTTAAATCTTTTTTTTTTTAAGATTTTATTTATTTATTTAGAGAAAGCACGTGAGTGTGGGAAGGGCCAGAGGGAGAGGGAGAGAGAATCTCAGGCAAACTCTGCACTGAGCATGGAGCCTGATGTGGGGCTCGATCTCATGACCCTAAGATCATGACCCGAGCTTAAATTAAGAGGCAGCTGCCCAACTGACTGAGCCACCCAGGTGTCCCTCATTTAAATCCTTACAAACAAAATTCTGTATATAAAGTAATTATCATTGTGTTTGAACAATGATATGCAATATATATAATATGATTATATATGTTATATATAACATGTAATATGTATGTGTGTATATACATATATATGCATATACACACACATCAAACACTCAATTATTAGTTCCTTTTCCTTATAAGACTTGCAGAGGAAGTAAGAAGCAGAAAAACAGTTCTTTCCATAATTGAATTAGGTTTATCATGTCAAGATACGTTGCACTGGGCTATATCCATGTTTCAAATATATCCATAAATCTATATGACCTCAGTTTCTATTTAAACATGACTTGCCAGTTCATTAAGCTGGAATAGAAGTCCAGGCCTCAAAGCTCTCTCTGCTCTGTAATTAGATGTTCAATGACCTCGGTTACACTAGGTAATATAGAATTTGTTTTATTTGGCTTCGTTTCCAAATCAGTGATCTCAGATTTTGTACGTCCTGAATATTCCTGATCGTCTCTGACTTTCTAGAATTAAGATAACAATAACAACAAAAACAAACACCCACCAAAACAAACAAACAAACAAAAACAAAGAAGCAAGCAAAAAACTAAGAGAAGACGTTCCCTAGGGAAAGAGATGTTGCACTCAGCTTTACCTAATACTCTGGTAGGATCACTTGGGAATTTCAAGTAAGCACACAAATAAATGTACAGTGTAACCCCTAAAGACAATTTTTTTCTTCAGTGTTTAAGGAACGTAACACTATATAAAGAAAATTGTTTTAGTTGGTGTAATCTACTCTAAGCTGCTACTTTTCAGTTGGAGACCAATATGTGGAATTCCCATATTATTCCATTTTAACTGCATTCCAGATTTCAGTAAAATCACATAGGGAGACAATGACATTTATTCTTACTTGACTTCTAATTTTTTTTAAACAGTTCTTTTTTTTTAATATTTTATTTATTTATTCATGAGAGACAGAGGGAGAGACAGAGGGAGAGAGAGAGAGAAGCAGAGGAAGAAGCAGGCTCCCAAGGAGCAGGGAGCCTGATGCGGGACTCGATCCCAGGACCCTGGGATCATGAGCTGAGCCGAAGGCAGACGCTTAACCATCTGAACCACCCAGGTGCCCTTAATTTTTTTTTTTTTAAGTAATCTCTACACCTGACATGGTGCTCGAGATCACAACTCAGAGATCGAGCATCACATACTCTACAAACTGAGCCAGCTAGACACTATTCTTACCTTACTTTTAAGTGTTTATAATAATAGAGGTAGAGTCAGCACATATATCCAACACTTTTATCGTCTTTTCTCATATGAAGCAGTAGTAATATCAGTAGTACAAGTAGGAGGAATAGAGTAAAGAGAAAGAAAATTACTATTACTAGTACTGCTCATTAATCTAGCATCCCTAAAACTGAATCATGCTAGGGTCTTTACCTATTTTATTTCCACCCAAAATCAATTAGAATTATCAAAATACCCAATTTGTGTATAAGGTAACTGTGGCTTAGAGATGTTGAATAACTTAACCAAGAACACACAGGTAGTTATTGGCAATAGTAAGATGAGATCCAGGTAATGTGAATCCAGAGCCTACACTCTTAGGCATTTTGCTATGTAGATTTCTGTAATAATTAGTGTAATATTTTGTACCCATTATTATTATTAAAGTCACAGAATTTGAAGTAATTATTTTAAGTGTATGTATGTGATCTGTGTATGTCATGCATGCATGTTTGCATGTGCATATCCAAGGCTCCAAGGACAATCATATTAATGCATTCATAGTAGTTTTTACAATTTTTAGAAACAAATGGTTTTGGGATAATATGAATATACCTTTATATTCATGTAGGTAAAGTAGTATCACAGAGATTAATTTTTACACACAGTTAATTTGTAGAAAAGCAAACAGTAATTCAGTATATCAGTAATCCACTGGGATACTGTCCAACAATTGAATTTAAATGCAAACAAAACCAATGAAGCAAGATACCTCTTTTGCCTCTCCAGATCCACTGCCTACTCTTCTCCAATTTGCTCTGTTTCTCCCCCTACTCACTCTACCCCCACTGAGACTGTCAGGTATGGAGTTTACCAGTGGAGCTCCTTTACACTCTGGCTTTCCATTGGCTTTGGCCAATTGGGAGCCATGACAGAAGACTAAGGGACAGGGAAGAAAGTGAGATCAGAGTATTTATTTCCTCTCTGAAGAATCACCTCTTACTGGTTGTTTCCGAATTAATTTAAAGCTCCTCTCAAAGTTTCTTGTAATATAGGACATTCTCCTTTTAGATCCCTTAACCTCTTCTATTTAGTTCTCTCTTTATACCTAGGGGTGGTTAAAACCTTGGAGTAATGTGCTATCCTTTGTGGTATAACTTAAATTTCTCTACATATGTTTTAATAGTGTCTTTATTAATAAATTTTTTTAAAATCTTATAATCTCTATGTTCCATCTATTCCTTGCTAGGATGCATATATTAATATATATAATTTAAAGAACCACCTGCTTTATTCCTTATAGAAATTTCTTATAAGAAAACTATATTTTAAAGCACACATACATTCACATGTATTTCCAAATCTAGTATTCATAAACTTAAATCTGGAGGAATTGAGAGAAAGATTATGTGTGTTCAGTCCTCTCATTTAACAATAAAGTAGGAGCCTCTCCTAGGTCATAATGTAGGACAATGATCTAGATAAAAGGGTAATTGTGACCTTGGGATTCTATGAAGTTGGTATTTTTCCCATGTAACTTGCTTCTGTGCATTGCATATATTTATACAATTCAGAATCCCATACTTATATCCATCCGATTGTATTGCATTCAGTGCATTTCTTTCCACAGAAAACATACTGCATTCTTTTTTATATCACATGATTCTTTTTGGTTTCCAAATATAATAATATAGAGTAAAGCATAAATAAATAGCTTCACTTAATATGTCATTTTCAAAATTACTTTATTTTTGTTCCACTGTGGAAAGAATTTAAATCAGAGCAACAATGAGTTGACTATAAAAAAAAAAAAATCCCATTTGACAGGTATAAGCTCTGAAGTACAAATATATTACAAGTTTTCCTTAGACATGTCCTGTTTCTCTTCAGTGGCCAAACTGATTGTCCTTGACAAATTAGCCTGGTCAGGCACAAAATAGACCCAGTATCACATTGTCTATGGATTTCTTTTCCTGCTGGTTACCAAGCTGATCAGGTGTAAACTATCTTTCTGACTGAAATAATTAGAAAGACACTTATCCATGGGGATTTTTTTTTTTTTACCACAAATAGTTTCCCTTTACTGTCTACACTAGCATTTCATGGTATTTTAAAATATTAACCATTTATCTCTTATGTACTAATCTAAAATTCATTACGTGTTTCAAAAAGTCCAGTCAGAAACAATCCTATTGAAATAACATTCTGGGGTGCCTGGGTGGCTCAGTCGTTAAGCGTCTGCCTTCAGCTCAGGTCATGATCCCAGGGTCCTGGGATCAAGTCCCACATTGGGCTCCCAGCTCAATGGGGAGTCTGCTTCTCCCTCTGCCTCTGCCTGCCGCTCTGCCTAGTTGTGCTCTCTCTATCTCTGTCAAATAAGTAAATAAAATCTTTAAAAAGAAAAAAGAAATAATATTCTGTTGGGGGTGGAGGGGCTTTGTTTCTCTTTTTTAACTCCTTCTGAGCACTTGGATTTATACTTAGTATTCACATGTGCTTCTCACTGTTATTACCTGCGCTCTCTGGAGGGATTCTTTAATTTACAACATTGTAAAGATAACAAAATTATAAATTGAAAAGGACTTAACTTTCACTTCAGAGTGATAATGAGACACAGTTCATGATGCATTTAATGTTGCATAATTATAAAATTCAAAATTTTAATATTATACAATGTATTATGATAGTAAGGTTTAATTCTCCCTCTACTAAAGGACTAGTGGGAATTTTTTAATAATATGGCCCAAAAAGGCACAGTGTGGTCTCAATTCCTTTGTCCATGTTCCCCTGTCATCTTTTTGTGCCCCATGACTTTCTTTTCCCATACTCTCTGTGTTTTTATTGGTCAATTTTAAAAGCTTTTATTCCTATTAGATATTTATCCTTAATCTCAACTATAATTTATAAATGTCCCCTTCCAATGTTACATTTAGTCAGCTGATTTGTGGATATTTGCTTCTTCAATTAATTTAGCAAAATACTTTGCTCTCACTAATCATTCAGGAAAAAAGCTTCTCTCTATAATTTAATTGCTTTCTATTAACTGTGGGTCGATTCACAGTATGTGTCATGCTATAGTAGAGCAGAGTCATACTCTAAATGTTGTTCAGGCTAAAGGATGCATTTCTTACTGGACAATGATAAAAACTCTTGGATACCATAACCCTTCTTGTCTATCATCTTTTAACATCTATTTATCTCTTATGTTTCTCACTCTGATCCTCACCCTCATGTTAGAACTCCACTGTAGTATCATCAGGTTTGTTTCTTTCCTTGTTTGCTGTTTATCATTTCATCATTCAATGTTAATACTGAGTATACTACCATTTCATTATTTCTGTTTGCTCTTATAATGTTGTATAAGGGAAATTAATTTCATATTTTTAATACTTTATTTATTTGAGAGAGAGAGGATGAGAAAGAGGAGGGGCAGAGGGAGCGGGAGAAGCAGACTCTCCACTGAGCAGGGAACCTGACACAGGGCTCAATCCCAGGACCCTGAGATCATGACCTGAGCCAAAGGCAGACATTTAACCGACTGAGCCACCCAGGTGCCCCTAATCTCATATTAAATAGGAAGAAACCCCTGAAACCTAAAGAGTTTAGATGCATTCATAAGAGTATTTTAGATCTAGGTTCCCAATAGCCAATACCTTCCCAGCCCTCTTGCTTGCTTGTTGTCACATTTACGGTCTATTTAGGTCATAAGTAAAATGTTCTTGATTTAGGAATGATAGACCCCATCCAACCTGCAATCAAATATGAGTGGTTCTCAAACTTCAGCTAGCATCAGAATCACTTGGAACATTGGTTAAAACACAGGCTTCTGGTCCTCATCCCAAAGAACTATTAATCTGTACTATTTTTAGAAATTGTATTCCTTTGACCAGTTGGTCTAAGGACACATATCTTACCCAGTTCTAGCTAATATGAAATAAGAATAAATTAGGTAGGGTGAATTTCTCTGATATGAAAATATAACCCCTTCCTAGAATAAACTGTGGTGCACTTTTGCCATACCTCTTCCTTCCTATTATATAAAACATAAATATTCAGAGGTACGACAACCATCTTTAGTAATGTCATGGAATTGTGAGGTGAAAATCAGAAAGATGTAAAGCCATAACTCCTAAGATGATAGAACAGAATAATTAGAAGGGTTAGAGTCTTGGATGACACCATTCAACCCCTGTTCTAGCTCTGGATAGCCTCTTTGCAACTTCTAATTTTATAAAGACTAATAAACTCCTATTAACAAAGCTAAAGTTGGGGCACCTGGGTAGCTCAGTCGGTTAAGCATCCCACTCTTGATTTCGGCTCAAGTCATGATCTCAGGGTCCTGGGACTGAGCCCCACATTGGGCTCCACACTGGGCATGAAGCCTACATAAGATTATTTGTCTCCCTCTCCCTCTGCCACTCCTACTACCTCAAAAAAAGAAAAAAAAATGAAGCTAAATTTACTGAGGAATGCATTTATTTTCTATCTCACCTTATACAGGCACCCAATAGTTTAGAGGAGCTGGAATTTCAAATTTGGTTTTGCCAAATCTCTTTTTTTTGTTTGTTTGTTTGTTTGTTTTTTGTTTTTTGTTTTTTAATTTGGTATCCTTGAACACAGATTGCTGGTGTTCTACCTCTAGGTCCTCTAACCCTGCTGTCTGCTTTAATCACTTTTGTGCCTTTTCCTTCTCTAAAGGAATCCAAATGCTGGTTTTGTTCTTGAGGTCCATCAGAGAATATACCAAAATGGAAAAGGCAACTTGCAAGAAATAGATTTCATCAAAAAAGAAAACAAAAAGAAAAAGAAAAAAATGCATATCAAAGTATCAGAACAGAGTTGTACGATGAATTAAACATGGGAATGAATTTAAAATCTCTAAATCACGGCACGACAGCTATTTAGGTGCTATTGTGTGCTCTTTGAAAACATAATCCAGCTGTTCTACAAAGTATTACAGCAGCCTAACCTGGCAAATAACCCTGATCCTGAGCATGTTTTACTCCGGGCCATTGCCTAACATATGGATGGAAATTCCTGCAGCCATCAGCCCAAGCCTAAATGCACAAACAAGCAAAGTTGGGCATGGCTCCACTTGACTCAATGACTTGGCATAATGCAGTAAGTGTTGCACAGTTAACACTTTCTTGTGTTATCTTGGAAATCTTTGCTTGTCACACAATGTAAAGACACAAGAAATCATCCCTTTATTCATTATTTTAACAATTACCTTTGTTGTCAAGTTATAATCAGAAAAACAAAACCTGTTTTTATGGTTCTTAAAGTAATTTCATATCCATCATCTTATTTGAATCTTGAAATAAACCTATGTACAACCAATGAGACAAATATTACCAGGATTTTGTAACTGAAGTTATTAGGAATTGGAATATCAAAACATGGGTTAAAAACCTACAAGGTCATTTGTCCCCTCCTATGAATGAATGGAAGGTTCAAACAGCAGATTTTCTGGCCACTGGCCAATGTCTTTTTCTTAGGCGATATAGGGACTTGTGCCTGATCATTAGGAATCAGTGCTGGCATCAAGACTAGAATCTCGATGAGCTGACATTCAATCAAGTAAAATTCCAATAGGTGATGATTCTTTTTGTGTGAAGTTGATATTACATTCTTTCTTCTTGATTTCAAGTTTAGAAATATAATTGACTTGGAACTTTGGATCCAGAACGTCTCTTATGCCATATTCACAGTGGTTAATTATACCCCTTTTCATTACTATAGTGGTAAAGATGGAGGTGCTTGCATCTGAAGATCTGTGTTATCTCTGGTTGAGTCCAAGAAAGGAACAACTTAAACCACAATGAAAAAGCATTTTGATTGTCATTCAATGTCTGTTAAATTATAAGACTTTCCTTAAAACAGGAACAGAAATATAAGACCTAGGTAGAATTTTTTGGTGATTAGGAGATAAAATATAGAAATGTAACTGTAATGGAACAATGATATTATTTATATATATAAAAGAGTTTACCTGGTGGAGGAAAAGCAAATAATAATGGTTGCTGTGACGATTCCATTAGATTTTGATTGAAATACAAAGATAAGAAGGGAAAGCATTATCATTATAAGATTTTTCCAAATTAAAGAAAAAAAAACCTTTTAGGTTAAGGTATATGTAGATGTTGATAAATAAATAGATATAGATACGGGGATAGATGATAGGCAGACAGACAGACCTCACTCTATATGAAGTCTTTGGACATAGAAACAGGTTTATTATTGTAGTGGATTTTTACGAGAACTGTAAACCCACTGCATTTTACAAATATTAATCAACCACCATTTAGTCAGTTCTTCCTCTGTAAAAAGCCCTAAGAGGGGCATTGTGGGGTATGCAAACATGATTAATACTTTGTTCATGTCTGCATTAAAGAATTCATCATATTGTTGAAAACATGTTTGTGTCTTACTAGGCTGCATAGGAAAAGAGGTGGGAGAAAGAGGTATCAGAGACAGGGAATCAGAAACAATAATTGATTGTTCCTTTTTATGCGGTTTTTAGCAAGTAATATGATGAATGATATACATTTTATTTTGATCTGTCCACAATCTTGTTCTTGTTGTCAAGATTAGGAGAGACATATCAGAAGTCGAACAGAACAAACATGGAAGTATCATTCTGAGTTATACAGACCTTTAAATTAAATGTTCCATGACAGGATAAGCAAATAATTCCAGGGCATATTCCTTCTGAGTTTGCTAGTTCTGTTTTTTTAGTGTTGGTTAAAACAAACAAATTGTACTCACAAACTATATTTTATGTAATAATTTTCTTTTATGTAATAAAATGGAGGATATCAGTCTTTCAACTCATATTAATGGGCCTCATTAATTTTGTAAATCATTCAGAAAAGATGTATTTCTTGGTTGTGTGGGAAGAGTGTTTGTGTTCACAAGCAATATCATGAACCTGAATTTTATCTTTTTGCCAACATGGAAGCAAACAAACAAGAACCATAATAACTGGGGTGCCTGGGTGGCACAATCGGTTAAGCATCTGACTCTTGTTTTCATCTCAGGTCATGATCTCAGGGTCCTGGGATCAAGTCCTGCATCCAGCTCTGCCCTCAGCACGGAGTCTGCTTGGAATTCTCTCTCCCTCTCCCTTTTCCCCTACCACTAGTGTGTGCTCTCTCTCTCTAAAGTAAATAAATATATATTTAAAAAAAGAATCATAATAAAATTTATATTTGTCTGTAAACAGACATACACACATATGCTGCATATATGCGTGCATTTTCTCTTATTAATATGACAGAAAACAAGAATCACGACTGAATGTACATTTGTGTAAACATGCACATGCACACACACAAATATACACAAATTCTTTTTTCCTTAGAGGAAAGTGACAACGTTGTCATGATACAATTGTTTAAGTACTGTGTTTTCACTGATAGGACAAGCCACCAAGATTGTGTTTTTAAAGGCATCTCATTGAACATTGGAATCTGTGAACCTCAGTTAAGACACTCAAGAAACAGAAAGAACTGATTTTAAATAATTTTCAATTGTTGAGTTACTCATGAATTAATGTGGCCAGATTCAAAGTTCAAATGGTGGCAACAAGTCTCAAGGAAGTACCAACTTTTAGCTGCTTTCCTTTCTGCAGTCTTAGTCTCTACAACCACATAGTAGTAGATGAAGGAAGGATCCTAACATACTCAGAAATTCATGTCCATACAGGAAGAGTTTTTTTCTGAAAGCCAAGTATCTATTAGCCCCATTGGTTTGATTTCAATATAAGCTTATTCCTAAACTCTAAGGAAAAGAAAGACTGTAGATGGTCAGGTCATGGTTTAGTCTCTAGGGTCCTGTTGCTGATTCTAACCTGTCTCCCTTGATAACAGTGATAACTATAGTATCTTGATAACCTGATATCTTGATGACCTTGATAACAGTATTGCTTTGAACAAATTACTTAATCCTTTTGCTTCCTATTTGCATTTATAGAGAGTGGATAATAACAGTACTTGAATCATATTTTATCAAAACTATGTGTTTGATTCATAGAAATTGCTTAGCACATCTGGTACAAGGGTGCCTTGAATAAGAATATAGTTATTATCATAGTTATTATTATTATTATTATTATTATTATTATTATTATTATTATTACTAGAGAGTTCTACATCCTGGAAAGTCCATGAATGTAGAGTGGCAGATGAATGGATATCCAAAAGGAAATTCAGTTATTATTTTTTTACAAGTAAATATATAGCAGGTTATATCAAAATAAATATTTACTGAAGTACTTAAATAGCCAATGTTTGATCACTGTGGGGAAATGCCATTGTGAGTTACTGGAGAACTCAAGGTAACTTTGAGAAATCGCCTCTCAGGTTTGCCTTGTTAATGAGTATTCTACATGCACTTCCTTAAACCCTCGTCCCTCTATGCCCAAATCTACAACCTTACGTTATATCTTTATGCTGAAAGAAAAGAGTTGCATTAAAAAGTATGTGGGGGGAAGCCTGGGTGGCTCAGATGGTTAAGCGTCTGCCTTCGGCTCAGGTCGTGATTGCAGGGTCCTGGGATCGAGTCCCGCATCGCGCTCCCTGCTTCTTGGGAGCCTGCTTCTCCCTCTGCTTCTCTCTCTCTCTCCCTCTGTCTCTCATGAATAAATAAAAAAAAAAAAAAATCTAAAAAAAAAAAGTATGTGGGGAAGCTAGAAATGGGGCAACATTCAGAAAGACAAAATGAGTAGCTCAGTGACCCTCTTTTCAGTAAAACAACTACTTCAGTAGAAAATTTCATTTAAGAAGAAAAAAACAAACACACAAACAAAATCAAAACCATTTATATTCTCTAGAAGTTGTCCCAAGCAAGGGCAAACATCAAGTGGCAAAACATTTCTTCAAGAAAATCCTAGTGAATCTTAGTAAAGACAGTTTGTGACATGTGTGCCAGAGAATGCTCCTACTCCCAGCACTCCAAGCTGTAGGTAATGAGAGCTCTATACCAAAAGCTGTGTACTATGTGGATGTGGCCAGAATGTGAGGGTTCCATCTCATTCCAGCATACATTCCAGAGCTACATTTTCACTCTGGGTACAGTAGGCTGCCAGAGGTTTCTCATCACCCACAGCCTAATGATGTAGAAACTGTGGTTTTGATGAGAATAGCCAAGAGGACTATGGCTCTTTTACCCAAGGTAGCTCCTAATCTTAGGGTGAAAACTCTAGGTTAAGTGTGGTAATCTGAGAATACTGGGGCTCTGATCGCACTCACTTTCAAACGCTTATAGGACAGAGGCTTCAGACTGAGAGAGGCAAACCAAGAGCAAGGAATAACATCATGGCCAGACTTTGGCTTATAGAGCAGAGACCCCATTCTGGAGGAAAGAGGTTAATGTCTCTGCCCATAGCTCTGGTGCCGTGATGGAGAGGTTATACCAGGGGTAAAGGCAGCATTAAGGATGGAAATATATGTATCTCACTGAACGGACTGATTATATTTGAAACAGACCAACGAGAATTCATTGCATGTGTAAGAAAATTGTTGAAAATGAGGGAGTACTTGGTAGAGTACAGTGAATGGGCGACTGGTAGCTTCATGGTATTTAGAACAACCAGAAAAAAAATAAATAAATAAAAAACAGAAAGACAATTCAGAATGATAAAAGAGAGAATAAGGGATATAGTCATAAAGAGCCTTCATAGGATCACACAAAATGTGGGGGACAGGAGGCTGTATGAATGTACTAGGCTGTACCCACTCAGGAACAATCACAGTAGGATGGGAAGATGGGAAGCACTGCCTAAGCCACACACAAATCCATGAACAAAGCCATGGCAGGAAGCATGGTTTTTGTTTGATTGACTGATTAAAGAGGGGAGAGGGGCATAGAGAGAGGCAGAGGGAGAGAATCTCAAGGAGACTCCCCATTGAGCTCAGAGCCTGACTCAGGCTCCATCCCATGACCCATGAGATCATGACCCATAAGATCACAACCCGTGAGCTCAGGACCTGAGCTGAAATCATGAGTGGGATGCTTAAGTGACTGAGCTGCCTAGACAACCCCAGGAAGCATGTTTTTAAAAGAACTAAGAAGAACCTAAGCTTTACCTCTAGCTGATTTTCAGGCTCATTGCAAGCACTATGTGAAAGCTAAGGCTGAGGTGTAAAAGGCCTGGCTAGGCATTGGAGGAATACCTCAACACAAAGCCAGTTTGCAAATAATGGAGAGTTATTTCCTTTCCTCTCCTCTCCTCCCCTCCCCTCTCCTCTCCTTTCTCTCCTCCCCTCCCCTC